>NW_027316167.1:5077019-5263116 GCF_026437365.1 Eucyclogobius newberryi
TCTAGACCCACAGTAACTTTAATGATACATGAGAAGTGTACAACATCTGGACATTCTGGTCGTACACACTCCTGCACACACACACATACACACACACACACACACACACAGACACACACACAGACACACACACACACACACACACACAGAGACACACACACACACACACAGACACACACACACATACACAGACACACACACACACACACACACAGAGACACACACACACATACACAGACACACACACACACACACACACACACACACAGACACACACACACACACACAGACACACACACACACACAGACACACACACACACACACACTCTCATTATGGTCCCTGATGTGGAGGTGTGAGACAGGAGCTGGAGCCAGGGGCAGAACACTGATCGTAGGCGTGTCATTGTGCCAGAGCTCATGAAACACTGAGAGCATGACGTGAACAGTAATCTCACTGTAACCACCCAGGAACCGCCCAGGAACCACGCAGTTACCACGCAGTAACCACGCAGGAACCACGCAGGAACCACACTGTAACCACGCAGGAACCACGCAGTTACCACGCAGTAACCACGCAGGAACCACGCAGGAACCACACTGTAACCACGCAGGAACCACGCAGTTACCACGCAGTAACCACGCAGGAACCACACAGTAACCACGCAGGAACCACGCCGTAACCACGCAGTAACCACGTAGGAACCACGCAGTAACCACGCAGGAACCACGCAGTAACCACGAAGTTACCACGCAGTAACCACGCAGTAACCACGCAGGAACCACGAAGTTACCACGCAGTAACCACGCAGTAACCACGCAGGAACCACGAAGTTACCACGAAGTTACCACGCAGGAACCACGCAGGAACCACGCAGGATCCACGCAGGAACCACGCAGGAACCACGCAGTAACCACATAGTAACCACGTAGTAACCACGCAGTAACCACGCAGTAACCACGCAGGAACCACGCAGGAACCACGAAGTTACCACGCAGGAACCACGTAGTAACCACTCAGTAACCACGCAGTAACCACGCAGTAACCAAGCAGGAACCACGCAGTAACCATGTAGTAACCAAGCAGGAACCACGCAGGAACCACGCATGAACCACGCAGGAACCACGTAGTAACCACGCAGGAACCACGCAGGAACCACGCAGGAACCACGCATGAACCACGCAGGAACCACGTAGTAACCACGCAGGAACCACGCAGGAACCACGCAGGAACCACGTAGTAACCACGCAGGAACCACGCAGGAACCACGTAGTAACCACGCAGGAACCACGCAGGAACCACGTAGTAACCACGCAGGAACAACGCAGGAACCACGTAGTAACCACGCAGTAACCACGCAGGAACCACGCATGAACCACGCAGGAACCACGCAGTAACCACGTAGTAACCACGCAGGAACCACGTAGTAACCACGCAGGAACCACGCAGTAACCACGCAGTAACCACGTAGTAACCACGCAGGAACCACGTAGTAACCACGCAGGAACCACGCAGGAACCACGCATGAACCACGCAGGGACCACGTAGTAACCACGCAGTAACCACGCAGGAACCACGCAGGAACCACGCAGGAACCACGCAGGAACCACGTAGTAACCACGCATGAACCACGCAGGAACCACGCAGGAACCACGCAGTAACCACGCAGGAACCACGTAGTAACCACGCAGTAACCACGCAGGAACCACGCAGGAACCACGCATGAACCACGCAGGAACCACGCAGTAACCACGTAGTAACCACGCAGGAACCACGTAGTAACCACGCAGGAACCAAGCAGTAACCACGCAGTAACCACGTAGTAACCACGCAGGAACCACGTAGTAACCACGCAGGAACCACGCATGAACCACGCAGGAACCACGTAGTTACCACGCAGGAACCACGCAGGAACCACGCAGGAACCACGCAGTAACCACGCAGTAACCACGCAGGAACCACGCAGGAACCACGAAGTTACCACGCAGGAACCACGCAGTAACCACGCAGGAACCACGCAGGAACCACACTGTAACCACGCAGGAACCACGCAGGAACCACGCAGGAACCACGCAGGAACCACGCAGGAACCACGCAGTAACCACGCAGTAACCACGTAGGAACCACGCAGTAACCACGCAGGAACCACGCAGTAACCACGAAGTTACCACGCAGTAACCACGCAGTAACCACGCAGTAACCACGCAGTAACCACGCAGTAACCACGCAGGAACCACAAAGTTACCACGAAGTTACCACGCAGGAACCACGCAGGAACCACGCAGGATCCACGCAGGAACCACGCAGGAACCACGCAGTAACCACGCAGTAACCACATAGTAACCACGTAGTAACCACGCAGTAACCACGCAGTAACCACGCAGGAACCACGAAGTTACCACGAAGTTACCACGCAGGAACCACGCAGGAACCACGCAGTAACCACGCAGGAACCACGCAGGAACCACGTAGTAACCACGCAGGAACCACACAGTAACCACGCAGGAACCACGCAGGAACCACGCATGAACCACGCAGGAACCACGTAGTAACCACGCAGTAACCACGCAGGAACCACGCAGGAACCACGCAGGAACCACGCAGTAACCACGCAGGAACCACGTAGTAACCACGCAGGAACCACGTAGTAACCACGCAGTAACCACGCAGGAACCACGCAGGAACCACGCAGGAACCACGCAGGAACCACGCAGTAACCACGTAGTAACCACGCAGGAACCACGTAGTAACCACGCAGGAACCACGCAGTAACCACGCAGTAACCACGTAGTAACCACGCAGGAACCACGTAGTAACCACGCAGGAACCACGCAGGAACCACGTAGTAACCACGCAGGAACCACGCAGTAACCACGCAGTAACCACGCAGGAACCACGCATGAACCACGTAGTAACCACGTAGTAACCATGCAGTAACCACGCAGGAACCACGCAGGAACCACGCATGAACCACCCAACAATTTGACCTGCTTTCAAACAGGATGTGCACAAATTATTCTTAACGCTCTTTTTAATCAACTAAAACACATTTTGGAGTGATCAAGGTTGTTGTGGGAAGGCAATGAAAAGCTGATGATGTATTCTAGTCGGTATCATGTCCTCTGCCTACGTCATGTTTTACAAATGTCATATTGGGTGGTGTAAAGAGCGTGATTGAAGCATAATGACTTCTCGAAAGCGCCGTTATTCGTCTGACGCTTTCTGTACAAAGACTTTCATCTTGGTTTTCTTCATGTATACATTGGTGCTATGATGGTAATGTCATTATTTAGAGTATGTGACGTTCCTTTTGAAACAACTGGACGTCTGTGGAAGCCTGATTACTAATACGCCCTCTCCTTTCTTCTTCTGCAGAGATCGCCATCATCGGATGAACTATGAATGCTGAACAAGATGATCTCCACCCTCCCGCGCCAGACAATGAGAGGTGGTAGGCTGAAGGGGGCGCTGTCGGACCCCCTGTTCGTGGTACTCTTGGCTCTTCAGATCCTGGTGGTGGCCGGACTTGTGCGCGCTCAGACCTGCCCCTCCGTGTGCTCCTGCAGTAACCAGTTCAGCAAAGTCATCTGCACCCGCCGAGCCTTACGGGACGTCCCGGACGGCATCTCGACCAACACCCGCTACCTGAACCTCCAGGACAACCTCATCCAGGTCATCAAGGTCGACAGTTTTAAGCACCTGCGCCACCTGGAGATCCTGCAGCTGAGCAAGAACCACATCCGCAGTATTGAAATCGGAGCGTTCAATGGATTGGCCAGTCTCAACACTTTGGAACTTTTTGATAATCGTCTCACGACAATCCCCAATGGAGCGTTCGAGTACTTGTCCAAGCTGAAGGAACTATGGCTGAGGAACAACCCCATCGAAAGTATACCTTCCTATGCCTTTAACAGGGTCCCGTCGTTGCGGAGGCTTGATCTGGGCGAGCTGAAGCGCCTTTCGTACATTTCCGATGGCGCTTTCAAAGACTTATCCAACCTGCGCTACTTGAATCTGGGAATGTGCAACCTCAAGGAGATTCCAAATATCCTCCCTTTGGTCCGACTGGAGGAGCTGGAGATGTCAGGGAACCAGCTCACGGTCGTGAAGCCGAGCTCGTTCACCGGCCTGGTGAACCTGCAGAAGCTGTGGATGATGCACGCGCAGGTCCAAACCATCGAGAGGAACTCCTTTGACGACCTGCAGTCTCTGGTGGAGCTCAACTTGGCCCATAACAACCTGACGTTTCTACCCCACGACCTCTTCACGCCGCTGCACCGTCTCGAGCGAGTTCACCTCCATCACAACCCCTGGAACTGTAACTGTGACATCCTTTGGCTTAGCTGGTGGCTCAGAGAAGCGGTGCCGGCGAACACTAGCTGTTGCGCGCGATGCAACGCTCCTTCGGTCTTCAAGGGCCGTTACATCGGGGAACTTGACCACAGCTACTTCCAGTGCGACGTGCCGGTCATTTTGGAGCCTCCCACGGACCTGAACGTGACGGAGGGGATGGGCGCCGAGCTCAAATGTCGTACAAATTCTTTAACGGCGATTTCCTGGCTCACGCCGAACGGGTCGCTCGTAACGCACGGTGCTTACAAGGTTCGGCTGGCGGTCCTCAACGACGGCACGCTGAATTTTACAAGCGTTACAATGCAAGACACGGGGACATACACTTGCATGGTAAGCAACACAGCGGGGAACATTTCCGCCTCCGCCGTGCTAAACGTCAGTTCGGTGGACAACAGCGGGGTCACCTATTTTACAACCGTCACTGTGGAAACCATCGAGACCATCGGCGACGAAAGCCATACGCCTCTCCCCCCGTTCGGCTGGGTGTCCTCCTCCACCACCAAAGGCACCCCCGTCTCGACCAGAGCCACGGAGCGGACTTACACCATCCCGGTTCTCGACGTGGACAGCGAGGGAACGTTCACCGGACTGGACGAGGTGATGAAGACCACCAAGATCATCATCGGGTGTTTCGTCGCCATCACGCTCATGGCCGCCGTGCTGCTGGTGATATTCTACAAGATGAGGAAGCAGCACAACCAGCAGGACCCCGACGGGCCGGCCTCGTCCATGGAGGTGATCACGGTGGAGGAGGAGCTGGCAGGGGTGGCGGCCATGGAGCGCCACCTCAGTCTGCCCCCGCTGGACCATTACAACCACTACAACACCTACAAGAGCTCGTACCATCACGCGCCCATGCTCAGTACCTTACACAGCTCGGTCACGCAGGAACCTTTGCTCATCCAGGCCTGCTCCAAAGACAACGTCCAGGAGACCCAGATCTGAGCAGGGCGGGGCTAAAACACACGACACATGACACATGCTTTTGGAATACGGTACGGTCCATGTTTCAACGTCAAACGGATCCAAAGGACAGTAAGACGATGTCGATCAGGACAATAAAACTCGGAAAGGGACGTTCAATGATACTTTAACAATGTCTTTCTAAAACAAAGATTATTTATTAAAAGTATGTCTAGTGGCTAAATGAAGACAATATTTGTGATAGCTTTTTAGCTTGTTTTATTTCTCTTTCCGTGTAAATCTGCACAAGGGAAGGAATGGTTTACCGAGGCGTTGACGTGAAATGTATGGAAGCAACGGCAGTGAACGTTGCTCTGAGTCGTTCTTAGCATTTCCATCACTTAATTTCACTGAATTTGCGTTTCAAACAACAACATTAAGTTCTGATTCTGATCATCTACATTTTATTCCGGACGTTTTTTTTTTTTTAAAAATTCAATTTTAAGTTACGTCCAACGAAAAAGTCTCACTTTGTCCAACATTCGTCAAATTTGTCCGTTTTCAAATTAACTCATTCTAACGTCTGTTTCTATGTCCGTCCAGTCTTTGATTGTCGGTTGGGTCCGTGTGTTTTTTCGCGCTCCAAAGTGATCCATCCGTTGTATCCACGGCACGTTTCGCTTCGCTTTTGCGTGAGGTCTTTAACTGAATTATAGAGCGGTTCCAACTTAACAATAACAGCACATCGGGCTTATACAGCTCCACTGAGGGCCCCCGAAGCCCTTTAAAGCTGTAGTGCGCGGCTGTGCCATGGGGGTTACTGCCAATCTGCTTCCTTTGCCCTCCGCCGCCATCGCCGCCATCGCCGCCGCCGCCGCCTCCATCGCAGTCATCCATCGGTGTGAGGCTTAATCCTTCAGCTCTGGACTGTGGAACATTGCTCACAGGAAAGAGTGGGAGCATACGGCGGTCTCGTGTAGCCGCCCCCTTTAACCTGGTAATGGCGTGTGTCCGCCCAGTGTAGCGGCGCCTCCCGACACCCAGGGGTCAGCCTCACCCCGCCGCTGATCCCGCCGCTGATCCCGCCATCTGTTTGGTGTGACCAGGAATAATCTGCTTTGTCGTGGACAATAATCGTGGACGGGAACATAGTTCGGTCATCTTAGTTTGACAGTGTTTCTTTGTGTCGCTCATGTGAAGGTAAATCGTATTATCTTATATTGACTTATTCCGTTTGAAAAGAGTCTGTTTTATTGAAGGTCGAGACACTGCAGGTTTTTCATATCTTTTTCATGTTTTCATATTTAAGGCATTTTTAAGTATAAAATTGCACACATTTGGCACGTATAGATCAAAAAGAATAAATACAAAATGCACTGAGCCAGGTTCAAGAAAGTATTTTAAAAAGGGAGAGAATTTTGGACATTTCATTTATTTTATTTATCTTTAGTTATTGTGTAAACAAAATTTTACTGAAAATGTGTGTAAAATTCTAAATTTGAAATGATAATGTGCCATAAAATTGTAGATTAGATCAAATACTTTAATATTTTCCCCATTTGACTAGTTTTGGCCAAATATTTGTTAATATACCAAATAATAACTATTAAACAAAACCTAGATTTATATATTTTTACCCCGCCTTCAAAGCATCCACTGTTGTCACCGGTCAGTCACCGGTCAGTCAGCGGTCAGTCACCGGTCAGTCACCGGTCAGTCACCGGTCAGTCACCGGTCAGTCACCGGTCAGTCACCGGTCAGTCACCGGTCAGTCAGCGGTCAGTCACCGGTCAGTCAGCAGCAAAAGTCAGTTCCACATTTTCATATTTTAGTCCGGGTAAAACGCAGGTAAACTTTGATCACGGCGCGCGAAGCCTCGTTTATGAACTGCGTCCGGGGCTCACAGGGGGGATCACAGGGGGCCCACAGGGGGGATCACAGGGGGGATCACAGGGGGCCCACAGGGGGGCTCACAGGGGGGATCACAGGGGGGATCACAGGGGGCCCACAGGGGGGCTCACAGGGGGGATCACAGGGGGCCCACAGGGGGGCTCACAGGGGGATCACAGGGGGGATCACAGGGGGCTCACAGGGGGCCCACAGGGGGGATCACAGGGGGGCCCACAGGGGGGCTCACAGGGGGGATCACAGGGGGGCTCACAGGGGGCCCACAGGGGGATCACAGGGGGGCCCACAGGGGGGCTCACAGGGGGATCACAGGGGGGCCCACAGGGGGGCTCACAGGGGGCCCACAGGGGGATCACAGGGGGCTCACAGGGGGCTCACAGGGGGACTCACAGGGGGGCTCACAGGGGGCCCACAGGGGGGATCACAGGGGGCCCACAGGGGATCACAGGGGGGCCCACAGGGGGATCACAGGGGGGATCACAGGGGGCCCACAGCGGGGCTCTCAGGGGGGCTCACAGGGGGGCTCTCAGGGGGACTCACAGGGGGGCTCACAGAGAGGCTCTCAGGAGGGCTCTCAGGGGGGCTGTCAGGGGGACTCATAGGGGGGCTCTCAGGGGGGCTCACAGGGGGGCTCTCAGGGGGACTCACAGGGGGGCTCACAGAGAGGCTCTCAGGAGGGCTCTCAGGGGGGCTGTCAGGGGGACTCACAGGGGGGCTCTCAGGGGGGCTCACAGGGGGGCTCTCAGGGGGGCTCACAGAGAGGCTCTCAGGAGGGCTCTCAGGGGGGCTGTCAGGGGGACTCACAGGGGGGCTCTCAGGGGGGATCACAGGGGGCCCCCACAGCAGGGCTCAGAGGGGGGCCCACTCACTGGGGGGCTCATAGAGAGGCTCTCAGGGGGGCCCACAGGGGGGCTCATAGGGGGGCTCACAGGGGGGTCGCTCACGGCGCTCTTCAAATACACAACAGGCCGATATGAAAGGATACGAGCGAGAGACGGATAAGGAAGAAGGAGGGAAAGCTAGCCATGGGCCGGTCGCCATGACAACAGTGACCTTGTGCAGAAGTGTGAGCGGTAGATGCCTTCTGCTTTCAGCCCGCGGTGTCGGACAAAAACAGGGTTATTAATGATAATAACAAGCGCTGATCCAAATGGAAGTTGGTAAAGAAACGGAATGAAGCGGCAGCTCCGTCGACATGGAAACGGTTTGTTGGATTATGTTTTTTACAGACGAGCCAAATCTCCATCACTTAGTCATTTGTGTTCAGGCCAAACACGACAGGAAACAGCTTTTTTTAGGTTTGATTTGTGTCATTTTGCTCTCACTTTCACGTCCAATCCACACCTGAAGATGTTTTATTACTTTGTTAAATTCACTCGACAGATTTATACGGGACATTGTAACTTCAAAGGCTGATTCTCCAAATGCGTTTGTTCAACCACAGAAACGTAAAGATCAGCACCTAAACCTAAACACACCAAAGTCACACGCTCGGACGTGACGAGGTTTTGAGTCGTTGAAACATTTGAATCTTTGAGACAATTTTCAGTTTAAAAACTAAATAAGAAATAAGACCTCAGACCTCGATATCTTTGGTCTGTTTGTATTTAATATGACAAAAAATGAAAGTAAGAACTGTAAATCTGTTCATTTTACAGATTGTCAGCATTTTCTTTGTTGTTTGCATTTTTAAAAACAAGACATCAAAACACAAACAAACAAACAAACAACAAACATAAGTTACAAACACTAAAAGAACTTGAGAAGAACGAAAGTGAATATGACTTTTATGAAAACATAACATGACGATTGTCTCACATTTGTATCAGTAAAACTTAACGAGAAGTTTAAATTGATCAAACTAAATTCACAACATGCAGCGTCTCAACGTGTGAAAGACTTTTCAAATGTTTCTGTGGAAAAGTTCTCTACGGCAATTATAAAATATATATAATGAACTGAAACTGAACCATCGATTGTGATGATACTGGTAATTATTGATGATGATGATTATTGATGATTATTGATACTGGTAATTATTGATGATGATAATTATTGATGATGATGATTATTGATGATTATTGATGATGATGATTATTGATGATGATAATTATTGATGATGATGATTATTGATAATTATTGATGATGATAATTATTGATGATTATTGATGATGATAATTATTGATGATGATTATTGATAATTATTGATGATGATAATTATTGATGATGATGATTATTGATAATTATTGATGATGATGATTATTGATGATTATTGATGATGATAATTATTGATGATGATAATTATTGATGATGATGATTATTGATAATTATTGATGATGATAATTATTGATGATGATAATTATTGATGATGATGATTATTGATGATGATGATTATTGATGATGATGATGATTATTGATGATGATCATTATTGATGATGATGATTATTGATGATGATAATTATTGATGATGATGATTATTGATGATGATAATTATTGATGATGATGATGATTATTGATGATTATTGATGATGATAATTATTGATGATGATGATGATGATTATTGATGATTATTGATGATGATAATTATTGATGATGATGATTATTGATGATTATTGATGATGATAATTATTGATGATGATGATGATGATGATTATTGATGATGATAATTATTGATGATGATGATTATTGATGATGATAATTATTGATGATGATGATTATTGATGATGTGGGTTGTGACACATCAGAGTCAGTGCAAACTCATACTGTCATTGTGTCCTTGGGCAAGACACTTCCCCTGAGTATGACTGTGGCTTGTGCATTAGGACTGGTGGTTGGAGGGGTCGAAGTCACAGATTGGCAGCCTCGCTTGTGTCAGTCTGCCCCAGGGCAGCTGTACATAATAGAAACAGGTCGAGTGACTTTCTGTTCTAAACCTCAGTCTAAAACCGCTGCTTCAAAGTGACATTTCTCCAGCAGCAGATTTACATTTTTGTTACATTTTTGAACGCTTCTTGCATAAATAATCACACATAAGTGCAAAGCCTACGATAGGTGAAAACTCTTTCCTCGACTGCAGCAAAACACAGGAATACTCAGACATGAGTCACTCACAGTGAGATAATAATGAACATGTCATAACGAGCTCATAAACGCTGATTCAGCAGAAGTTCTCCTTTAATGAAGACTCCAGAGTTTGTGCTGAACAGCTTCTTTCTGATCACTTCTGGAGAGGATCAGAAATAATTTGATTAGGTTCATTAGTTCTTCTGATGTTATATAATAGTTTCTCTTGAACAGACTTTGACCTCGACATGTTTTGGCTTTGACCTCGAGCGTCTCGAGATGTTAATCACATGATCAAGAAAACAAGACCTGAATGAAAATTGGTCTAAAAATGTACTATTTAGTTTGATGTTGAGAAACAACCTTTGAGGTGTAGATTAGATCATTTTGTAAAGTTGAGCAAAGGAGACGCTCCAACTTCCCACACCTGGGATAAAGATCTGGAGAGGTCTGCCAGCAGGTGGCGCTGTAGAAAGTCAAATCTATTACAAGAATCTGACGAGACACGTCACTGCAACATCACGTGATGTTTGATCCTGATGCTCTTGTTCCTGTCAAATCCTATTAATCTGGATTCCTAAAGCTCAACCGCGTTCTAAATAATACATTTTACACGTGCTGCTTGGATGGCGTAAGAGTTAGAGTGAAGCGTGTGATGGCACCGAGCGGTCATCACGTTGGAGCTGCAGAGCTGGATACAGGGCTCTGCGGCGGGAAGGGGGCTCCACTCTGACTCACATGATGGACACAACCAGGACATTCTGAGGAGGAGAAGGTGGACGAGGGGTCCGCTTTTACCTCACGTCCTCCCAAACCCTGCACGAAAGTCTGAGTCAAAACTGTGAGCTGAACGTCCATCAAACATTATGTCAAAATGTTTCTTTCTCCTTCTCATTGACCCGATCGTGCGTCTCGTCTTGTGAGAGGTTGACGTCGTTACGAGACCAAATATGAACGAATTAACTAAGCATTCGTTCAAAAGCTTAATAGAAGACAAACGTTCTGGTATGTTGTGGTAAATGTGTGATGCAGGATGTGAGATGCCACAGTGTTTTCTATTAATTATTCTTGATTTAATGAGCGTTTACGACCAGAGGCATGAGGAAGGGGACAGATGCTCGGAAACAGAAACATTTCACGCTAAAAAAACAACCTATTTTGTCTATACAAACCAAATAACACCACAAAACATTAAAAAAGTTTAAAACATAATTCGTATCCAAATAACTTTAGGAGCCTCCACCGTCCACGAGTTTGGATCCCTCTGTTTTTTATGAAATTGTGGAACTTCTCATTTTGTTTCCCAGTCTACGTTTCTGCTGCTCGTGACAGATTCATCCTTTTGTTCCGTCATAACCAACCCAAACGTGTTGTCTTTTGCCATATATTAAACATATACTTCCGTCCATTGATCTATGAAGAACATTCTAACTTTTTTGTTGTTGTATTTTCTTAAAATGGAGAAAATAGATTCGTTTTTGTTAAATTGGGGCGTTTTTACCTATAAAATGTGTGTGTGAAAACCTTAATGGACACAGCTAAATTGACTATTTGGAGCTTTTATCCGCGTTATAACATCATTCATCAAAAGTGACCTGGAGTTGTGTTGTAATTAGCGTCAGTCATGTTTGTGTCCTTCACCCAGTTTTGTGATGTCATAGATTCAGCTCCGTTAAGTATTTAAGTTCTGAAACGTGAGATGCTCAAGAACAGGTTTACAGAAGCATTTTTAAAGGTCAAACAAGGCGTGATCTGTGTCCTTTTGACCTTATGTAGGCCACAAATCCACAGGAAACATGTCAAAGTGATGAAAAGTATTGTGAGAAAACACGCCCTGCAGTGTCTCGCCTCAGACTTTCAGCATGAGTCATTTTTCACGCCATAAACCCGAAGTGGAGCATTATGAAAATATATACGGGACGTTCTGTCTGGGAGTAAACCATTCTTTCCCTTACCTATGTTCTCTTTTCAATGCAATTTCCTTTTGACGCTTTGGGTGGCATTCTGACGCAGCGCCGACGCGGCAAATGTCAAACGTGTGGACAAACGACCACGGGCAGATTTGTACCAGAATCAGATCAAGAAAAATGAGCCTTTTACGGGACTTTCAGGCTTTTAACGCCGAGTGATGGATCCGGAGGTGGATTTCTGTTGTGTCTGTTTCCAGGGGGGGCGCTGTCCACCAAATTCTCTCATTTTTGGAGAGAATCGGCATCAAATTGTTGCATTTCTACAAAAAAAAAAAAAAAAAAATGATATTTTCAAAAACAAACAAAAAATATTCAGATCATAATTTTACATGTGCTTTAATTGTTAAGAAATGAAAAAATCTAAATAAACAAAAAGAGGGGTAACAAAAAAAAACAAAAAAAAGCCACAGGAGACGGCGGCTGTGGATTCTTGATACCTGAGATTGTAGTTCATACTGTACATGATTCAAATAAAGTGCATTTTTACAACACCTTTTCTTCCTCGTGTTTTTCACAGGTGTTTATGAATGCAGCAATCGCTATGGCAACGGTCCTAATAACTCATCATTCTGAAACCCATGGATACAGGGGATCTATGAGGGGCTTTTGAGTCACATTTGGATCCGTTTTTTTCACTTTATTAAGAGGACTCTTACTTACGTCTAACTAGTTGCTAATTTGCATGTTTGTAAGTGGTTAATTTGATGTTAATTAGTCAGCTATTTATTCAGCCCTTATTAATGGCTTATTCTGCACAACCGTATTCTGCTGCTAATTAGACATTTACACTTTCCTATGAATAAAAATAAACTGCTTATTACTCGGATGTTAGAAAATTGCTTTTGGTAAAAATTATATTTGCTGTTCCTAAGAAGACCCGTATTACCAAGAGGTAATCATACTTGTATCATTGATCTAACCGCTTCATAAGCAGCAATAAAGAGGTTCAGTCCAGGTTTTCATCTGGTCCAGATTGAGTCCAGGTTCTTTTATGGTCCTGGTTCAGTCCTGGTTCAGTCCTGGTTCAGTCCTCTTGTCCTGGTTCAGTCCTCTGGTCCTGGTTCAATCCTGGTTCAGTCCTTTGGTCCTGGTTCAGTCCTCTGGTCCTGGTTCAGTCCTTTGGTCCTGGTTCAGTCCTGGATCAGTCCTGGTTCAGTCCTCTGGTCCTGGTTCAGTCCTGGATCAGTCCTGGTTCAGTCCTCTGGTCCTGGTTCAGTCCTGGATCAGTCCTGGTTCAGTCCTTTGGTCCTGGTTCAGTCCTGGATCAGTCCTGGTTCAGTCCTTTGGTCCTGGTTCAGTCCTGGTTCAGTCCTCTGGTCCTGGTTCAGTCCTGGTTCAGTCCTCTGGTCCTGGTTCAGTCCTTTGGTCCTGGTTCAGTCCTGGATCAGTCCTGGTTCAGTCCTTTGGTCCTGGTTCAGTCCTTTGGTCCTGGTTCAGTCCTGGTTCAATCCTGGTTCAGTCCTTTGGTCCTGGTTCAGTCCTCTGGTCCTGGTTCAGTCCTGGTTCAGTCCTGGTTCAGTCCTCTGGTCCTGGTTCAGTCCTGGTTCAGTCCTGGTTCAGTCCTCTGGTCCTGGTTCAGTCCAGGTCCGGGTCTGTCTCTGTGTGTGAGCCTGAGCTGCTCAGACTGACAGCAGGAGTCTCGGGGGAAATAATGGTCAGTGATTGCTCTCCAGTTATGAAACAGCCTCAGAACATCAGACACTCTGACCTGCCACAGGACAAAACCTTACAACTGGTGAAAATGTAATACTTTACTGTTTAGACATGATCTGATTTTACACATGAGCATCAAAATGCCACAGGTTCATTGATCCGTGGTCGATGGTCCTTCGTTATTTTCGATTTGGACGTTTTTATGCAGGGCTGGTTACCATGTGACCATATATGGTCATACCGACCGAATCTGTGCAACCTTGTGTTCAGAGTACATACTGCACTGGTGACGTGCAGCTGACCCATGCTGAGGAAAATGGGGAAGAAAAGTATGTTGAAAATGAGAGAGAACCGTGACCGAGCAGCGGGAACCGTCTGAATGGTTCAACATGAAAGCTTCCGTCAGTGCTGCCAATACCGTTTTGTTGTTTTGTCTTAGTTTAAAACAGGAGTGTCAAACATGCAGCCCGTGGGCCGTATTCGGCCCCCCAGATGTTTTAATCTGGCCCGTAAAACCTATATATTTGTTCACTTCTGATCAAAATGTAGCATTTTATTGCTAGAACTACAACTCCCACAATCCCTTGCAGCCCGGCCCTCCCCCACACTGCGTGCTGCTGGAGCAGTCAGTGCTGACAGCCGACTCGCACAAAACTTTGTCTTAAGCAGAAGTCTGAGCGGGAGAAGAGACGTGTGGAAGAGGAGACACTGTGTGGACACGAACTGTGCTAAAGGCGCCGCTAATGTGGAGCTAACAACAAGAATGATGATGCTCTGTGAGGAAAACAACCAGTGCAAACCTGGACAGATCCAGAGCCTCAGGTAAAAACACAGGTCAGAGTGTAATATGATTGTAAGGTATGTACAGTATGTAAAGTATGAACATGACTGTGTCCACACAGCTGGACACTGTGTGAATCAGAATGCACTCGTTTGATTCACTACATGGAGAGTTTCTTCTCACTAAGTTTAAACTATAAAAATAGTGAGCTCATATTGAAATTGAGCCAACTGCCAACAGGTCTGTGATATTAATATTTAATATGAGAAATATATACAGTCCATATTCCTGTTCCTGCTGCATGAAGTGTTTCACCTTCTGCAGATTTATGTCCACAAAGAACTATTTCTAGGCTATATAAAGCTTTTGACTTCTTGAATACGTATTTTGTGATGTTCGGACAGCGACACATTCTGTGCATCTTAAGTCGGCCTGCGAGATGGACACCCCTGGTTTATTATACATAAACTAATAAACATTTGAATCCAACTTAAATAATACATGAATTAATTGATAAAATGCGGTGCAATATTAATATTAAACACAAACACAAACACCTACTGGAATAAACACATATTCTCTGGTGGTTTTTACATCGTAAGTTAGACTTTAACACGCTGTCTGTGATTTTCCACCATAACTCGTTTTCTGTTGCGTAATCTTTACATATTGATAATTTTAGCACGGCTCGGAGAAAACCCCATGAGGATAAGACTAAGGGAGAGAGGTACACCATCAAAAGTCTTTTTTCTTTTCTTTTCTTTTGCTCTGTTATTTTACAAAGAAACAAATAATGTTTTCTGTATTTACAGTAAATATATATATATTTTTCAAACATAGGTGTACATAGCATATTCACACACACCATTTACAGCATGAGAAATGGGTTTATATTTGTCAAGGTCTTAGTTAAACGTACTTTTCAATGAGGCCATTTAATGTGTGGCCTTGCTTCTGGGAACTGTCCGTGGTGCTGAATGCCATCAAGGTTCACACAGAGAGACTGGTAGAATATTCAAACATAAAACTGTCATAGCAAATGCTGTAACATTAACAGTGTCCGGACCACGTGTCCTGTAAGTAGATTTTCATTCTGAATGTGTCTTTATGTTTTATGTCGTTTCATTTTCAGATGATTTCATGTAGATCAGGAACATAAACTATTGCCTTAATACGTACAGAAATTATGCCCTTTGCATTTGACCCATCCTTCAATGCTGGGACAACCTGTCATGACATAGGGAGGATATCCAAACTCAAGAAAGCCCCTTGCCGCGATAATTGTGCCCGTATACCGTGCTTTTTTAAGAGCTTTTCTATTTAAGAGTGTTTTTTTAAGTTTTCTATAAGTTATCTGTTCTCTGTTGTTTACTTCTGTACCTACTTTGTGTTGCAACACTGGAATTTCCCCATTGTGGGAGAAATAAAGGCTTTACTTATCTTATCTCTTATCCTGAGTGTACATTCAGCACCATGGACAGAGCTCCCAAACGTGATAAGAGTACAAAAGGCGTTCCCTGTAAATACACATGGAGCCTGGCAGAGTGGTCCCTAAAACTGCACCACTGCTCAAGCCCCCAAATCGATACTGACCGATATTTTGGTTTATGATCTGGAGAGAGGTCCTTACTACCGTCCACATAGCGACGACGTCTAACTGGCATGAACTAGCATCTGCATATAGTCCCCCTCCACACGCAGAATATAGTGCAGCGCCGTAGTGTAAAGTACATTTGAACAAGCGGCTCTTGTTTCCGTTTAGTGGACATGAATGATCTGAGGAGTGCAGAGGAGCACCGGGGGAGAGGGAAATGAAACGGAGGTCTGGCTAAATCAATTATGCTCCGCGCCCTGTGTCCTGTGCGAGCTGTTTGTTTGCATAAAGCCTGACAGATTTGACCATGCAGCTGCTCAGATCGATACGGCCCCCAGATATACTCACCTCCGCACTCGCCGCACGCTTCATAAATCTGACACTAGCCTCGCCGCGCCGTCTGAGAGGAAGTGCTGCCCCCGATTGTCAGGGATGTTAATGAGGCGTGTGCTGTCAGACACGTGGGGATTTCACCGTTTATATAATTTCTTATTTTCTTACATAATGGATTTATGATGGAGAGTGACAGGAGAGTAAAAGGGCCACGCCCTGAACTGTATTATTATTTGGACACATCAAATTGAGAGAAAGATGGTTCATAAATGAAAATCACATTGATAACCAGGAAATCATTTTATAGTAAAGAAATATATATCATTTCAGTAAAAATAGATTCCTTTTTTTGTAGCATAAACTATATCCATCCATCCATCCATCCATTTTCTACCGCTGGTTCCCTTTCGCGGGGTGACTGGAGCCTATCCCAGTGACTTCGGGCCTTAGGCGGGGTACACCCTGGACAGTGGCAAACTTGTCGCAGGGCAGCATAAACTATATTTTTTACAATATTGTGTTTCACTTTTTACAATTGCTGATCAAATTTGAAAATTATTACTATTATGGTTCTGCAATGCAGTTCATATAGCGACTGAATATTTAAGAATAAAGTGTATTATTAAACACTTTTGCCTTAATAATTCTGTCGTCTCACGATTATCAAAATATGACAAAAATTTTGTATTAATTGTTGCAGCACAATATACGTATGTAAACGTCGGTCCGTCGCTCGCTCTCGTCCTCGGCCCGTCGCTCCCTCTCGCCCTCGGCCCGTCGCTCGCTCTCGTCCTCGGCCCGTCGCTCCCTCTCGTCATTGGCCCGTCGCGTCATTGGCCCGTCGCTCCCTCTCGCCCTTGGCCTGTCGCTCACTCTCGTCATTGGCCCGTCGCGTCATTGGCCCGTCGCTCGCTCTCGTCGTCGGCCCGTCGCTCCCTCTCGCCCTCGGCCCGTCGCTCCCTCTCGCCCTCGGCCCGTCGCTCCCTCTCGCCCTCGGCCCGTCGCGTCATTGGCCCGTCGCTCCCTCTTGCCCTCGGCCCGTCGCTCGCTCTCGTCCTCGGCCCGTCGCTCGCTCTCGTCGTCGGCCTGTCGCTCCCTCTCGTCGTCGGCCCGTCGCTCCCTCTCTCCGTCGGCCCGTCGCTCCCTCTCGCCCTCGGCCCGTCGCTCGCTCTCGTCGTCGGCCCGTTGCTCCCTCTCGCCCTCGGCCCGTCGCTCGCTCTCGTCCTCGGCCCGTCGCTCGCTCTCGTCCTCGGCCCGTCGCTCCCTCTCGTCCTCGGCCCGTTGCTCCCTCTCGTCATTGGCCCGTCGCGTCATTGGCCCGTCGCTCGCTCTCGTCGTCGGCCCGTCGCTCCCTCTCGTCGTCGGCCCGTCGCTCCCTCTCGCCGTCGGCCCGTCGCTCCCTCTCGCCCTCGGCCCGTCGCTCGCTCTCGCCGTCGGCCCGTCGCTCCCTCTCGCCCTCGGCCCGTCGCTCGCTCTCGTCCTCGGCCCGTCGCTCCCTCTCGTCCTCGGCCCGTTGCTCCCTCTCGTCATTGGCCGGTTGCGTCATTGGCCCGTCGCTCCCTCTCGCCCTCGGCCCGTCGCTCGCTCTCGTCGTCGGCCCGTTGCTCCCTCTCGCCCTCGGCCCGTCGCTCGCTCTCGTCCTCGGCCCGTCGCTCCCTCTCGCCCTCGGCCCGTCGCTCGCTCTCGTCGTCAGCCCGTCACTCCCTCTCGTCATTGGCCCGTCGCATCATTGGCCCGTCGCTCCCTCTCGCCCTTGGCCTGTCGCTCCCTCTCGTCATTGGCCCGTCGCGTCACTGGCCCGTCGCTCGCTCTCGTCGTCGGCCCGTTGCTCCCTCTCGTCATTGGCCCGTCGCGTCATTGGCCCGTCGCTCCCTCTCGCCCTCGACCAGTCGCTCGCTCTCGGATTTGGCCGTCGCGTCATTGGCCCGTCGCTCGCTCTCGTCGTCGGCCCGTCGCTCGCTCTCGTATTTGGCCGTCGCGTCATTGGCCCGTCGCTCGCTCTCGTTGTCGGCCCGTCGCTCCCTCTCGTCATTGGCCCGTCACGTCATTGGCCCGTCGCTCCCTCTCGCCCTCGGCCCGTCGCTCGCTCTCGTCCTCGGCCCGTCGCTCGCCCTCATCGTCGGCTCGTCGCTCCCTCTCGTCATTGGCCCGTCGCGTCATTGGCCCGTCGCTCCCACTTGCCCTCGGCCCGTCGCTTGCTCTCGTCCTCGGCCCGTCGCTCGCTCTCGTCCTCGGCCCGTCGCTCGCTCTCGTCCTCGGCCCATCGCTCGCTCTCGTCCTCGGCCCGTCGCTCTCGTCCTCGGCCCGTCGCTCCCTCTCGCCCTCGGCCCGTCGCTCGCTCTCGTCGTCGGCCCGTCGCTCGCTCTCGTATTTGGCCGTCGCGTCATTGGCCCGTCGCTCGCTCTCGTTGTCGGCCCGTCGCTCCCTCTCGTCATTGGCCCGTCACGTCATTGGCCCGTCGCTCCCTCTCGCCCTCGGCCCGTCGCTCGCTCTCGTCCTCGGCCCGTCGCTCGCCCTCGTCGTCGGCTCGTCGCTCCCTCTCGTCATTGGCCCGTCGCGTCATTGGCCCGTCGCTCCCACTTGCCCTCGGCCCGTCGCTTGCTCTCGTCCTCGGCCCGTCGCTCGCTCTCGTCCTCGGCCCGTCGCTCGCTCTCGTCCTCGGCCCGTCGCTCGCTCTCGTCCTCGGCCCGTCGCTCTCGTCCTCGGCCCGTCGCTCCCTCTCGCCCTCGGCCCGTCGCTCGCTCTCGTCGTCGGCCCGTCGCTCGCTCTCGTCCTCGGCCCGTCGCTCCCTCTCGTCATTGGACCGTCGCTCGCTCTCGTCGTCGGCCCGTTGCGCCCTCTCGTCGTTGGCCCGTCGCTCGCTCTAGTCCTCGGCCCGTCGCTCGCTCTAGTCCTCGGCCCGTCGCTCGCTCTAGTCCTCGGCCCGTCGCTCTCGTCCTCAGCCCGTCGCTCGCTCTCGTTGTCAGCCCGTCACTCCCTCTCGTCATTGGCCCGTCGCTCCCTCTCGCCCTTGGCCTGTCGCTCGCTCTCGTCATTGGCCCATCGCGTCATTGGCCCGTCGCTCGCTCTCGTCGTTGGCCCGTCGCTCCCTCTCGTTATTGGCCCGTCGCGTCATTGGCCCGTCGCTCCCTCTCGCCCTCGGCCTGTCGCTCGCTCTCGTATTTGGCCGCCGCGTCATTGGCCCGTTGCTCGCTCTCGTCGTCGGCCCGTCGCTCCCTCTCGTCATTGGCCCGTCACGTCATTGGCCCGTCGCTCCCTCTCGCCCTCGGCCCGTCGCTCGCTCTCGTCGTCGGCCCGTCGCTCGCCCTCGTCGTCGGCCCGTCGCTCGCTCTCGTCATCGGCCCGTCACGTCATTGGCCCGTCGCTCCCTCTCGCCCTCGGCCCGTCGCTCGCTCTCGTCGTTGGCCCGTCGCTCCCTCTCGTCATTGGCCCGTCGCGTCATTGGCCCGTCGCTCCCTCTCGCCCTCGGCCTGTCGCTCGCTCTCGTATTTGGCCGCCGCGTCATTGGCCCGTCGCTCGCTCTCGTCGTCGGCCCGTCGCTCCCTCTCGTCATTGGCCCGTCACGTCATTGGCCCGTTGCTCCCTCTCGCCCTCGGCCCGTCGCTCGCTCTCGTCGTCGGCCCGTCGCTCGCCCTCGTCGTCGGCCCGTCGCTCGCTCTCGTCATCGGCCCGTCACGTCATTGGCCCGTCGCTCCCTCTCGCCCTCGGCCCGTCGCTCGCTCTCGTCGTCGGCCCGTCGCTCCCTCTCGTCATTGGCCCGTCGCGTCATTGGCCCGTCGCTCCCTCTCGCCCTCGGCCCGTCGCTCGCTCTCGTCCTCAGCCCGTCGCTCGCTCTCGCCCTGTCGCTCGCTCTCGTCATTGGCCCGTCGCGTCATTGGCCCGTCGCTCGCTCTCGTCGTCGGCCCGTTGCTCCCTCTCGTCATTGGCCCGTCGCGTCATTGGCCCGTCGCTCCCTCTCGCCCTCGGCCCGTCGCTCGCTCTCGCCCTCGGCCCGTCGCTCGCTCTCGGCCCGTCGCTCGCTTTCGGCCCGTCGCTCGCTCGCTTTCGGCCCGTCGCTCGCTCTCGTCATCGGCCCGTTGCTCCCTCTCGTCATTGGCCCGTCGCGTCATTGGCCCGTCGCTCCCTCTCGCCCTCGGCCCGTCGCTCGCTCTCGTCGTCGGCCCGTCGCTCCCTCTCGTCATTTGCCCGTGGCGTCATCGGCCCGTTGCTCCCTCTCGTCATTGGCCCGTCGCGTCATTGGCCCGTCGCTCCCTCTCGCCCTCAGCCCGTCGCTCGCTCTCGTCCTCGGCCCGTCGCTCGCCCTCGTCGTCAGCCCGTCGCTCGTCATTGGCCCGTCGCGTCATTGGCCTGTCGCTCCCTCTCGTCCTCGGCCCGTCGCTCGCTCTCGTCGTCGGCCCGTCGCTCCCTCTCGTCATCGGCCTGTCGCTCGCTCTCGTCATTGGCCCGTCGCGTCATTGGCCCGTCGCTCCCTCTCGCCCTCGGCCCGTTGCTCGCTCTCGTCCTCGGCCCGTCGCTCGCTCTCGTGCTCGGCCCGTCGCTCGCCCTCGACGTCAGCCCGTCGCTCGTCGTCGGCCCGTCGCTCCCTCTCGTCATTGGCCCGTCGCGTCATTGGCCCGTCGCTCCCTCTCACCCTCGGCCCGTCGCTCGCTCTCGTCCTCGGCCCGTCGCTCCCTCTCGTCATTGAACCGTCGCTCCCTCTTGTCATTGAACTGTCGTGTCATTGGCCCGTCGCTCGCCCTCGTCGTCGGCCCGTCGCTCGCTCTCGTCATTGGCCCGTCGCTCCCTCTCGCCCTCGGCCCGTCGCTCGCCCTCGTCGTCAGCCCGTCGCTCGTCGTCGGCCCGTCGCTCCCTCTCGTCATTGGCCCGTCGCTCCCTCTCGTCGTCGGCCCGTCGCTCCCTCTCGTCATTGGCCCGTCGCGTCATTGGCCCGTCGCTCACTCTCGTCGTCGGCCCGTCGCTCCCTCTCGTCGTCGGCCCGTCGCTCCCTCTCGTCATTGGCCCGTCGCGTCATTGGCCCGTCGCTCACTCTCGTCGTCGGCCCGTCGCTCCCTCTCGCCCTCGGCCCGTTGCTCGCTCTCGTCCTCGGCCCGTCGCTCGCTCTCGTCCTCGGCCCGTCGCTCGCTTTCGTCCTCGGCCAGTCGCTCCCTCTTGTCATTGAACTGTCGTGTCATTGGCCCGTCGCTCGCTCTCGTCCTCGGCCCGTCGCTCCCTCTCGTCATTGAACCGTCGCTCCCTCTTGTCATTGAACTGTCGTGTCATTGGCCCGTCGCTCGCTCTCGTCATTGGCTCTTGTCAGCTCTGTGCTTGTCCCGTCACTGTAGGTCTTTGTAGGGCAGGAGTCCTGTAGGTGAGAGTCAGGGGCCCTGCTCCATTGATCCCCCGCTCACTGTTGTTATCTGCTGAGGGCCCACACAGATGTATTGTGGGTAAGCACTTGAGCGGATGGATACGGGCTGAGGACAGATCGTAAAAACGCCCTCAGACCTCCTCCACATCTCGGAGCGAGATCAATACTCGCGGCATCAGCAAAACATGGAGCGACAGCGAACAATAGGCATGATATGTGCCGTGTATGTCGACTTTTGAGTTACATTATGCATTAAGTTTCTTCATTAAAGACATAATTTATGACTTAAATAAATGACATGGCCCCTCCCACCTCAAAGATGCTATAGAACCATCTCATCCAAACAGAGCTCTTCACTCTCAAAATGCTGGCCTTCTGGTGGTCCCAAGGGTCTCTAAAAGCACAGTAGGAGGTAGAGCCTTCTGGTGGTCCCAAGGGTCTCTAAAAGCACAGTAGGAGGTAGAGCCTTCTGGTGGTCTCAAGAGTCTCTAAAAGCACAGTAGGAGGTAGAGCCTTCTGTGTTATGGAATCAGGTCCTGTCCATGTTAAAGAGGCCGACACAGTCTCTTCATTTAAGACCAGGCTTAAAACGTTCCTCTTTGAAATGGCTCATGGTCAGACCAGTTAGGAACAGAAATATAAAGCTACAGTTTCAGCTCCGCTGCCCTAGGAGCAACTGTGGGGGAAGTATGGCAGCTTGAGCTCTATCCTCTGATAAACACTATTTATTCTATCAAACATATTTAATATTCTATTGCACTTGCAATTTGTTCATCACATTTTCTTCTTCTTGTGGGACAGGCCCATCCATGACCTGTGGATCCAGATTATCCTCTCCTGAAGAACCGGTTCTCCTCCTGAAGAACCCGTTCTCCTCCTGAAGAACCCGTTCTCCTCCTGAAGAACTGGTTCTCCTCCTGAAGAACTGGTTCTCCTCCTGAAGAACCCGTTCTCCTCCTGAAGAACTGGTTCTCCTCCTGAAGAACTGGTTCTCCTCATGAGTGGCTCCACTGTCTCTCTCGCGTCCTCCCGTCCGCCTGAGGGAGTGGGATCTCTCCTTCTCTGTGGAACTCCTCCAGGTTTCTGCGGCCCCAAACGGGAACAAGCAGAAGAAAATGAACAGATTTGGGGATTTTCAGGTTCAAGGGATGGAAGTTATGGACTGTTGAATTGTGGGATTTGAGCCATTTTTCCTGTAGCCATGACGACCCCGTTGGGTCCGAAGTGACATCACACACTCATTGATACTGCCCTCTTGAGGACAAAAGCTGAATGTTCACTGTGGGACTGTCATAAAAAAAGTCTCAAAACAAAGGATTCTTTCTCTTCTGTCATGTCCCAAAGACCCTGTTTGTCCAGAACCGTGCTCCTGTGGTCAGGAGGAGCCAGTGGACTGTTTGTTTCACTGTTAGCAGCTAATGCTAATGCTAGTTTACATATTATTGCGTGGCCATGCTATAAACGTTAGCCTACTTTAAGGAGCCTCATTTCCGGGTGTTATCTTTTTTAGATGAAAAATACCACCAAAACTCCTTATCAACTCGCCGCTGTTGATAAGGATCAAAGCCCATAACTTGTCTTAAGTTTTCATTGTTCATTTTCAATCGATGCACTGTTTTTCATGACTATCCAACCATCTAAGAGGAGGGATGCTTATGTCTCTCATTATAACTGTATATACATTTTACATCAGTAATATCCTGCTACATTCAAATGACTCTGAGCGGATGGCGGTGGGGCACGTTTGGCCTTGATATAAAGTTATACCATCGTTTCTGTGAGTCTTGCCACACTTTAGAATTGCTGTAGTTTCTGAGGCTGTTACATGAGACTAATGCAGTACAAGTGTTATGGAGAGTGGGACGGACTTACAATCGTCAAGGACAAACAGTCTTTACATGAACAGAGAAGGAAGGGTGTTTCTATCCCTTATGTGTCTGGCCTGTCGGAAAAACTGCAGAGAATTTTTTGACAACACGAAGTCCCTGTTTATTTTAAACCAGGAAACACTTTAAGACAAAAACTGGTTCATCCTAAGGACAAGTTGCCGACTCAAAAACAGAGCAATGTAGTTTATTCGATCCAATGCAGTGAATAAAGTTGTAAAGAACGGTACATAGGTGAGACAAAACAGCCTCTACACAAGAGGCTCTATCAGCACAGAAGAAATACTAGTTCAGGACCTCAGAGCGCCGTGCATCTCCATCTTGAAGCCTCTAATCACTCGTTTGAAGACGGTGAGGTGAAGGTTTTAAGCAGGGAGAAAAGATGGTTTGAAAGAGGAGTCAAGGAAGCTATTTTTGTTAAAAAAGAAAGACCTTCTTTAAACAGAAATGGAGGGCTAAGATTCAATCTCCCTGGTATCTATAATGGAATACTGAACCCCTGGAAAGGTAGAGGACCAGGACAAGGACATTTAGATGCTAATCAGGTACTCAGGGTGGTTGAGCCAGGGTCTCACAAAGACAAAGAGGATTCTAATAGTCCATTAAAATTCTGAATAGGCTCGGTAGATACAAGGGGGGGGTTTCTGTTGAAACAAACAACTCTTGCTACTTCAGGAAGGCTCCGCCCAATGGGCGGGTCTTACCACAGAACAGTATTAATATCGGAGTTCTCGATCTAAATTCTTTTATTGACAATGACTCTTGGATGAGAGTCGAAACGTCTATTTTTTTCTAACTGAGTCCAGATGACTACAACTGAAGCTTTTTCTACTATAGTCTTTACATGAGTTTAGAGGCACATTTGCACATGAATACAGTGAAGGAGGGCAAACGCACAAAGCACTCAGCGTCCATTATGGCTCAGATGTAAATAAGAGCTGCTCTGACTGAAGACAAAGAGCTGAAATACTCAATCATTGTAGGTGTGAAAATTGTTATAATCTAAATGTACACATGAATTAAATAAATGACTAGTTACATTGTTCTGTTGCAGTAACAGCTACAAAGAACATAACCCTTTGATCTGTTTTAATGCAGTTAACAAAGAAATAACTCTTCCATAAGCTCTTTTAAATCTTCAGTCTTTGGAATTTGATTGTAACAAAAAAGGACAAAAGTATCATATCTATTAGTATATGTTACATCCCAAATAAGTGTGTGTATTTGTTTATTTAATAGGGACATACTGTATATATACACAGTAACAAACACAGATGAACATGTAGTAATCAGGACTAGAACATCAGCGTGTACAAATACTCCTCAGCTAGAATGGATCAAATATAAAGAATTAAAAGGTGCTTTACCTGGAATGCCCCACTGTATGGCATTAAACTTATCCAACTGGACACAAGCAGGTGACCACCAGGCAAAGTCACAGGTCTGATCTGTGGAGAGGGGAGCAGCTCACAGCAGAATGCGCGTTTTACAAGTTGTTTTTTTTGACCAATAAAAAGCAAGATACGTGGATTTAATGTCACACTATAACGTTCCAAGCGACGTAAAAACATAGACACCAGAAGGCAGAGGTCTTTATAGTGCACCTTTTACAATCTCAATATCTTTAAGAAAGGTCCTGGCACTAAAACTTGTTTTTAACGCGAGTGACCGAAAAGGAGGACTCAAAATCAAAGAACCCAACCCACATTCACGAGGAAAACCTGTTCGCTTTAGAGATTCCTGAAAGAACCGTCTTCCTGTCAGTTTTTTGGGGGGAAATGCAGTCTCAATAACGCAGCGCCGAGACGCCACCTGCCAGTCACTGAGGGAACTGCAACGAGTCGGAGGATTAAGGCCGAATCATGATTATTACACATTTGTATTAGTGCGTGAAGATGGTCCGATGCTCGTCTCCAGAGGGCTCTGCTCTTCACATCTTCGCATGTATATTTAATCCCTTCGGAGGCGCCTGCGGGAGGAGAACGTGGAGAAACGCTCTGATGTAACCATGGAGATATGTGGGCTAGTACTAGGCTACGCTAACTAATTCTAGAGGTTCACATGTTCCACAGAGCCGCTCCCGCGAGGCCCCTGCGCCTTATGGGCCGCGCATTCTAATGATTCGCATGAATAATGGACCGTGCGGACTATGAAAACAAATCTGACGATTCTCCTCATTCTGCCAGACACTTTCAGCTTGTTCAGGTTTGATTTAGGCATTTTTTAAAAGGTGCACTATAGCCACGCTGCCACTGGTTTGCTTTGGAGCAGATGGAGATGGTCCATAACCGTCTCCATTGCACTGGCCCATTGAAGGGGTCAGATTTAGACCTTGAGCAGTGCGAGCTTAAGCGATCCGACTCGCTTTTGGCTGGTTGGATGAGACAGAATGCGGACTCAGGTGAACACGAGACGGCAAAAAGCAAAATACTAAAAAGCAGAAAGTACTCATTCTGACTTGAACCTGTGAGAAAGTGTCATATTTCTACTGGTGGTGACTTCATCTGTTGAACCGACGCCACGAAGCTAGCGCACGTTAGCATCCGCAGTTTAGCAACGCACGACACTCGCGTCAAGAGTTCATAATCATGGATCTATTATATTATTGTTCATAAAGCAGCTAAAACATCCTCTGAACCCAGAGCATAAAGTGACGTGTAAATGTGGCGTAGAGGCACGAAGAAGTGAAATGAAAGCAGAAAAAGCGGACGATAAATCCGTAGTTCTGTAGACGCCACATGTTAAGAGTTAGTAAGGTTTGGGTGATGTCAGCTGCCCACGTGACCTTTGCCCCTGGACCCACAGGCCCTGTGCATGGAGACGCATTCTGCCATAAACAGAAGCGTTCCTAGGCAACCCATGACAGGGAGACCAGGGCCGGTTGAAATGTGGCTCATGTGACTTTTCTCTCGTCTCAGTGAAGTCGTGTTTTTTCTGGAATGTTCCACAGTATGCATAACACCATGGAAACAAGCAAAACCACAAGGGATATGTTTAGTCAATAAAAACACTTAATACAATAATAGTGGCGAAGAGGTACAGCGGTCAGCGTTCTCTCACTGTGCGGATAAAACGCTTCTGTTTAGCCGTGTTTTTGAGCGAAAAATAAGAACCTGAAAGTAAATCAGACTCTAACTTGAAATACTTATATATCTATAGCTTCATATCTATATCTGAAGGCACGACTGAAGTGATTGACAGCTCGACATGATTTGACCTCGTTCTACATAAAAGACGAAGACCGACAGTGGCTTGAAAATGTAAAGTAGCAGAGCGTTTTCAAGCGCCCCCCATCGATGATATAAATAGGACAATATTATAATTGTACTGGCAGTTGGACATGTGGGTGGTTTTAATAATGCAAGTGGATGGACATAAAACAGCGTCGACAGGAATCTAAAGTCAGTACGAACGGAAAGGAACAAGAGGACGTTTTCTTCCGAGCGGCACAAACATGAGGAGATTTGCATGAATTTGCAGATAATAAAGCGCAAAGAGCCTTTGTTAGCGGTTTTGTCTCAGCCGGGACACGAGTGGGACGCTCTCGGGAGACAAAACGGCCCCGATCAGCAGGAAGTAGAAGAGTCACAGTAAAAGTACTGATGGTTTTTCACAACTGTAAGACCATGAATCGTTGTTTCTTTTCTTCTTCAAAAAAAAAAGTACCTGAAGTTGTGCTTTGTAGTAGGAAACTTATAAATACTCACAAAATATAAACTCACCACTTCATTACTTTTGTGTGAAATATTATACTATTCAAAAACATACATTAAAGTTATTATTTGAAAAGAGCACATGGAGCGTCCACCACCTGCTCGTCTCCATGGAGATTTTAACATTTCGCCAGGAATGTTCCACCGTATGGCATGAAACATCCGTCTCCATGGAGACAGGGAGGTGCCTGAGCAATAAAAACAACTAACTGGAAAAAAATATGTATATATATGTTAGAAAAAAGATGGACAGTGGTGGAGAGTGATACTTTCTTTACTTTTACTTCACTATATTTGAGATCAGATATTTAGAGACTGAGGATTTATTTTGTTTTAGCACTTTCATGGCAAAGCACGGTTTATAAGAGGTACTTCTGTATTAAAGGCTCAGTATCAGTTCAAAAACAAAAGACGTTGTTTTTTCTTTTCCTTTTGGAAGTTTTACTGAACTTAAATATATTACAAACCTGTGTCTTCACAGTGAGTGAGAATGTTCAGAAGAGGTTTTAACATTATTTTTCCATGAATCATGCAGAACACTTTCCACCTCCAGAATGTTACATACTGTGCCTTTAAGTACATTTGTATGTGATACATTTACTTAGGTCACCAAATGTAGCACTTCTTCAACATACATACATTCCAAATAAAGCAATAACATCTCCATGGAGACAAGCCGGACCCTCCATCACAAAAAGATAAGTAAATATAAATGGCTTGGAAGTATTTTCAAATGATATCTAGCGGAAGTACTTTTTGGTGGATGTATAAATGGCCCGACATGTCCCAGGTTTACTGCAGTATGAGTTTGGACCTCCTCGAGTGAACAGGCTCACAGACTCCACTTTTCCCTTGGATCCTTCACACGGCCCCTCATCACAGTCAAAGGCTCGTGATTACAGCCCGTTCTCCCAGAAGGCCGCGCTGCTGTGGCATTGTGGGTAAGCAGCAGGGACGGCAGCGTCAGACAATGCCCTTCTCCTCCTCAGAGGGCGGGGCTGCGGGGTCCAGGCCATACCTCTTCATCTCCACGGCCACGTCGAACAGGTAATCGTAGCATTCACACCTGAGCACACAGCAACACAGGACCAGCCAATCACAGGGAGCCATTTTCAACAACGTTACCTCACAGGCATTCTAGAGGATGTGCTAATGTGCTAGAGGATGTGCTAGAGGATGTGCTAGAGGATGTGCTAGAGGATGCACTAATGTGCTAGATGATGTGCTAATGTGCTAGAGGATGTGCTAATGTGCTAGATGATGTGCTAATGTGCTAGAGGATGTGCTAATGTGCTAGAGGATGTGCTAGAGGATGTGCTAGAGGATGCACTAATGTGCTAGATGATGTGCTAATGTGCTAGAGGATGTGCTAATGTGCTAGATGATGTGCTAATGTGCTAATGTGCTAGAGGATGTGCTAATGTGCTAGAGGATGTGCTAGAGGATGTGCTAGAGGATGTGCTAATGTGCTAGAGGATGTGCTAATGTGCTAGAGGATGTGCTAGAGGACGTGTAGAGCAGGGGTGGGCAAACTACGGCCCACGGGCCACATCCGGGCCGCCGGGCCTTTCAATCCGGTCCGCCAAGCTTGTCCAAGTAATATTTTTTTTTTTAAATCCTTTTTTGCCCTCAGGCATCTGTCTGCACTTGTATCCTTAATAAATATGACATGAAATTACTTAAATAATAGATTCAATAGCCTATATTTGACAGAAAAGTGATATTTTATTTGATATTTAATTTTGGGGATTTTACTTTTTTCACACCAATGATCGCGGGCCGGTCCTCCAATACTTGCTTGGATTCGAATATGGCCCTCGGAGAAAAATAATTGCCCACCCCTGCTCTAGAGGATGTGCTAGAGGATGTGCTAGAGGACGTGCTAGAGGACGTGCTAGAGCAGGGGTGGGCAATTATTTTCCTCCGAGGGCCATATTCGAGCGGGCCGGATTATAAAGACTAGGTTCAGGTTTGGGAGGGTTTGAATTATCCTCTGAAGGTTCATTTTTAGATTTGTGTAGCCTCAGTTTACACTCCTAGTCACCGTACATGGTCTTAGCCTTCTGCCAGGACTCTCCCCACACGTAGACCCCGTGGCGCCGCACCAGGACCGCGCAGGACTCGGGGTACTCTTCCATCGCTCGGGCCATGCGCTCCTTCAGGTCCTTCTCCTCTGGGGTGTTCTCAATGATGGGCACCACCAGCAGGTCATCATATCTGGACACAAAACATGTGAGAGCGGCCTCCACGACCCCTCAGCGACCCCCTCAGCGACCCCCTCAGTGACCCCTCAGCAACCCCTCAGCGACCCCTCAGCGACCCCCTCAGCAACCACTCAGCGACCCCTCAGCGACCCCTCAGCGACCCCTCAGCGACCCCCTCAGCAACCACTCAGCGACCCCTCATCGACCCCTCAGCGACCCCCTCAGCGACCCCCTCAGCACACACCAAATGTGAGAGCGGCCTCCACAACAATCATGATAAAGTATGATGTGGAGTGAAGCAACTTGAGGGTGTGGTCAGGTGCGTTCTGTGAAGGGCCAGAATCATAACTATTAAACTTCTAAACCAGAGCCCTTAAAAACATCCACAGTCCATGCAGCACATCACATTTCTGCTTGTAAACCTGGCTCTCTGCACTGGGAGACAACCATCACAGGGGGCCTGGAGGCTGGGGGCTCGGAGGCCGGGGGCTCGGAGGCCGGGGGCTCGGAGGCCGGGGGCTCGGAGGCCGGGCACCACATAATGCGGGTCATCTCAGCAGTCTGGGAGGGTGCACTCCAGGATCCTCTGCTGCCGTCTGCCCTCGTTTATGGATCACAAGTGGAGTTCATACGATGTGTGTGTGGACTGTGCCACATTCTCTGCTCGACGACTCGTTTCACTTTCAGTTTCATCCGGACGGATTGGGAAAAAACACACGGACTTGTGCGCCATTCCCAAAGGGTGAACGCGAGCTCTCCACGCTGCGCTAAACAAATACAGCTGAAATAACTGATCCCTGCTGAGGATTGTTCAAATTTGGTAACACATTTTGGGAACTCAAACAGTATTTTGTCTTGTCAATCAAAACAAAAGATTTTATTGTGAAGTAAAAAATCCGTAGATGGAATCAGACAAGGATGAATGTTCTTCCTCTGCTGTGAACTGCTCACTTCTTTCATTGTGAATGAGGCATGACCGCAAACATCTCCCACACGCGCTGCTTTTGAATAACACAATTATCAGTCATTAGATCAAACACTATCACCATATATGGACTGGCACCTCCCCCTCCAGCCCCTTTATACCAGCATTAAGGACATGAAGGTAGCCTGGACCCGCCCCCTGGCCAAAGCTCCTGTTACTGCTAAGATTGGGAGGGGAAAATACAGCCCTTAATCTTTATCGACTAGTTGAATACAAAGAGGCCAATTTCGGTTCGACTCTGACCACATTGTCTGTCACTCACACATGAAAGAGGTGGACCAATAGGAGACGCAGGTAGAGAACAGCAGAGTGAACATGTTTGGGCTTAAAGCTGCTTTAGACCTGTGCAATTGATCTCATTTTAATCGAGATCGACTCTTGAGGAAGAGAATTCCACTATTTTGTGTGAAGCGGCTACTTTTATTGTTTATGTTCTCAAAAACCATTACATTTGTTTTTAATAAGACAAAGTGGATATTATTGCAATTGGTGTTTTGGAGAATTGCAAAATGAGAGTAGAGTTCATCTAACTTCTAACTTTGGTTAAAATGTAGTTTCATCTAAGGTAGTGTTGAGTTCATCTAACTTTGGTTAAAGATTTTGATGGGCTGCGTGACGTGTTTAGAGAGTGTTTTCACTCAGTGCAGCGCAGAGAAGGACTCCTGCGCCCAAAGTCCAGTTCCTCTATAAAACATTCTCAAAACGTTTAATGCTGAACATCTTTTTAAAGTGATGAGACGGGCCACAGCTCTAATTCAGCCCATGGTTTCCCTCTGGCAATAAAAAAGCATTATCAGACAGAAGGTATTGTTGCTTATGGTCCATTCACATTTTGTGTGACACTTGAACCTTAACCAGGACACATTTTAACTTATATCATCAGAATACCGCAAAAAAGAAAGATATATTAGACGTGCGCAACACTTAGGAATTTAGATAATACATATTTGGAACATTGAGTGGATCGATTATAGTAAAAAAATTCCACAAAAAGTGCTGATTATCTATTTTTGAAATGTGCAAAGTGATGTTGTAAATAAGGATATTAAGGTGATGTATCTGTGCTTTTGTGTGATATATTCATGTTATGCATTCACCTGTAGATATACATTTAAGTCACACACACAGTCACGTCACAGTTTGATTTTATATTGCCCCATCACACGCTCACGGTTAGGGATCATCATCATTTCTTGCTATTAAAAATTGTCTTTCAAATGTTCATTTTCTTTCAACCAAAAAACAGTCAGATTTCTTCCTCCACAGCCTGAACTCTGCTCCAGAACAAACATTTTACTGACAGTTGAGGCTGATCATTGACTACTAGAAACGGCCAAATCTCACTCTCGATTCAAAATGCGATCGGCTGCACAACCCTAATCGCAGAACGCCAAAGAAGGCAACGTTTTACAGCTCCAGGGTCAGTGTTCTTGGCAAACTGTGGGCGACGGTATCCACGAGTAACGAACCGTGACTAACGACTCAAATAGATTAGATCTTGATTTAAGAACTGCTTGTGAAAGGCTGAAAATGATACAAAGGTGTGTTCTGAACTGATCCACAAAAAGCCTCACATGTGGATCTGAACATGACGGGACCAGTCGGTGAGCGTGGGAGACAATGAGGTGAGAGGACTTAAGTATGAAGAAAGTGGATCACAGAGGAACAAGCACGGGCACAACATTTATCAGGAGATCTCTTGATTAGCTTTTGGCTGACTATAAAAAGGAGGCGCCGTCAGTTTGTGGCTACACGTTTCAGAACTTTTATTAGTGATAAATGAGGTAAACTGTGAATTTATTCCTACATAAAAAGGTGCACATTCTGGCATTTACAAAGAATAGACAACAGAACGATTCAAAAGTGAAAACATTCTGAAAGTTAGGCACAAGAAATACGTATCATTTAAAGGTGTGGTGCTTGGCTTTATTTGTGTCTGAGTAGATACAATTTCCCCCACATAAAGTGTATTGTAAAAGCAGCTCGTCGTGACAAAATCGGGCTGCTGCGAGCGGTCAGTATCTGATGATAAAGCTATTCATCTATCATATACTCGAAAGTAATAGCCATAAGCAGCGCTAGGATTAACTGTGCTCGGGTGGTTCGCGCCAGTTTCACTTTACGGTCTGAAAAAAGTCGTTCTAAAGCGGTGCACGCGGCTGAAAATGCATGTGAATATGAACGATGTGCCAAATGTCTGTGAGAGCTGGGCACAGAGGGCGGAGCTTGTACCTGTAGTTGGTTCTGGACGTGCCCCTGCGGATCCCCTTGATCATCTCCTGGTGTGTGATACGGAACTCTCTGCCCGGGAACAGCAGAGTGGCCAGAACCGCTGCCTTGGAGTGAGTGTGGATCACGGCCTGGGCCTCTGACGGACAAAACACCCGCTCAGACTAACGGAGCCTCATTATGAACACAATAACCACCAGAATTTCACTATTTATGTTCATTTCATTTGACTGAAATATTGTTTTCATCAATGTCATATGTTTCTTGCTTTGCAGACTAAAACTGAATTAAAAAATGATGTAATCTCAAACTATGAATAAAATTTCAAAAAAAATTGTTGAACAAAAGTACCGTATTTTCCAGAGTATAAGTCGCACCAGCCAAAAATAATAGAGAAGAAGAAAAACATATATAAGTCGCACTGGAGTATGAAATGCGGTTGCAAGTGTGAAAATAACAAATAATATTACATATAAGTCGCTCCGGAGTATAAGTATATAAGTATGAATATAAGTATAAGTCGCACCCCGGCCAAAACTATGAAAAAAGATGCAACTTATAGTCAAGATATTCATGTTGAATAGAAAAAAAACTTTTCACAACATTCCACTTTTCAATCCTAAAGTCCAAAGAGCCGTTATTCAAATGTCTCCTGAAGAAATCATAAACAATTCATCATAGTTTTAAAAATATATAATATAAAACATACATAAAACATGCACAATATGTAAAGTCCTCCGACAAAAGTAATCTGGACCAAGCCACTGCTCCTGACGACGCTCTCAGCAGCATTGAAGGACATACAAGGCCAATAAAGTTTGCCTTACCTTACATTACCACTACAATATATGAAGGTCTCGTCTCCATGGAGATATTATTGATTAGGCTGGAAGGTTCCACAGAATGGCGCTAAACTTATCCATCTCCACAGAGACAAGCAGCTCACAGTAGGAGGCTGTTTTTCGGGGTATTTCAGACCTTTCAAGCAATAATATCGTCACGGAGACTGATCTTTAAATGCTCTAAAACACCGTCACGGATCCCCACATTTCCCCCTCGTTCACACGGGACTTTACAGAGTGTCCGGCAGCCGTACCTCTCATAGTGTACGCGTTCATGAAGAGAGGAGTGCACTGACTCTTGGTGAGGCTCTTCCACTCCGGAGGACAGCTGATGTCTCGCTCCAGCAGGTCACACACAAACATGTCCTCGGGCTGAAAGAGACACCGCGTCAGTCCCACGGATCTGTGAACGACTGACACACTATACAGTACAAGGACATATTTTAATGCACGAGTTACAGCTAAGAGTGTATCGCTTTCTAATAGTATATCGTCATTGTATTATTATTATTATTACCATAGATATATTTTATGTCCAAATGATGTCCCCGATATGGTCAGTATTGTTCTCACCTGTATTCTCTCCTTTTGAACGCCTGAGGGAGCGACATAGATGTGCTCTCTGGAAAACGTGTAGAAATTAATGACACCAATTAATACTATAATTGCTAAAACGTATTTTAGTGAAGGTACTGATGTGTTACTGATGCTGTTATTGAGGTGTTCTGTGACAATAAAAAAATGTACATAAAAAAACATCAAACAACTGTGTTCTAGATTTATATATTGTTTACTATGCATCAAAACTGATAACTCAAATGATAGTCAAATAACTCAAATAATAATATGCGTATGATGTTTCACACACAAAAAAGGTAAATAATACTAATATTGTAACTTGGTCAAGTCTGGTGTCCATTTATCTAAGAGTTACTACAAAAATCAAAACCTAATCAGTCATTTTTCCCTCTTAAGTTGGTAAAGACATACAATTGTACAAAAAGTAAAATAAAAAGAACAGAGATGGCATGTCCTGACCCTTTCCTGAGACTGATGCCTCCGCCGGTGCCCGTGACCCATCCCAGCTGGTAGAAGAGTCGGCACAGCTCAGGGATCAGGACCCGTGGGTGCTCTCCGTCCTGCAGCACCCAACAACAGACAGTAACATGCTCACACATATATTATACATCTATATGATATATTGTTTTAAATGTGCTGGAGCCACTGACCTGCTCCTTTGTGGCAGCCGTGTCACAAAATTCACTTGTCCCACACAAGGATGACATCTGTCAAGATAAAATACAAAAATGAACTAACAAAACACAAATTGCCTTAATGTGGATACATCTGGGGGCAAAAAAAAGAAAAACATAAAATACAGAAAATAATTTAGAGTTCATGAAAAACAAATATGTTTACATATAAACCCAGCTTAATGACAATGTTCATGGTGGGCTACCTCACGATACAATACGTATCACAATACACAGAACTTGATACGATACACGTCCTGATTGATGTAGATCCCTTAAACCTTATGTTTTGATTAAGTAGAATAACAAAATGCAGTAGAATTTCATGTTCACACTGTCCTCAATATCAGAATACAACTGTCCTACGATGAAGTCACATTTTCAGCTCCACAGATTCAGCCGTCTGTAGGTTCAGAACTGTAGATCTCGGAACTTTCAAATGACTTTATGTTGTTTTAAGCGTAAAACGATACCCATCGCTGTATCGATACACGTATTGCCAAGATGTTCATCACAATATATCGCAATATTGATATATTGAGGTATAAATACCCCTAATTCATGGATGAATCAGCTGTTCAGAAGAAAAAATAGTTAAGAAAAGCAGAGGTCAAAAAAGGACGAACCAGTTAATTTTACTAATTTTTACTCAAATTTCCAACTCATTATCAATACTAATGAATAGCAGTAATGATAATAGAATGTGATTTTCAACACAAACACTAGTACTTTGTGTTTGTGTAATGACTCTAAAACTGTTCAGGAAAGGTCGCACATTGTCCTGTTTGTGTGACTTTTAGCATTTGATTTCGATACTTTTGACAACACTACTTCTAAGACTAATTTGATACAAAACATGGGTGTTTTAATTACCCACATGAGCATAAAAGCTCTAGAGTCACATGTTGCTGCTCAGTTAGCACACAGGCTAATTACTTCTCCCGTTTATATATTGTCTAACTCCGTTTTCATCTCAAACTCCAGCATGTGCCTACAATTACAGTAGTGGCTTTTTACCTTTTACATACCCAAAGCTGCAATATCAGTCTAAAAATAGGACGTAAATGAGCTGTACTCACTTTTTATGATGGAAATCGCGGCCACAGTCGGAACCAAAACACAGCCACGTCATCAGCAAGCGACGTCCGCGTGTGTGCGTCCCAGAAACAAACACCAGCGCGGAGGAGGAACCATGAGAGGAGCGGAAGAGAGGACAAAGTGCAAAAGGCACGAGCATAATAATAGCTCCATGGGCAGGTGAACATGTGGGCAGAGAAGCTCAGTCAGCAGCTGGGACGTCCCACCTGGGGCGTGGGAGGCTGGTTGGTCACCAGGTTCTTCATAAGGAAGAACAGAGTCCTGGAGGAGAACGCGGTGCAGCTCTGTGGCATTCAGCCCGGGGACACTGTGCTGGAAGTGGGACACGGCCCTGGGCTCGGCCTGCGGTCCGCGGCCAAACTGCTGACACACGGGACACTTCTGGGGGTCGACTACTCCGAGTTAATGCACAACAAAGCCAAAAAGCTTCTGAAGGAGCATGTCGCCAGCGGGAAAGTGCGGCTCCACCTCTGTGACGTCGCAGCCATGCCTCTGGCGGACAACACGGTGGACAGAGTCTTCCACTGTAACTGCTACTACTTCTGGCCTGACCAGAGGAAGGGGGCCTCGGAGTTGCACCGCGTGATGAAACCAGGGGCCTTGATGGTGACCACGCTGAGGCTGGAGAATGTGTCTCTTTTGGCTTCCAAACAAGCGCTGCCCAAAGATAAGTGGCGACCGGAAGTGTACATGTCCGCTCTGAGCGACTCTGGATTCACTGACGTCAGGATGGAAGACGCGCGCGCTGAAAACATAACGTTTCAGGCGATCTACGCCACTGCTTCAAAATGAACAGAAATCAAACTCATCTGACTCAGGATGTCTGCTCCAGAGAACTGAAGATGGAAACATTGATCCACAAATCCAGCAAATCAGAAACTCTACATTTACACGTGATTACTGTGCTAAACAGATATAGGATTAAAGCACCGCAATAATTGTAATACTGAAACAAAATAAAAATGTTTGAATGTATCATTCTGATTCTCGAGAAATATATAAATAAAGAGTTTTTTCATTGTGCTTTTTAATCATTACCACGGAATAAAGCGTACTATGATAAAATAGTTAATTGATGCTACATATGTATGTTTAATTTTTTTGGGAAGGTAAAATTGTATGTATAATTTACATACAATATTAATAAGTTAAATTAAATGATTTACAATGTTTGTTTTTTTTTAAGTACATTTATTATGTGATTTTGTAAAGATGCTTAATGTAGCTTGACAAAACGTTTCCTAAAGGAGCCAGAAGAGGGCAGTAGACCGTTAGAACGTCAGGGCCAATGAAAGTGCTGGTGTTATAGTTGCTATGGGGCGTTGTGAAAATCAATAGCATCTGATCAAAATGTTGTAATTAATTATTGTTTACTCCGATAATTGAACTAATTGTTGTATCCTATTTATTTTTTGTGTGTTTGCCATGACCATTATCAACGCAGCTGTAGTTTTACAAAAGAATAAATCACAAAGTGCAGGAGACAGAGGGGCCTGAGCCTGTGTTTCCTCCATAGGCTCTCGACTCAAAGCTTTCCCTCCTGAAGCTCTAATCAACTGCACTTACTACACTCTAATGACATAAAACACTGCAGAAGAAGAATATATACTGAGGCTCATTTTGGTTTCAAATGGCATGTTTGTTCGTCTTTAAGTCTCCTTTTTGCTTTTCCGATGTAAAAACCTTCACGCTCACATTCCTGTTAGTGGCACAGCTCTTCAGGTGGGAAAGCAGAGCACCAGGGGCCAAAACATGATGGTGCATATGTTATTTCAATATGCATGCTCTAATGGACATGTTCCTCTGCTTCTGACATATTTGCATTTAAAGGGTATTTGCATTAACGTATCTATGTATGTGGAGCTCAAGGCTGTGATTTGTCCTGTGAAGGAACTTGATCCGTGTGTCAGAGCGACACAGGCCCAGACACGTTACACATGTGTCACATGTGACTCATCGTAAGAGCTGAGCCTGGTGATCGTTCAGTATTGAACAGTAACATCAATAAAAATGTTACATTTAGTTTATGGTAAACTGCAATATTGAACCTGTAATAGACACGGGTCCATTTATAGTTCGTCCTGTGGATTGTCATTTACATTTTTTAAAGTGGCTTCCTGATACTGAGTACGTGTAGACCTAAGTACGTGTAGACCTGAGTACGTGTAGACCTGAGTATGTGTAGACCTGAGTATGTGTAGACCTGAGTATGTGTAGACCTAAGTACGTGTAGACCTGAGTACGTGTAGACCTGAGTATGTGTAGACCTGAGTATGTGTAGACCTGAGTATGTGTAGACCTTAGTATGTGTAGACCTAAGTACGTGTAGACCTGAGTACGTGTAGACCTGAGTACGTGTAGACCTGAGTATGTGTAGACCTGAGTACGTGTAGACCTGAGTACGTGTAGACCTGAGTACGTGTAGACCTGAGTATGTGTAGACCTGAGTACGTGTAGACCTGAGTACGTGTAGACCTGAGTACGTGTAGACCTTAGTATGTGTAGACCTGAGTAGACCTGAGTACGTGTAGACCTGAGTACGTGTAGACCTGAGTACGTGTAGACCTGAGTACGTGTAGACCTGAGTACGTGTAGACCTTAGTATGTGTAGACCTGAGTAGACCTGAGTACGTGTAGACCTGAGTATGTGTAGACCTTAGTATGTGTAGACCTGAGTAGACCTGAGTACGTGTAGACCTTAGTATGTGTAGACCTGAGTAGACCTGAGTATGAGTAGACCTGAGTACGTGTAGACCTAAGTACGTGTAGACCTGAGTATGTGTAGACCTGAGTACGTGTAGACCTGAGTACGTGTAGACCTGAGTACGTGTAGACCTGAGTACGTGTAGACCTTAGTATGTGTAGACCTGAGTAGACCTGAGTATGAGTAGACCTGAGTACGTGTAGACCTGAGTACGTGTAGACCTGAGTACGTGTAGACCTGAGTACGTGTAGACCTAAGTACGTGTAGACCTGAGTACGTGTAGACCTGAGTACGTGTAGACCTGAGTACGTGTAGACCTGAGTACGTGTAGACCTAAGTACGTGTAGACCTGAGTACGTGTAGACCTGAGTACGTGTAGACCTGAGTACGTGTAGACCTGAGTACGTGTAGACCTGAGTACGTGTAGACCTGAGTACGTGTAGACCTGTAGACCTGAGTACGTGTAGACCTGAGTATGTGTAGACCTTAGTATGTGTAGACCTGAGTAGACCTGAGTACGTGTAGACCTTAGTATGTGTAGACCTGAGTAGACCTGAGTACGTGTAGACCTTAGTATGTGTAGACCTGAGTAGACCTGAGTACGTGTAGACCTGAGTACGTGTAGACCTGAGTACGTGTAGACCTGAGTATGTGTAGACCTAAGTACGTGTAGACCTGAGTACGTGTAGACCTAAGTACGTGTAGACCTGAGTATGTGTAGACCTGAGTACGTGTAGACCTGAGTACGTGTAGACCTGAGTACGTGTAGACCTGAGTACGTGTAGACCTTAGTATGTGTAGACCTGAGTAGACCTGAGTATGAGTAGACCTGAGTACGTGTAGACCTGAGTACGTGTAGACCTGAGTACGTGTAGACCTGAGTACGTGTAGACCTAAGTACGTGTAGACCTGAGTACGTGTAGACCTGAGTACGTGTAGACCTGAGTACGTGTAGACCTGAGTACGTGTAGACCTGAGTACGTGTAGACCTGTAGACCTGAGTACGTGTAGACCTGAGTACGTGTAGACCTGAGTACGTGTAGACCTGTAGACCTGAGTACGTGTAGACCTGAGTACGTGTAGACCTGAGTACGTGTAGACCTGAGTACGTGTAGACCTGTAGACCTGAGTACGTGTAGACCTGAGTACGTGTAGACCTGAGTACGTGTAGACCTGAGTACGTGTAGACCTGTAGACCTGAGTACGTGTAGACCTGAGTATGTGTAGACCTGAGTACGTGTAGACCTGAGTACGTGTAGACCTGAGTACGTGTAGACCTGAGTACGTGTAGACCTTAGTATGTGTAGACCTGAGTATGTGTAGACCTGAGTACGTGTAGACCTGAGTACGTGTAGACCTGAGTACGTGTAGACCTGAGTATGTGTAGACCTTAGTATGTGTAGACCTGAGTATGTGTAGACCTGAGTACGTGTAGACCTGAGTACGTGTAGACCTGAGTATGTGTAGACCTGAGTATGTGTAGACCTTAGTATGTGTAGACCTGAGTAGACCTGAGTACGTGTAGACCTGAGTACGTGTAGACCTGAGTACGTGTAGACCTGAGTACGTGTAGACCTAAGTACGTGTAGACCTGAGTACGTGTAGACCTAAGTACGTGTAGACCTGAGTATGTGTAGACCTGAGTACGTGTAGACCTGTAGACCTGAGTACGTGTAGACCTGAGTATGTGTAGACCTGAGTACGTGTAGACCTGAGTATGTGTAGACCTGAGTACGTGTAGACCTGAGTATGTGTAGACCTGAGTACGTGTAGACCTGAGTACGTGTAGACCTGAGTACGTGTAGACCTGAGTATGTGTAGACCTGAGTATAGGTTAAACGCTTTATAAAGTTAATTTAGCTTATAATTGTATAATCGGATCACACACAAAAAATACTAAATATATACGGGGAATGTTAAATGCCTTAAAACCAATTTAATCGTTATAAAAAAAAAAGAGTCTTAAAAATATTAGATACAAACCTTACTCATTTCATCTTTGCTCATATGACATATCATATGTCTTTGTCAGTCTAAGTTTTGACCATTTAAAAACATTCAAATTAGGCTTGTTTCATTTCTAAATGTTTACACAGTGTTTATGACTGGAACAAGTGACAGAGCTTCTGCTCCAGACAGCATCAGCCGCTCTCAGAGACGATCTCAAACATTGGGTCAAGACAGGGGTGAGCAATTATTTTCCTTCAAGGGCCATATTCGAATCCAGGCAAGTAGCGGAGGGCCGGTGTGAATTTTATTTTCTTAATTAAATATCAAAGAAAATATCACTTTTCTGTCAAATACAGGCTATTGAATCTATGATTTCATTCATTTCACGTCATATTTATTAAGGATACAAGTGCAGACAGATGCCTGTTTGGTGGGCCGGATTATAAAGACAAACGGGCACACATGTGGCCCGCGGGCCGCAGTTTTCCACCCCTGGCTCAAGAGGAACCAGGTCTGGCATAATTCATAATCTATGTTCATTAATATGCACTGTTCCAAAGAATGAGGGATTACATCGACGCTGTTCCTTTTGAGTAAATAAATCCCCCAAAAAATGGTTTACATAAAAAAGGAAACTTTCCATTCCTAAAGTAGCACATATAGTTTCACAAATAGACCTAGATGAACTGTGCCCCACCATGGACCAGAGCACATAAGTCAGTAAGATTTAGTTTTGTTTTTTCAGCCATCTCACGCTTCGTCCCACTTAAACAAAGGTTTTGTCCTGCACTTGTTGGTTTTCATCTGGTCGTCCTAATTCCAGGGAAAGCAATAACTTACAAATAGCAGAAAAGTGACATAAAGTACCTTTAAGGAAATAGTCTAGACATTAGTGGTGATGGTGAGAGGCTGAAGAGCCTGTTGAATTAAAAAAAAGCGCGTCTTTATGTGTAATAGAGTCATTGAAGGCCTTTGTTACTGACTGTTGCTAATGTCTGCTACAACATGACTAACACACAAAGTAACCGCTCCTTTCTCCTGCGCTCGCTCTCGTTTGAAGCTGACGTCATGAGCCACAGGGTAAGTTTCCACATGTCAGGGAGAGAGGAGGAAGGAGTGTTGTGCGGGTCGGGACAGGCCTCACCCACACACTCTCTTCACCCTTCAGCGGGTGCCAGAGCGCCCCAGGGCCATGACGCATCCGCCTCGTCACACCTCGCGCAGGAAACACTGTAACATGTGCTGCACTTTACAGATGGGAAGTGTTGTAACAGGCTCATCATCGTTTGAGGTCTGGATATTAAAATATACCATCATTTTGAAGAAAGAACTTTCCCTTCCTGTTCTCAGGCTTAAGGACGATCTGAATTAGCTTTTAAAGTCAAAGGTCCTGTTTCTATTATTAAGCTCTTTTAGATCAATATTGCATTTTTTACAATGAACTAATTGTGAGTGTGTGTGCGTTCTTGTGTGTAGCCCTGTCCAGTCTGACTCTGCTTCCGCTGTAAGGAGTGATATACCTCTGATGACACAGGCCGAGATAACAAGAGCTGAGCCGAGTGTTCGACTGGTTCACCACAGAAATACTATTATCACCACCTGAGAAAAGCACAGTGCATGCTACAGCTACATAGGCTATAACCATTAGCAGCGCTCATTTAGCATTTTTCAACCTTTTAGATTGTATGCCTTGAGTTGAGTTGTGCTGGTGCTGGACAATATATATATATATATATATATATATATATATATAGGGTCCTACAGGGGGCTTAAGGGTCCCTCCTCCAGTTTGGGGGTCACTGCCCTGAGTGCTCCTGATCACTAACAGGGCGTGGCTGTTTATTGCCTGTTCTTGTCATTGAGCTGCTTCTGAGGACTTGTCTTACTGGTTGTAGGTATTTGACTGTTGCCACTTTCCTTGTTTCCTCTTCAAAGTTGACATTTCCCTGTGGGATTCCCAGGTACTTGTAACCGTCCTCAATGTCTGCTATTGTTCCTTCTGGGAGTGAGACCTCCTCTGTGTGGACCACCGTCCTCTCTTTGCCTCCATCTAACTACACTTCTTAATCCTGAAGTACATCCCAATGTCAGCGCTGCAGCTCCTGGTCGTGTGGATCAGTGAGTCCATGTCTCGCTCGCTCTTAGTGTTCAGCGGATCCATGTAGAGGAGGTGACTGATCGTGGCCCCGTTCCTGAGTCGTATCCATAGCCAGTCTTGTTTATTTGGGGTGTTCAGACCTGTGAAGAACAGCAGAGGGTGGTTTCCCACAGGTGCATCGAGTTTGCTATAAAGGCTCAGTCCTGTTAATATTCCTTATTTGCTTATTCCCGTTAGGGCTTTTGTGACTTTGGGCCTTACATGGGGCACACCCTGGACAGGGGCCAGCTCGTCGCAGGTTTAACACAGAGACAAACAGTTACTCACATTTATTCACTAGGTCTAATTTAGAGTTGCCAGTTTTACCAAACACATGCCTGTATTTGGACAGTGGGAGGAGCCGGAGAACACAGAGAGTATCCATGGTAACACCAGGAGTGCTCCACCTAGAGGTCATGTGATGTAGGTCTGGCTCGGGAATCGAACCCATGACCTCCTTATCGGGAGGCGAGATAATATACAATCTTTTGGTTCGACAGTTGGAATTAAACCACTAACCTTAGAGTTGGACAGATCTAACCTTAGAGTTGAACAGATCTAACCTTAGAGTAGGACAGATCTAACCTTAGAGTTGAACAGATCTAACCTTAGAGTTGGACAGATCTAACCTTAGAGTAGGACAGATCTAACCTTAGAGTAGGACAGATCTAACCTTAGAGTTGAACAGATCTAGCCTTAGAGTTGAACAGATCTAACCTTAGAGTAGGACGGATCTAACCTTAGAGTTGAACAGATCTAACCTTAGAGTTGAACAGATCTAACCTTAGAGTTGGACAGATCTAACCTTAGAGTAGGGCAGATCTAACCTTAGAGTTGAACAGATCTAACCTTAGAGTAGGACAGATCTAACCTTAGAGTTGAACAGATCTAACCTTAGAGTAGGACAGATCTAACCTTAGAGTTGAACAGATCTAACCTTAGAGTTGGACAGATCTAACCTTAGAGTAGGACAGATCTAACCTTAGAGTAGGACAGATCTAACCTTAGAGTTGAACAGATCTAGCCTTAGAGTTGAACAGATCTAACCTTAGAGTAGGACGGATCTAACCTTAGAGTTGAACAGATCTAACCTTAGAGTTGAACAGATCTAACCTTAGAGTTGGACAGATCTAACCTTAGAGTAGGGCAGATCTAACCTTAGAGTTGAACAGATCTAACCTTAGAGTAGGACAGATCTAACCTTAGAGTAGGACAGATCTAACCTTAGAGTAGGACAGATCCAACCTTAGAGTAGGACAGATCTAACCTTAGAGTTGAACAGATCTAACCTTAGAGTAGGACAGATCTAACCTTAGAGTAGGACAGATCTAACCTTAGAGTTGAACAGATCTGACCTTAGAGTTGAACAGATCTAACCTTAGAGTAGGACAGATCTAACCTTAGAGTTGGACAGATCTAACCTTAGAGTTGAACAGATCTAACCTTAGAGTAGGACAGATCTAACCTTAGAGTTGAACAGATCTAACCTTAGAGTAGGACAGATCTAACCTTAGAGTTGAACAGATCTAACCTTAGAGTTGAACAGATCTAACCTTAGAGTTGAACAGATCTAACCTTAGAGTTGGACAGATCTAACCTTAGAGTTGGACAGATCTAACCTTAGAGTAGGACAGATCTAACCTTAGAGTTGAACAGATCTAACCTTAGAGTAGGACAGATCTAACCTTAGAGTTGAACAGATCTAACCTTAGAGTTGAACAGATCTAACCTTAGAGTGGGACAGATCTAACCTTAGAGTAGGACAGATCTAACCTTAGAGTAGGACAGATCTAACCTTAGAGTTGAACAGATCTAACCTTAAAGTTGAACAGATCTAACCTTAGAGTAGGACAGATCTAACCTTAGAGTAGGACAGATCTAACCTTAGAGTTGAACAGATCTAACCTTAGAGTTGAACAGATCTAACCTTAGAGTTGGACAGATCTAACCTTAGAGTAGGACAGATCTAACCTTAGAGTTGAACAGATCTAACCTTAGAGTAGGACAGATCTAACCTTAGAGTTGAACATATCTAACCTTAGAGTTGAACAGATTTAACCTTAGAGTAGGACAGATCTAACCTTAGAGTTGAACAGATCTAACCTTAGAGTAGGACAGATCTAACCTTAGAGTTGAACAGATCTAACCTTAGAGTAGGACAGATCTAACCTTAGAGTAGGACAGATCTAACCTTAGAGTTGAACAGATCTAACCTTAGAGTTGAACCTTAGAGTTGAACAGATCTAACCTTAGAGTAGGACAGATCTAACCTTAGAGTAGGACAGATTTAACCTTAGAGTAGGACAGATCTAACCTTAGAGTTGAACAGATCTAACCTTAGAGTAGGACAGATCTAACCTTAGAGTTGAACATATCTAACCTTAGAGTTGAACAGATTTAACCTTAGAGTAGGACAGATCTAACCTTAGAGTTGAACAGATCTAACCTTAGAGTAGGACAGATCTAACCTTAGAGTTGAACAGATCTAACCTTAGAGTAGGACAGATCTAACCTTAGAGTAGGACAGATCTAACCTTAGAGTTGAACAGATCTAACCTTAGAGTTGAACCTTAGAGTTGAACAGATCTAACCTTAGAGTAGGACAGATCTAACCTTAGAGTAGGACAGATTTAACCTTAGAGTAGGACAGATCTAACCTTAGAGTTGAACAGATCTAACCTTAGAGTAGGACAGATCTAACCTTAGAGTAGGACAGATCTAACCTTAGAGTTGAACAGATCTAACCTTAGAGTAGGACAGATCTAACCTTAGAGTTGAACAGATCTAACCTTAGACTAGGACAGATCTAACCTTAGAGTAGGACAGATCTAACCTTAGAGTTGAACAGATCTAACCTTAGAGTTGAACAGATCTAACCTTAGAGTAGGACAGATCTAACCTTAGAGTTCAACAGATCTAACCTTAGAGTTAAACAGATCTAACCTTAGAGTAGGACAGATCTAACCTTAGAGTTGAACAGATCTAACCTTAGAGTTGAACAAATCTAACCTTAGAGTAGGACAGATCTAGCCTTAGAGTTGAACAGATCTAACCTTAGAGTAGGACAGATCTAACCTTAGAGTTGAACAGATCTAACCTTAGAGTTGAACAGATTTAACCTTAGAGTAGGACAGATCTAACCTTAGAGTTGAACAGATCTAACCTTAGAGTTGAACAGATCTAACCTTAGAGTAGGACAGATCTAACCTTAGAGTTGAACAGATCTAACCTTAGAGTTGAACAGATCTAACCTTAGAGTTGAACAGATCTAACCTTAGAGTAGGACAGATCTAACCTTAGAGTTGAACAGATCTAACCTTAGAGTTGAACAGATCTAACCTTAGAGTAGGACAGATCTAACCTTAGAGTAGGACAGATTTAACCTTAGAGTAGGACAGATCTAACCTTAGAGTTGAACAGATCTAACCTTAGAGTAGGACAGATCTAACCTTAGAGTAGGACAGATCTAACCTTAGAGTTGAACAGATCTAACCTTAGAGTAGGACAGATCTAACCTTAGAGTTGAACAGATCTAACCTTAGAGTAGGACAGATCTAACCTTAGAGTAGGACAGATCTAACCTTAGAGTTGAACAGATCTAACCTTAGAGTTGAACAGATCTAACCTTAGAGTAGGACAGATCTAACCTTAGAGTTGAACAGATCTAACCTTAGAGTTGAACAGATCTAACCTTAGAGTAGGACAGATCTAACCTTAGAGTAGGACAGATCTAACCTTAGAGTTGAACATATCTAACCTTAGAGTAGGACAGATCTAACCTTAGAGTTGAACAGATCTAACCTTAGAGTTGAACAGATCTAACCTTAGAGTAGGACAGATCTAACCTTAGAGTTGAACAGATCTAACCTTAGAGTAGGACAGATCTAACCTTAGAGTTGAACAGATCTAACCTTAGAGTAGGACAGATCTAACCTTAGAGTTGAACAGATCTAACCTTAGAGTAGGACAGATCTAACCTTAGAGTAGGACAGCTTCTCTAACCCCTGAGCCACTGAGCAGCAGACTGACTGTATACTCGCCCATGTTTGCGGTCTGGTTATATAATACATTGAATTGAATATTATTATTGTATTGAATTATTATTATTATATACTGTGTTATTTGAAGTTTTATTGGCACTTAAGTATCTGGAGTCATGACGGCACATGTGCAGGGCCTCCAGCCTTTGTCACTTTGCTCCAACTGCTGCTTATGTCAATCTGAAACACACGCCAAGTTTACGATTCCACTGAATTCGTTTTGGCACAAAATCTGTGCAAAGCTTTTTTCGGGGGCGGAGCCTGTGATGGTATTAATTTCCCAGAATATTCCCCAGTACGGCATTAAACCTATTTACTGAAAGTAGAGTCCTTCTCCGCCTCCTCCGCAACCTCCTCCTCAGTGCCTCCTCCTTCAGGCTCCTGTCCTCCTCCTCAGAGCCTCCTCCTCCTCCGCAGAGCCTCCTCCTCCGCTTCCTCCTCAGAACCTCCTCCTCCTCCGCAGAGCCTCCTCCTCCGCTTCCTCCGCAGAGCCTCCTCCTCCGCAGAGCCTCCTCCTCCTCCGCAGAGCCTCCTCCTCCGCTTCCTCCTCAGAGCCTCCTCCTCCTCCGCAGAGCCTCCTCCTCCGCTTCCTCCTCAGAGCCTCCTCCTCCTCCGCAGAGCCTCCTCCTCCGCTTCCTCCTCAGAGCCTCCTCCTCCTCCGCAGAGCCTCCTCCTCCGCTTCCTCCTCAGAGCCTCCTCCTCCTCCGCAGAGCCTCCTCCTCCGCAGAGCCTCCTCCTCCTCCGCAGAGCCTCCTCCTCCGCTTCCTCCTCAGAGCCTCCTCCTCCTCCGCAGAGCCTCCTCCTCCGCTTCCTCCTCAGAGCCTCCTCCTCCTCCGCAGAGCCTCCTCCTCCGCTTCCTCCTCAGAGCCTCCTCCTCCTCCGCAGAGCCTCCTCCTCCGCTTCCTCCTCAGAACCTCCTCCTCCTCCGCAGAGCCTCCTCCTCCGCTTCCTCCTCAGAGCCTCCTCCTCCTCCGCAGAGCCTCCTCCTCCGCTTCCTCCTCAGAACCTCCTCCTCCTCCGCAGAGCCTCCTCCTCCGCTTCCTCCGCAGAGCCTCCTCCTCCTCCGCAGAGCCTCCTCCTCCGCTTCCTCCGCAGAGCCTCCTCCTCCACCTCCTCCACAGAGGCTCCTCTTCAGCCTCTTCCTCAGCCTCCTCCTCCTTCAAGCTCCTGTCCTCATCTCTAGCCTTGTCCACCTCCTCTCCAGCCTCCTCCTCTGCAGAGCCTCCTCCTCTGCCGCCTCCTCTGCAACTTCCACAGAACCTCCTCCTCAGCCTCCTCCTCAGCCTCCTCCTCCTTCAGGCTCCTGTCCTCCTCTGCAGCCTCGTCCACCTCCTCTCCAGCCTCCTCTTCCTCTGCCTTCTCAGCAGAGCCTCCTCCTCAGAGCCTCCTCCTCCTCAGCGCCTCCTCCTCCGCTTCCACCTCAGCGCCTTCTCAAAGCTTCCTCCTAAGAGCTTCCTCGTCCTCAGAGCCTCCTCCTCCTCAGCGCCTCCTCCTCCGCCTCCTCCTCAGCTTCCAGGGGCCATAGTTTTGACCTGATTAAAATGATAAGGTAAAAATAATAAAATATAAGTCACCATAACTCAAAGTGAGTAAAGTATGAGGATGTTGGTGTTGTCTTCACGTCTTTCATAACTCTGAAAGCCCCTAAAGCTTGTTTCCTTGTGTCTGTTTTCCTTCCATGGCACTGCTTCCTCGTCCACAGAAAACTCGCCAGGAGCGTCGTGGAGACGAGCGTGGGAACCGTGCTCAGGTGTGTTCGGGTGAGCCCCGCCCCCTCGCTCCATGACTCATCGCGGTGCATAAAAGCCTCGTCATGACCAGGTTGTGTCAGAATTCTCTGTGTGATTTCATTGTTGGGACGTGACATGATGGACGGCCTCAGCGCTGTCGTTTTACTGGCTCTGCTCGCTCTGGGAAACGCCGCTCTGCTCACAAGTAAGACTTACACCATCACGACCTTTAAGATCTTTAAGACAGATATTTTGATGTACAGATATATACATTCTAAACTTTTCTATAGTTCACTAAGGCAAAATATGTTGAGAAAGTAAACTGACAAAGACAGCAGTGGTTATTCACACTATGATCAAATCTAAAATCTAAAAAACTAAATTCACAAACACAGGAACTTAGTCATAACAAAAAGCTATCAGATACAAAAATAAGAATAAAAATACTTAAATTCAATAATGGTAATGGACAGAGCTCATCATCATGTGTAATAAATAACACACGACGAAAATACCAAAATAACAGTTGTTAATTTGGTTCTCAACCCTCAAACTGGTAAAAGAGTATTTCTTTGAACGCTGTAGTAGTTGTAACACTTTGTAACGCTGTAGTAGTTGTAACGCTGCAGTAGTTGTAACGCTGCAGTAGTTGTAACGCTGCAGTAGTTGTAACGCTGTAGTAGTTGTAACGCTGCGGTAGTTGTAACGCTGCAGTAGTTGTAACGCTGTAGTAGTTGTAACGCTGCAGTAGTTGTAACGCTGCAGTAGTTGTAACTCTGTAGTAGTTGTAACGCTGCAGTAGTTGTAACGCTGTAGTAGTTGTAACGCTGTAGTAGTTGTAACGCTGCGGTAGTTGTAACGCTGCAGTAGTTGTAACGCTGTAGTAGTTGTAACGCTGCAGTAGTTGTAACGCTGTAGTAGTTGTAACGCTGTAGTAGTTGTAACGCTGTAGTAGTTGTAACGCTGTAGCAGTTGTAACGCTGCAGTAGTTGTAACGCTGCAGTAGTTGTAACGCTGTAGTAGTTGTAACGCTGCGGTAGTTGTAACGCTGCAGTAGTTGTAACGCTGTAGTAGTTGTAACGCTGCAGTAGTTGTAACGCTGTAGTAGTTGTAACTCTGTAGTAGTTGTAACGCTGTAGTAGTTGTAACGCTGTAGTAGTTGTAACGCTGTAGTAGTTGTAACGCTGTAGTAGTTGTAACGCTGTAGTAGTTGTAACGCTGTAGTAGTTGTAACGCTGCGGTAGTTGTAACGCTGCAGTAGTTGTAACGCTGTAGTAGTTGTAACGCTGCAGTAGTTGTAACGCTGTAGTAGTTGTAACTCTGTAGTAGTTGTAACGCTGTAGTAGTTGTAACGCTGTAGTAGTTGTAACGCTGCAGTAGTTGTAACGCTGTAGTAGTTGTAACGCTGTAGTAGTTGTAACGCTGTAGTAGTTGTAACGCTGTAGCAGTTGTAACGCTGTAGTAGTTGTAACGCTGCAGTAGTTGTAACGCTGTAGTAGTTGTAACGCTGTAGTAGTTGTAACGCTGCAGTAGTTGTAACGCTGCAGTAGTTGTAACGCTGTAGTAGTTGTAACGCTGCAGTAGTTGTAACGCTGTAGTAGTTGTAACGCTGTAGTAGTTGTAACGCTGCAGTAGTTGTAACGCTATAGTAGTTGTAACGCTGTAGTAGTTGTAACGCTGTAGTAGTTGTAACGCTGTAGTAGTTGTAACGCTGTAGTAGTTGTAACGCTGCAGTAGTTGTAACGCTGCAGTAGTTGTAACGCTGTAGTAGTTGTAACGCTGTAGTAGTTGTAACGCTGTAGTAGTTGTAACGCTGCAGTAGTTGTAACGCTGCAGTAGTTGTAACGCTGTAGTAGTTGTAACGCTGTAGTAGTTGTAACGCTGCAGTAGTTGTAACGCTGTAGTAGTTGTAACGCTGCAGTAGTTGTAACGCTGCAGTAGTTGTAACGCTGTAGTAGTTGTAACGCTGTAGTAGTTGTAACGCTGTAGTAGTTGTAACGCTGCAGTAGTTGTAACGCTGTAGTAGTTGTAACGCTGCAGTAGTTGTAACGCTGCAGTAGTTGTAACGCTGCAGTAGTTGTAACGCTGCAGTAGTTGTAACGCTGTAGTAGTTGTAACGCTGTAGTAGTTGTAACGCTGCAGTAGTTGTAACGCTGTAGTAGTTGTAACGCTGCAGTAGTTGTAACGCTGCAGTAGTTGTAACGCTGCAGTAGTTGTAACGCTGTAGTAGTTGTAACGCTGTAGTAGTTGTAACGCTGTAGTAGTTGTAACGCTGTCCTGCTGTGAACCCTGACGCAGTGAAGTGTCAGGTGGAAGGACAAAACGCTCTTTCTTTAGAGGGAAAGTGCAGTGAGGCATGAAAACATTTGGAATTAAACTGAACTCAAGACCTGCTGTAATTTAAGATCCTTTTATGCAGAATCATGACTCATGGTTTGGTGAAGCATTTAAAATGTTTCCTCCACATATTTGTCTCTAGAAGATACTGCTTTGCCCGAAATGCTCCGCAGTGCGACATTAAACTATAATATAATATAATGATAAACTATGGTCAAGTAGTTGTTTTTATTTATCAAAACCTACATTTAAAAGCTTCTTGCTGTGACCTGACTAGTTTAATAATAACATTAACTTCTCCATGGAAACAAGCACCAGAAACCTTTACCTTTGAAGCTGGAGTAACATACTTTTTTGTGAATAAGTACATTTTGTCTTTTCCCTCAAAAAGTATCTCGTGATAGCAGTACTTTGTGACAATCAGGCCACAGCGCGCTCTGCACGTAATAATAAAGTATTGCGTCTGGTCAAGCTGGAAATAAGAGCTGAATGCAGCGCTCTGATTGGCTGTGGTTGGGTGGTCCACCCCAAGTTTCACGTTAAAGCTTTGCACACGGTCACAATGCTTGTGAATGTTGATGATGGTTTGTTACGTAGATTAAAAACATACATCCAGTTTGCAGTGTGAAAACAGCTTTAGAATGTGCTGGTTTCAATATTTGTAACGTCAGAACAAAATTGCAGACACGACGGCCATATCCTTTTACTTTATGTATTACTTTATTGCTCCAGACAATAATTTGATAGTACTCTAGAATAATACAGAATAAAAACAGCAGGACTGGCCATATGCAGAGGAGAGTTATGTGTGTCACAAAGTCATGCAAGGGTTATACATGTATTGTATATATATGTATTGTATATATATATATATATATGTATGTATGTGAGTTACACACTCTTGCATCAGTCTTCAGAAATAAAAAATCCCTCAAAAATAGAATCAAAGTCAAATGGCAAAAGGCTGGCACTTTCCATGGACTTATTTTGCAAACATTTGTACAAACCCTGTAGTTTATTAAACCAACAGTTATTTCCACACATCAAATATGACAAATCTAAATCCAATTACATTAAACCCTGGAGCAGGACTCGTCCTCTTGATTATCGATGAGATAGAGGCGGATTAGGTTTGTTTGTAGTTCAGGGAGTGCCACTTGCATCAGAGTCTTCGTGACTCTTTGTAAGTCCGCTAATGATTATAACTCTCCACAAGTCTTGACAGGAACTGCTTTTGTGGTCAATCGAGTAACTTTCCTTTACTATTCATCAAACTGGTGTATTCAGACTTTTTCATCTTATTTATGGTCAATATTTTACTGGGACAATCCACATGAAACAAAGGCCTAAAGAATAATCAGGCTCTCTGCTACCTGCTGTTGTTTTATCTGGAATGTTCCACGGTCTGGCATTAAACTGATCGATTGTGTGTATTATATTACAGCTGATTGTAAATGGACTTGCTTTTCCAAAGATGTTGCACGATGGAGATAAAATGTAATGCCATACTGTGGAAAAATCCCAGCAAAGCAATAGCATCTTCAGACGAGGAGATGAGCAGGTGCTGGACCCATAGTGCACCTTTCATTTCATCATTTATCTATGTTTTAAGTTCGTTTAGCAACAAGATTAATATGGCAGTTTGTATCCCAGTGATGCCGCTCAACAGTTTTTCTTTCAAAAACAGTCAACTTCAAATGTCCTCCATCTGAAATGCTCTCAAACTCGTGAGCACAACTTGTTGAGCACATTTCCGCACTTAATCCTATTTGTTCACTGTCATCCGAAGTGTTTACCTGGAACTAACCAAACAAAGCCGTGTACACATAGTTCTCCTCTGTACTTTTCCTCTTCTGATCTCCGCCGCTGTTCTTTCCCTTCCACCAGCCGCGACCCAGATCCCGCGCACGGACGAGGACGTGTTCCGTGAGGCTGTGACCGACGGCTTCATCGTGGTCCAGTCGTCACTGACCACACAAGCGCCCCAGAACCAGACAGCGACCTGGCAAAGCACCACCACCACCACCACACTGGGGGGAGAGGAAAGCACCACCACCACCACACCGGGGGGAGAGGAAAGCACCACCACCACCACACCGGGGGGAGAGGAAAGCACCACCACCACCACACTGGGGGGAGAGGAGGGCAGCGCCATGGGGGAGAGTCCAGAGGAACAGACCACCACCGGCGCCACCCGAGTCAGCGCCGTCCAATCCACAGCGGCGCCTTCTTCTGAGGTGTGGTTCATGAGCTTTTATCTCTGTCGTGTTCCCTCGTCGTTAGTTTACTGTCTGTTTTCACCTACCCCCTATCCACGCCTTCACACCTGTGCTTAGCTGTGATTACTTGACAAGATTAAGACTCAGTGATAAAGTGTTTCGTAGCCACTTTTCAAAATTACAAGCATGTACCGTATTGTCCGGAGTATAAGTCGCAACAGCCAACTAAATACATAATAGAGAATAAAAAACACATATAAGTCGCACTGGAGTATAAGTCACATTGTTGGGGGAAATGTATTTGATAAAATCCAAGACCAAGAACAGACATTTCATCTGTAAATGCAGTTTAAAATAATAACAGATGAGAGAACATGGTGAATAGGTGCACGTATGCTAACGCTAACACCTTCAGCTACATGACGTATGCTAACGCTAACACCTTCAGCTACATGACGTATGCTAACGCTAACACCCTCAGCTACATGACGTATGCTAACGCTAACACCTTCAGCTACATGAGGCACAGACAGAACTGTGGTAAGTGTCTGGTATGTTAACGTAACATATGAACAGTTATTCAGATAACTATAGCATAAAGAACATGCTAACAAGTTTAGCAAAGCATCAGTTTTACCCCAAATCACTAAATCCACTGAATTCTTCTTCCTCTGTGTCACTTCTAAACAACTCCACAAACTCCAGAGGAAGAGGAAGTGCAGATTCTTCTTCTGCATCGCTTAGAGCCTAGAGCGCCCTCTTGTGGTTGTCAGTGTGAAAATAATGAATAATATCACATATAAGTCGCACTCCAGCCAAAACTGTGAAAATACGGTAAATGACAATCTGTTGCTTGTTATGGTGACATGTCACTATGGAGAGGCGGGGCTTATCAGTGTCATTGTTGTTGTTGTTGTTGTTCTTGTTGCAGGGGACGAAACATAAAATGAGGATCTGCTTGTTTTATGGTTCAATACTATTACCTGAAAAAAGCTCAAGAAATGGTTTTGTCTTCACTAAAGTTCTAATTTACGACACTGGCGGATCATTATGTTGTGTATCGGACAATCTTGATTCGCAATAGTGATCTAAAACGTTTGAAGAATAAGTCTGCTTCCTGATTTGCTCCGGTCTCTTTATATTACAGCCGCAGCTCACGATAGCGAACAGGATTTGTAATATTTGTTCCAGAACGCTGCCAAATCCGACTCGTGTCACGGTTTAAAGGATAAAAACAAATCCCGAATGTCTGATTTGTATAAAGTGCGATAGAACTGTATTACAAATATTCTAACCTCTTTCCATTCTGACCACACCACAGTCTGAGGACAGGACCCCGACGGACCAGAGTGAAGATAAAACCGCAGAGGAGACCACCACCACCACCACCACCACCACCACCGACTTTTGGAAACTCATGAGCGACTCTGGCTCTGGAGAAGAAGAAACCACCACCACCCTCGACCCTGACACTGAGAAAAGGCGCATGTTCAATCACGTTCCCTTCGTCGAGAAACCGCCCACCGGCGCCACCACCCCGAAGAACGAAGGTAAATGGTAAAGGAAGACCACCAGGAGAGGGAGGTGTGATCCCAAAGTTCAAGTTCAGCTGCAGAAACATTTTCACTTCTCAGTCGCCTTTGTGCCTCAGGCCTCAGTGCAGCTTCTAACAGGAGGATTTGTGAGAGAATGTGTTAGATGATGTAAGATAATTAAGATTTGTTAATTCTAGAGACCTGAAAGAACAAATAAGGGGGAGGAGGCGGGAGGAGGAGGAGGAGGAGGAGGAGGAGGAGGAAGAGGAGGGAGCAGGAGGCGAGAGGAGGGAGGAGGAGGAGGAAGAGGAGGGAGGAGGAGGCGAGAGGAGGGAGGAGGAGGAGGAAGAGGAGGAGGAGGCGGGAGGAGGACGAGATGTGGCAGGAATAAGGAAGAGAACTTCACTAACGAGAATACTAGAAAACAAAATGAGGCTAAATGCTAAAGCTAACTTGACCTTTTCTCAGACTAGAACTGGTTCTGTCCCAAACCTGGTTCTGTCCCAAACCTGGTTCTGTCCCAAACCTGGTTCTGTCCCGGACCTGGTTCTGTCCCAAACCTGGTTCTGTCCCGGACCTGGTTCTGTCCCGGACCTGGTTCTGTCCCGGACCTGGTTCTGTCCCAAACCTGGTTCTGTCCCGGACCTGGTTCTGTCCCGGACCTGGTTCTGTCCCGGACCTGGTTCTGTCCCGGACCTGGTTCTGTCCCGGACCTGGTTCTGTCCCGGACCTGGTTCTCTCCCAGATTGGCCCAAATGAAGTGTTTTTCTCTCATGTTCAGCCACGTTCTCACCTTTGAATCTTGTTTCAGCCCCTCAACACCAGAAGGACATCGGGAAGCCAAACGGACACGTGACTCCAGGTAAGAGCTGGGACAGCATTAATACAGTTTGATTGATTGATTGATTGATTGATTTGTTGATTGATTGATTGATTTATTGATTTGTTTGTGTCCTGTCTTCAGAATGGATCATCATTGTGGGCTTCCTGGTGGGCCTGGCCGTCTTAGTTCTGATCTTCGTCGCTATAGCGACCAGAGACAAGTAAGGGCTACACACGGAGCTAACGTCTGTGTGTGTCACGCTCTCAAAACACTCACTGATTCTCTGCGTTTTAGGTGGAACGGCCCCGACCAGTTCAACCAGACGGGCGTGACCCTCGCTCCGGACCACCAGCAGGGCAAAGCCGAGACGGAGGACTTACTGCACAAAACGTACCCCAAAGAGAACGGCAAGGCAGAGGAGTACACTGTCATCCCATTGGACGAGCTACCGAACAGTCATCTGTCATAGGATCGGAACGGGAGGAAACGAACCAATCAGCACACACCACATGACGGAGCGGAACCCACCAATCAGCAGCCGGGAGTAGGTGGGCCCCCGTCTGAACTCTGAGCCTGAGCTGCTGACCCCGATGCACTGATGCCACTTATTTCAACGCTTCTTGTTGTTGTTGTTGTTGTTGTTGTTGTTGTTGTTGTTGTTGTTGTTGTTGTTGCTGTTGCTGTAGCTGTTGCTGTTGTTGTACTTTTCTTTTGTAAAATGTTGTGTCCGTCGGCTTTATTGACAGGAAAGTAGAGTGTGAAATGGGGGATGAGAGAGAAGGGAGGACATGCAACAAATAGTCGGAGCACCTGGAGCCCGGCGTACGTGTGCTGTACCTTAACCACTCTGCCACCGAGCAACACGTTCTTTTTGTTTCATGAATATGTTTGTAATAATTTAAATTAAACTTATTTTTCCCATTAAACCTGACTTTGGACATCCTTTTGACACCTTTTGAATCACGTTGTATTTATATTCTTTATGATGTTATTATAGCCGTTTATGTTTCGTGATTGTGAACACTTCATATATTTGAACGTGATGATGGGTTAAGGGGGAAACTACAGGCAAAACTGTTTTTTTGTCAGTTTTTTGGTCAGTTTTCACTGTGAACATAACATAAGGGGAATTCATTAATATTATCTTGTCTTATGCTGGCTGTTTTTGTTTTATTTTATCTTTATTTATTTTTCCCCTCCTTATTAAGAAATGAGAGGTTCTGTCAATAGGAGTTTTTGTTTATACGAGTTTTTCTATTAACTCATTTGATGTTTTTCAGTCAGGTTTTAGACCTCATCACAGCACTGAGACTGCTCTTGTCAAGGTGACAAATGACATCCGCCTGAACACTGACACGGGCAAAGCCTCAGTCTTAATTCTGTTAGATCTGAGTGCTGCTTTTGACACTGTCGATCATGGGATCCTCTTACAGAGACTAGAGGACTGGGTGGGCATCACTGGCACTGCCCTAAACTGGTTAAGGTCCTATCTGGAAGACAGGAAGTACTTTGTTGAAATTGGTAGCTGTGTCTCAGACCACATGACCCTGACCTGTGGAGTGCCCCAAGGGTCAGTCCTGGGTCCCCCTCTGTTCAACCTCTACATGCTGCCGTTAGGTCAGTTGATACGCAGTGAAAATGTGTCCTATCACAATTATGCAGACGACACTCAGATCTATGTTTCACTATCGGCAGGTGACTATGGACCAGTAGATTCACTCTGTCACTGCATCCAACAGATCAGTTTGTGGAGGCAAAACAACTTTCTCCAGCTGAACTCAGACAAGACTGAAATAATCGTTTTTGGCCCACAGAAACAAAGAGAAAGTGTTAGCGGTCACCTCCAGAGTCTCGCTCTAAAACCTACAAACCAAATTAGAAATCTGGGGGTAATAATGGACTCAGACTTGAACTTTAATAGCCACGTCAAATCAATAACATCAGCAGCTTTTTACCATCTAAAAAACATTGCCAAAATCAAAAATATACTGTCAAAACCAGATTTAGAGAGACTTATCCACGCGTTTGTCTCCAGTAGATTAGACTACTGTAACGGCCTGCTCACTGGCCTCTCCAAACGAGTTGTAAAACAGCTGCAGTACATCCAGAACGCTGCTGCTCGGGTCCTGACTAGAACCAGGAAGTATGATCACATTAGTCCTGTTCTCAGGTCTCTGCACTGCCCCCTGTGGCTCAGAGAATAGACTTTAAAGCAGCTCTGCTTGTGTACAAGTCTCTCCATGGCCTAGCACCAAAGTACATCTTGGATATGTTAGTGCCATATGAACCATCTCGGACTCTGAGGACCTCAGGGACCGGCCTCTTGCTGGTGCCCAGAGTCAGGACAAAACATGGGGAATCTGCGTTTCAGTTTTATGCAGCTAAAATCTGAAACAGTCTTCCTGAAGATGTGAGACAGGCTTCTACTCTGACAATGTTCAAATCTAAGCTAAAAACAGTTTTGTTTAGCTGCGCATATGACTGAAAGGATTTTTTCTTTGCACTCTTCTCTTTTGTTTGTGATTTTATTAGTTTAGAAAATCAGTTGGATTGATAATTTTTAATTTAGTTAATTTTATTGTATTTCTGTAATTTCTTTGTGATTTTCCTGCTGTGTGAAGCACTTTGAATTGCCTTGTGTATGAAATGTGCTCTACAAATAAACTTGCCTTGCCTTAAGAGAGTTTTTTAAACTTCCTATAAGTGATCTGTCCTTTTCCTCTGTATCTACTGCGTTGCAACAATGAAATTTCCCCATGTGTGGACAATAAAGGAACATTTCATCTTATCTCATAACTTCTTCATATTTAGTCTATCGCCCTCTGGTGGCAGTTCAGATGATGACAGGGGCAAAGAAGTTCCAGACCAGGTCTAAAGCAGGTCTAAAGCAGGACTAAAGCAGGACTAAAGCTGGACTAAAGCTGGACTAAAGCTGGACTAAAGCAGGCCTAAAGATGGGCTAAAGCAGGACTAAAGCAGGACTAAACCAGGTCTAAAGCAGGTCTAAAGCAGGTCTAAAGCAGGTCTAAAGCAGGACTAAAGCAGGACTAAAGCTGGACTAAAGCTGGACTAAAGCTGGACTAAAGCAGGCCTAAAGATGGGCTAAAGCAGGACTAAAGCAGGACTAAATCAGGTCTAAAGCTGGACTGAAGCAGGCCTAAAGATGGACTAAAGCAGGACTAAAGCAGGACTAAAGCAGGACTAAAGCAGGTCTAAAGCAGGTCTAAAGTAGGTCTAAAGCAGGACTAAAGCAGGACTAAAGCAGGACTAAATCAGGTCTAAAGCTGGACTAAAGCAGGCCTAAAGATGGACTAAAGCAGGACTAAAGCAGGACTAAAGCAGTACTAAAGCAGGTCTAAAGCAGGACTAAAGCAGGTCTAAGGAAGGTCTAAAGCAGGTCTAAAGCAGGACTAAAGCAGGTCTTAAGCAGGACTAAAGCAGGACTAAAGCAGGACTAAAGCAGGTCTAAAGCAGGTCTAAAGCAGGTCTAAAGCAGGTCTAAAGCAGGACTAAAGCAGGACTAAAGCAGGTCTAAAGCAGGTCTAAAGCAGGACTAAAGCAGGTCTAAAGCAGGTCTAAAGCAGGACTAAAGCAGGTCTAAAGAAGGTCTAAAGCTGGACTAAAGCAGGACTAAAGCAGGTCTAAAGAAGGTCTAAAGCTGGACTAAAGCAGGACTAAAGCAGGTCTAAAGCAGGTCTAAAGCAGGTCTAAAGCAGGTCTAAAGCAGGACTAAAGCAGGACTAAAGTAAGTCTTAAGCTGGTCTAAAGCAGGACTAAAGCAGGTCTAAAGCAGGTCTTAAGCAGGTCTAAAGCAGGACTAAAGCAGGTCTAAAGCTGGACTAAAGCAGGTCTAAAGCTGGACTAAAGCAGTACTAAAGCAGGACTAAAGCAGGTCTAAAGCAGGACTAAAGCAGGCCTAAAGATGGGCTAAAGCAGGACTAAAGCAGGACTAAAGCAGGTCTAAAGCAGGTCTAAAGCTGGACTAAAGCAGGTCTAAAGCAGGTCTAAAGCAGGTCTAAAGCTGGACTAAAGCAGGTCTAAAGATGGACTAAAGCAGGACTAAAGCTGGACTAAAGCTGGACTAAAGCAGGTCTAAAGATGGACTAAAGCAGGACTAAAGCAGGTCTAAAGATGGGCTAAAGCAGGACTAAAGCAGGACTAAATCAGGTCTAAAGCTGGACTAAAGCAGGCCTAAAGATGGACTAAAGCAGGACTAAAGCAGGACTAAAGCAGTACTAAAGCAGGTCTAAAGCAGGTCTAGAGCAGGACTAAAGCAGGACTAAAGCAGGTCTAAAGCTGGACTAAAGCTGGACTAAAGCTGGACTAAAGCAGGACTAAAGCAGGTCTTAAGCAGGCCTAAATATGGACTAAAGCAGGACTAAAGCAGGTCTAAAGCAGGTCTAAAGCAGGACTAAAGCAGGTCTAAAGCAGGTCTAAAGCAGGACTAAAGCAGGTCTTAAGCAGGCCTAAAGATGGACTAAAGCAGGACTAAAGCAGGTCTTAAGCAGGTCTAAAGCAGGACTAAAGCAGGTCTAAAGCAGGTCTAAAGCAGGTCTAAAGCAGGACTAAAGCAGGACTAAAGCAGGTCTTAAGCTGGACTAAAGCAGGACTAAAGCAGGACTAAAGCAGGTCTAAAGCAGGTCTAAAGCAGGACTAAAGCAGGTCTAAAGCAGGTCTAAAGCAGATCTTAAGTAGGCCTAAAGATGGACTAAAGCAGGACTAAAGCAGGTCTAAAGCAGGTCTAAAGCAGGACTAAAGCAGGTCTAAAGCAGGTCTAAAGCAGGTCTAAAGCAGGACTAAAGCAGGTCTTAAGCTGGACTAAAGCAGGACTAAAGCAGGTCTAAAGCATGACTAAAGCAGGTCTAAAGCAGGTCTAAAGCAGGTCTTAAGTAGGCCTAAAGATGGACTAAAGCAGGACTAAAGCAGGTCTAAAGCAGGTCTAAAGCATGACTAAAGCAGGACTAAAGCAGGACTAAAGCAGGTCTAAATCAGGTATAAAGCAGGTCTAAAGCAGGACTAAAGCTGGACTAAAGCAGGTCTAAAGCTGGACTAAAGCAGGACTAAAGCAGGTCTTAAGCAGGACTAAAGCTGGACTAAAGCTGGACTAAAGCAGGTCTAAAGCAGGTCTAAAGCAGGTCTAAAGCAGGACTAAAGCAGGTCTAAAGCAGGTCTAAAGCTGGACTAAAGCAGGTCTAAAGCAGGTCTAAAGCTGGACTAAAGCAGGTCTAAAGCTGGACTAAAGCAGGACTAAAGCAGGTCTGAAGATGGACTAAAGCTGGACTAAAGCTGGACTAAAGCTGGACTAAAGCAGGTCTAAAGCTGGACTAAAGCAGGACTAAAGCTGGACTAAAGCTGGACTAAAGCAGGTCTAAAGCAGGTCCAAAGCAGGACTAAAGCAGGTCTTAAGCAGGCCTAAAGATGGACTAAAGCAGGACTAAAGCAGGACTAAAGCAGGACTAAAGCAGGACTAAAGCAGGACTAAAGCAGGACTAAAGCAGGTCTAAAGATGGACTAAAGCAGGTCTAAAGCAGGACTAAAGCTGGACTAAAGCTGGACTAAAGCTGGATCAAAGTAGGACTAAAGCAGAACTAAAGCAGGTCTAAAGCAGGTCTAAAGCAGGACTAAAGCTGGACTAAAGCAGGACTAAAGCAGGTCTTAAGCAGGTCTAAAGCAGGACTAAAGCTGGACTAAAGCAGGACTAAAGCAGGTCTAAAGCAGGTCTAAAGCAGGACTAAAGCAGGACTAAAGCTGGACTAAAGCAGGTCTGAAGCAGGACTAAAGATGGACTAAAGCTGGATCAAAGTAGGACTAAAGCAGGACTAAAGCAGGTCTAAAGCAGGACTAAAGCAGGTCTTAAGCAGGTCTAAAGCAGGACTAAAGCAGGACTAAAGCAAGACTAAAGCAGGACTAAAGCAGGTCTTAAGCAGGTCTAAAGCAGCACTAAAGCAGGTCTTAAGCTGGACTAAAGATGGACTAAAGCAGGACTAAAGCAGATCTGAAGCAGGACTAAAGATGGACTAAAGCTGGATAAAAGTAGGACTAAAGCAGGACTAAAGCAGGTCTAAAGCAGGACTAAGCAGGTCTTAAGCAGGTCTAAAGCAGGACTAAAGCAGGACTAAAGCAAGACTAAAGCAGGACTAAAGCAGGTCTTAAGCAGGTCTAAAGCAGCACTAAAGCAGGTCTTAAGCTGGACTAAAGATGGACTAAAGCAGGACTAAAGCAGGACTAAAGCAGGTCTAAAGCAGGTCTACAGCAGGACTAAAGATGGACTAAAGCTGGACTAAAGCAGGACTAAAGCAGGTCTTAAGCTGGACTAAAGATGGACTAAAGCAGGACTAAAGATGGACTAAAGCTGGACTAAAGCTGGATCAAAGTAGCACTAAAGCATGACTAAAGCAGGTCTAAAGCAGGACTAAAGCAGGACTAAAGCAGGACTAAAGCAGGACTAAAGATGGACTAAAGCAGGTCTAAAGCAGGACTAAAGCTGGACTAAAGCTGGACTAAAGCAGGTCTTAAGCAGGCCTAAAGCTGGACTAAAGCTGGACTAAAGCAGGACTAAAGCAGGACTAAAACAGGACTAAAGATGGACTAAAGCTGTATCAAAGTAGGAATAAAGCAGGACTAAAGATGGACTAAAGCTGGACTAAAGCTGAACTAAAGCAGGTCTAAAGCAGGTCTAAAGCAGGACTAAAGCAAGTCTTAAGCTGGACTAAAGCAGGACTAAAGCAGGACTAAAGCAGGACTAAAGCAGGACTAAAGCAGGACTAAAACAGGACTAAAGATGGACTAAAGCTCGATCGAAGCAGGTCTAAAGCAGGACTAAAGATGGACTAAAGCTGGATCAAAGTAGGACTAAAGCAGGTCTAAAGCAGGACTAAAGCTGGACTAAAGCAGGACTAAAGCAGGTCTAAAGCTGGACTAAAATCAGGTCTGAAGCAGGACTAAGCAGGTCTTAAGCAGGTCTAAAGCAGGACTAAAGCAGGACTAAAGCAGGACTAAAGCAGGTCTTAAGCAGGTCTAAAGCAGCACTAAAGCAGGTCTTAAGCTGGACTAAAGATGGACTAAAGCAGGACTAAAGCAGGACTAAAGCAGGTCTAAAGCAGGTCTACAGCAGGACTAAAGATGGACTAAAGCTGGACTAAAGCAGGACTAAAGCAGGTCTTAAGCTGGACTAAAGATGGACTAAAGCAGGACTAAAGCAGGACTAAAGCAGGAATAAAGCAGGTCTAAAGCTGGACTAAAGCTGGACTAAAGCTGGACTAAAGCAGGACTAAAGCAGGTCTAAAGCAGCACTAAAGCAGGTCTTAAACAGGCCTGAAGATGGACTAAAACAGGACTAAAGCAGGACTAAAGCAGGTCTAAAGCAGGTCTAAAGCAGCACTAAAGCAGGTCTTAAGCAGGCCTGAAGATGGACTAAAACAGGACTAAAGCAGGACTAAAGCAGGTCTAAAGCAGCACTAAAGCAGGTCTTAAGCAGGCCTGAAGATGGACTAAAAAAGGACTAAAGCAGGACTAAAGCTGGATATAAGTAGGAATAAAGCAGGACTAAAGATGGACTAAAGCTGGACTAAAGCTGAACTAAAGCAGGTCTAAAGCAGGTCTAAAGCAGGACTAAAGCAGGTCTTAAGCAGGTCTAAAGCAGGACTAAAGCTGGACTAAAGCAGGACTAAAGCAGGACTAAAGCAGGTCTAAAGCAGGTCTAAAGCAGGTCTAAAGCAGCACTAAAGCAGGTCTTAAGCAGGTCTAAAGCAGGTCTAAAGCAGGTTTTAAGCAGGACTAAAGCTGGACTAAAGCAGGTCTAAAGCTGGACTAAAGCAGGACAAAAACAGGTCTAAAGCAGGTCTAAAGCAGGTCTAAAGCAGGACTAAAGATGGACTAAAGCTGGATCAAAGTAGGAATAAAGCAGGACTAAAGCTGGACTAAAGCTGAACTAAAGCAGGTTTAAAGCAGGACTAAAGCAGGACTAAAGCAGGTCTTAAGCAGGCCTAATTATGGACTAAAGCAGGACTAAAGCAGGACTAAAGCAGGACTAAAGCAGGACTAAAGCAGGTCTTAAGCAGGTCTAAAGCAGCACTAAAGCAGGTCTTAAGCAGGCCTAAAGATGGACTAAAGCAGGACTAAAGCAGGACTAAAGCAGGTCTAAAGCAGGTCTAAAGCAGGACTAAAGCAGGACTAAAGCAGGTCTTAAGCAGGCCTAATGATGGACTAAAGCAGGACTAAAGCAGGACTAAAGCAGGTCTAAAGCAGGTCTAAAGCAGGACTAAAGCAGGTCTAAAGCAGGACTAAAGCAGGACTAAAGCAGGTCTAAAGCTGGACTAAAGCTGGACTAAAGCTGGACTAAAGCAGGACTAAAGCAGGTCTAAAGCAGCACTAAAGCAGGTCTTAAGCAGGCCTGAAGATGGACTAAAACAGGACTAAAGCAGGACTAAAGCAGGTCTAAAGCAGCACTAAAGCAGGTCTTAAGCAGGCCTGAAGATGGACTAAAACAGGACTAAAGCAGGACTAAAGCTGGATCAAAGTAGGAATAAAGCAGGACTAAAGATGGACTAAAGCTGGACTAAAGCTGAACTAAAGCAGGTCTAAAGCAGGTCTAAAGCAGGACTAAAGCAGGTCTTAAGCAGGTCTAAAGCAGGACTAAAGCTGGACTAAAGCAGGACTAAAGCAGGACTAAAGCAGGTCTAAAGCAGGTCTAAAGCAGCACTAAAGCAGGTCTTAAGCAGGTCTAAAGCAGGTCTAAAGCAGGTTTTAAGCAGGACTAAAGCTGGACTAAAGCAGGTCTAAAGCTGGACTAAAGCAGGACTAAAGCAGGTCTAAAGCTGGACTAAAGCAGGACTAAAGCAGGTCTGAAGCAGGACTAAAGCAGGACTAAAGATGGACTAAAGCAGGTCTAAAGCAGGACTAAAGCTGGTCTAAAGCTGGACTAAAGCAGGACTAAAGCAGGTCTAAAGCTGGACTAAAGCAGGACTAAAGCAGGTCTGAAGCAGGACTAAAGCAGGACTAAAGCAGGACTAAAGATGGACTAAAGCAGGTCTTAAGCAGGCCTAAAGCTGGACTAAAGCAGGTCTGAAGCAGGTCTAAAGCAGGACTAAAGCTGGACTAAAGCTGGACTAAAGCAGGTCTAAAGCTGGACTAAAGCAGGACTAAAGCAGGTCTGAAGCAGGACTAAAGCAGGACTAAAGCAGGACTAAAGATGGACTAAAGCAGGTCTTAAGCAGGTCTAAAGCAGGACTAAAGCTGGACTAAAGCAGGACTAAAACAGGACTAAAGATGGACTAAAGCTGGACTAAAGCTGAACTAAAGCAGGTCTAAAGCAGGTCTAAAGCAGGTCTAAAGCAGGACTAAAGCAGGACTAAAGCAAGTCTTAAGCTGGACTAAAGCAGGACTAAAGCAGGACTAAAGCAGGTCTAAAGCAGGACTAAAGCAGGTCTAAAGCAGGTCTAAAACAGCACTAAAGCAGGTCTTAAGCAGGCGTAAAGATGGACTAAAGCAGGACTAAAGCAGGTCTAAAGCAGGACTAAAGCAGGTCTAAAGCAGGACTAAAGCAGGTCTAAAGCAGGTCTAAAGCAGCACTAAAGCAGGTCTTAAGCAGGACTAAAGCTGGACTAAAGCAGGTCTAAAGCTGGACTAAAGCAGGACTAAAGCAGGTCTAAAGCAGGTCTAAAGCAGGTCTAAAGCAGGACTAAAGCTGGACTAAAGCAGGTCTCAAGCAGGACTAAAGCAGGTCTAAAGCAGGTCTAAAGCAGGACTAAAGCAAGTCTTAAGCTGGACTAAAGCAGGACTAAAGCAGGACTAAAGCAGGTCTAAAGCAGAACTAAAGCAGGTCTAAAGCAGGTCTAAATCAGCACTAAAGCAGGTCTTAAGCAGGCCTAAAGATGGACTAAAGCAGGTCTAAAGCAGGTCTAAAGCAGGTCTAAAGCAGGTCTAAAGCAGGTTTTAAGCAGGCCTAAAGATGGACTAAAGCAGGACTAAAGCAGGTCTAAAGCAGGACTAAAGCAGGACTAAAGCAGGCCTAAAGATGGACTAAAGCTGGACTAAAGCAGGACTAAAACAGGACTAAAGATGGACTAAAGCTGGATCGAAGCAGGACTAAAGCAGGACTAAAGCAGGTCTAAAGCAGCAGGTCTAAAGCAGGTCTAAAGCAGGACTAAAGCAGGTCTTAAGCAGGTCCAAAGCAGGTCTAAAGATGGACTAAAGCTGGACTAAAGCTGAACTAAAGCAGGTCTAAAGCAGGTCTAAAGAAGGACTAAAGCTGGACTAAAGCAGGACTAAAGCAGGACTAAAGCAGGTCTAAAGCAGAACTAAAGCAGGTCTTAAGCAGGCCTAAAGATGGACTAAAGCAGGACTAAAGCAGGTCTAAAGCAGAACTAAAGCAGGTCTTAAGCAGGCCTAAAGATGGACTAAAGCAGGACTATAGCAGGACTAAAGCAGGTCTAAAGCAGGTCTAAAGCAGGACTAAAGCTGGACTAAAGCAGGACTAAAGCAGGACTAAAGCAGGTCTTAAGCAGGCCTAAAGCAGGACTAAAGCAGGACTAAAGCCGGTCTAAAGCAGGACTAAAGCAGGTCTAAAGCAGGTCTAAAGCAGCACTAAAGCAGGTCTTAAGCAGGCCTAAAGATGGACTAAAGCAGGACTAAAGCAGGACTAAAGCAGGTCTAAAGCAGGACTAAAGCAGGACTAAAGCATGTCTAAAGCAGGTTTTAAGCAGGCCTAAAGATGGACTAAAGCAGGACTAAAGCAGGTCTAAAGCAGGTCTAAAGCAGGTCTAAAGCAGGTCTAAAGCAGGACTAAAGCTGGACTAAAGCAGGTCTAAAGCTGGACTAAAGCAGGACTAAAGCAGGTCTAAAGCAGGACTAAAGCAGGACTAAAGCAGGCCTAAAGATGGGCTAAAGCAGGACTAAAGCAGGACTAAATCAGGTCTAAAGCTGGACTAAAGCAGGCCTAAAGATGGACTAAAGCAGGACTAGAGCAGGACTAAAGCAGGACTAAAGCTGGACTAAAGCAGGACTAAAGCAGGTCCTAAGCAGGCCTAAAGATGGACTAAAGCAGGACTAAAGCAGGACTAAAGCAGGTCTAAAGCAGGTCTAAAGCAGGACTAAAGCTGGACTAAAGCAGGACTAAAGCAGTACTAAAGCAGGACTAAAGCAGGTCTTAAGCAGGACTAAAGCAGGACTAAAGCAGGTCTAAAGCAGGACTAAAGCTGGACTAAAGCAGGACTAAAGCAGGACTAAAGCAGGTCTAAAGCAGGTCTAAAGCAGGACTAAAGCAGGTCTAAAGCAGGTCTAACGTAGGACTAAAGCAGGTCTAAAGCAGGTCTAAAGCAGGACTAAAGCAGGACTAAAGCAGGACTAAAGCAGGTCTAAAGCAGGTCTAAAGCTGGACTAAAGCATGTCTAAATCAGGACTAAAGCTGGACTAAAGCTGGATTAAAGCAGGACTAAAGCAGGACTAAAGCAGGTCTTAAGTAGGCCTAAAGATGGACTAAAGCTGGACTAAAGCAGGACTAAAGCAGGTCTAAAGCAGGTCTAAAGCAGGTCTAAAGCAGGACTAAAGCTGGACTAAAGCTGGACTAAAGCTGGACTAAAGCAGGTCTAAAGCAGGACTAAAGCAGGACTAAAGCTGGACTAAAGCTGGATTAAAGCAGGACTAAAGCAGGACTAAAGCAGGTCTAAAGCAGGTCTAAACCAGGTCTAAAGCAGGACTAAAGCTGGACTAAAGCAGGTCTAAAGCAGGACTAAAGCAGGACTAAAGCAGGACTAAATCTGGACTAAAGCAGGACTAAAGCAGGGCTAAAGCAGGACTAAAGCTGGACTAAAGCAGGACTAAAGAAGGACTAAAGCAGGTCTAGAGCAGGTCTAAAGCAGGTCTAAAGCAGGACTAAAGCAGGTCTTAAGCAGGCCTAAAGATGGACTAAAGCAGGACTAAAGCAGGACTAAAGCAGGTCTAAAGCAGGTCTAAAGCAGGACTAAAGCATGTCTAAAGCAGGTCTAAAGCAGGTCTAAAGCAGGTCTAAAGCAGGTCTAAAGCAGGACTAAAGCTGGACTAAAGCAGGTCTAAAGCTGGACTAAAGCAGGACTAAAGCAGGACTAAAGCTGGACTAAAGCAGGACTAAAGCAGGTCTAAAGCAGGACTAAAGCTGGACTAAAGCAGGACTAAAGCAGGACTAAAGCAGGACTAAAGCTGGACTAAAGCAGGTCTAAAGCAGGTCTAAAGCAGGTCTAAAGCAGGTCTTAAGCAGGACTAAAGCAGGTCTTAAGCAGGCCTAAAGATGGATTAAAGCAGGACTAAAGCAGGTCTAAAGCAGGACTAAAGCTGGACTAAAGCAGGTCTAAAGCTGGACTAAAGGAGGACTAAAGCAGGACTAAAGCTGGACTAAAGCAGGTCTAAAGCAGGACTAAAGCAGGTCTTAAGCAGGCCTAAAGATGGACTAAAGCAGGACTAAAGCAGGTCTAAAGCAGGTCTAAAGCAGGACTAAAGCTGGACTAAAGCAGGACTAAAGCAGGACTAAAGCAGGTCTAAAGCAGGACTAAAGCAGGTCTAAAGCAGGACTAAAGCAGGTCTTAAGCAGGCCTAAAGATGGACTAAAGCAGGACTAAAGCAGGACTAAAGCAGGTCTAAAGCAGGTCTTAAGCAGGACTAAAGCAGGTCTAAAGCAGGCCTAAAGATGGACTAAAGCAGGACTAAAGCAGGTCTTAAGCAGGCCTAAAGATGGACTAAAGCAGGTCTAAAGCAGGACTAAAGCTGGACTAAAGCAGGACTAAAGCAGGACTAAAGCAGGTCTAAAGCAGGTCTAAAGCAGGACTAAAGCAGGTCTTAAGCAGGCCTAAAGATGGACTAAAGCAGGACTAAAGCACGACTAAAGCAGGTCTAAAGCAGGTCTAAAGCAAGTCTTAAGCAGGACTAAAGCAGTTCTTAAGCTGGACTAAAGCAGGACTAAAGCAGGACTAAAGCAGGTCTAAAGCAGGTCTAAAGCAGGTCTAAAGCAGGCCTAAAGATGGATTAAAGCAGGACTAAAGCAGGACTAAAGCAGGTCTAAAGCAGGTCTAAAGCAGGTCTAAAGCAGGACTAAAGCTGGACTAAAGCAGGTCTAAAGCTGGACTGAAGCAGGACTAAAGCAGGACTAAAGCTGGACTAAAGCAGGACTAAAGCAGGTCTAAAGCAGGACTAAAGCTGGACTAAAGCAGGTCTAAAGCTGTACTAAAGCTGGACTAAAGCTGGACTAAAGCAGGTCTAAAGCAAGACTAAAGCAGGACTAAAGCAGGACTAAAGCAGGTCTAAAGCAGGTCTAAAGCAGGACTAAAGCAGGTCTTAAGCAGGCCTAAAGATTGACTAAAGCAGGACTAAAGCAGGACTAAAGCAGGTCTTAAGCAGGCCTAAAGATGGATTAAAGCAGGTCTAAAGCAGGACTAAAGCAGGTCTAAAGCAGGTCTAAAGCAGGTCTAAAGCAGGACTAAAGCTGGACTAAAGCAGGTCTAAAGCAGGTCTAAAGATTGACTAAAGCAGGTCTAAAGCAGGACTAAAGCAGGTCTTAAGCAGGCCTAAAGATGGATTAAAGCAGGTCTAAAGCAGGACTAAAGCAGGTCTAAAGCAGGTCTAAAGCAGGTCTAAAGCAGGACTAAAGCTGGACTAAAGCAGGTCTAAAGCAGGTCTAAAGCAGGACTAAAGCAGGTCTAAATCAGGTCTAAAGCAGGTCTTAAGTAGGCCTAAAGATGGACTAAAGCTGGACTAAAGCAGGACTAAAGCAGGTCTAAAGCAGGTCTAAAGCAGGTCTAAAGCAGGACTAAAGCAGGACTAAAGCTGGACTAAAGCTGGACTAAAGCTGGACTAAAGCAGGTCTAAAGCAGGACTAAAGCAGGACTAAAGCTGGACTAAAGCTGGACTAAAGATGGACTAAAGCAGGACTAAAGCAGGACTAAAGCAGGTCTAAAGCAGGACTAAAGAAGGTCTAAAGCAGGTCTAAAGCTGGACTAAAGCAGGTCTAAAGATGGACTAAAGCAGGTCTAAAGCAGGACTAAAGCTGTACTAAAGCTGGGCTAAAGCAGGACTAAAGCAGGACTAAAGCAGGTCTTAAGCAGGCCTAAAGATGGACTAAAGCAGGACTAAAGCAGGACTAAAGCAGGTCTAAAGCAGGTCTAAAGCAGGACTAAAGCATGTCTAAAGCAGGTCTAAAGCAGGTCTAAAGCAGGACTAAAGCAGGACTAAAACAGGTCTTAAGCAGGTCTAAAGCAGGACTAAAGCAGGTCTAAAGCAGGTCTTAAGTAGGCCTAAAGATGGATTAAAGCAGGACTAAAGCAGGACTAAAGCAGGTCTAAAGCAGGACTAAAGCTGGACTAAAGCAGGTCTAAAGCTGGACTAAAGCAGGACTAAAGCAGGACTAAATCTGGACTAAAGCAGGACTAAAGCAGGATAAAGCAGGACTAAAGCTGGACTAAAGCAGGACTAAAGCAGGACTAAATCTGGACTAAAGCAGGACTAAAGCAGGATAAAGCAGGACTAAAGCAGGGCTGAAGCTGGACTAAAGCTGGACTAAAGCAGGACTAAAGCAGGACTAAAGCAGGTCTTAAGCAGGACTAAAGCAGGTCTTAAGCAGGCCTAAAGATGGACTAAAGCAGGTCTAAAGCAGGACTAAAGCTCGACTAAAGCAGGACTAAAGCAGGACTAAAGCAGGTCTAAAGCAGGTCTAAAGCAGGTCTAAAGCAGGACTAAAGCAGGTCTTAAGCAGGTCTAAAGCAGGACTAAAGCAGGACTAAAGCATGTCTAAAGCAGGTCTAAAGCAGGTCTAAAGCAGGACTAAAGCATGTCTAAAGCAGGTCTAAAGCAGGACTAAAGCAGGTCTTAAGCTGGACTAAAGCAGGACTAAAGCAGGACTAAAGCAGGTCTAAAGCAGGTCTAAAGCAGGTCTAAAGCAGGCCTAAATATGGATTAAAGCAGGACTAAAGCAGGTCTAAAGCAGGTCTAAAGCTGTACTAAAGCAGGTCTAAAGCAGGACTAAAGCTGGACTAAAGCTGGGCTAAAGCAGGACTAAAGCAGGACTAAAGCAGGTCTTAAGCAGGCCTAAAGATGGACTAAAGCAGGATTAAAGCAGGACTAAAGCAGGTCTAAAGCAGGACTAAAGCAGGACTAAAGCATGTCTAAAGCAGGTCTAAAGCAGGACTAAAGCAGGTCTAGAGCAGGTCTAAAGCAGGTCTAAAGCAGGACTAAAGCAGGTCTTAAGCAGGCCTAAAGATGGACTAAAGCAGGACTAAAGCAGGACTAAAGCAGGTCTAAAGCAGGACTAAAGCTGGACTAAAGCAGGTCTAAAGCTGGACTAAAGCAGGACTAAAGCAGGACTAAAGCTGGACTAAAGCAGGACTAAAGCAGGTCTGAAGCAGGTCTAAAGCAGGACTAAAGCTGGACTAAAGCAGGACTAAAGCAGGACTAAAGCAGGACTAAAGTTGGACTAAAGCAGGTCTAAAGCAAGACTAAAGCAGGTCTTAAGCAGGCCTAAAGATGGACTAAAGCAGGACTAAAGCAGGTCTGAAGCAGGTCTAAAGCAGGACTAAAGCAGGTCTAAAGCAGGACTAAAGCAGGTCTTAAGCAGGCCTAAAGATGGATTAAAGCAGGACTAAAGCAGGACTAAAGCAGGTCTAAAGCACGTCTAAAGCAGGTCTAAAGCAGGACTAAAGCTGGACTAAAGCAGGTCTAAAGCTGGACTAAAGCAGGTCTAAAGCAGGACTAAAGCAGGTCTTAAGCAGGCCTAAAGATGGACTAAAGCAGGACTAAAGCAGGACTAAAGCAGGTCTAAAGCAGGTCTAAAGCAGGTCTAAAGCAGGTCTAAAGCAAGTCTTAAGCAGGACTAAAGCAGGTCTTAAGCTGGACTAAAGCAGGACTAAAGCAGGACTAAAGCAGGTCTAAAGCAGGTCTAAAGCAGGTCTAAAGCAGGCCTAAAGATGGATTAAAGCAGGACTAAAGCAGGACTAAAGCAGGTCTAAAGCAGGTCTAAAGCAGGTCTAAAGCAGGACTAAAGCTGGACTAAAGCAGGTCTAAAGCTGGACTGAAGCAGGACTAAAGCAGGACTAAAGCTGGACTAAAGCAGGACTAAAGCAGGTCTAAAGCAGGACTAAAGCTGGACTAAAGCAGGTCTAAAGCTGTACTAAAGCTGGACTAAAGCTGGACTAAAGCAGGTCTAAAGCAAGACTAAAGCAGGACTAAAGCAGGACTAAAGCAGGTCTAAAGCAGGTCTAAAGCAGGACTAAAGCAGGTCTTAAGCAGGCCTAAAGATTGACTAAAGCAGGACTAAAGCAGGACTAAAGCAGGTCTTAAGCAGGCCTAAAGATGGATTAAAGCAGGTCTAAAGCAGGACTAAAGCAGGTCTAAAGCAGGTCTAAAGCAGGTCTAAAGCAGGACTAAAGCTGGACTAAAGCAGGTCTAAAGCAGGTCTAAAGATTGACTAAAGCAGGTCTAAAGCAGGACTAAAGCAGGTCTTAAGCAGGCCTAAAGATGGATTAAAGCAGGTCTAAAGCAGGACTAAAGCAGGTCTAAAGCAGGTCTAAAGCAGGTCTAAAGCAGGACTAAAGCTGGACTAAAGCAGGTCTAAAGCAGGTCTAAAGCAGGACTAAAGCAGGTCTAAATCAGGTCTAAAGCAGGTCTTAAGTAGGCCTAAAGATGGATTAAAGCAGGTCTAAAGCAGGACTAAAGCAGGTCTAAAGCAGGTCTAAAGCAGGTCTAAAGCAGGACTAAAGCTGGACTAAAGCAGGTCTAAAGCAGGTCTAAAGATTGACTAAAGCAGGTCTAAAGCAGGACTAAAGCAGGTCTTAAGCAGGCCTAAAGATGGATTAAAGCAGGTCTAAAGCAGGACTAAAGCAGGTCTAAAGCAGGTCTAAAGCAGGTCTAAAGCAGGACTAAAGCTGGACTAAAGCAGGTCTAAAGCAGGTCTAAAGCAGGACTAAAGCAGGTCTAAATCAGGTCTAAAGCAGGTCTTAAGTAGGCCTAAAGATGGACTAAAGCTGGACTAAAGCAGGACTAAAGCAGGTCTAAAGCAGGTCTAAAGCAGGTCTAAAGCAGGACTAAAGCAGGACTAAAGCTGGACTAAAGCTGGACTAAAGCTGGACTAAAGCAGGTCTAAAGCAGGACTAAAGCAGGACTAAAGCTGGACTAAAGCTGGACTAAAGATGGACTAAAGCAGGACTAAAGCAGGACTAAAGCAGGTCTAAAGCAGGACTAAAGAAGGTCTAAAGCAGGTCTAAAGCTGGACTAAAGCAGGTCTAAAGATGGACTAAAGCAGGTCTAAAGCAGGACTAAAGCTGTACTAAAGCTGGGCTAAAGCAGGACTAAAGCAGGACTAAAGCAGGTCTTAAGCAGGCCTAAAGATGGACTAAAGCAGGACTAAAGCAGGACTAAAGCAGGTCTAAAGCAGGTCTAAAGCAGGACTAAAGCATGTCTAAAGCAGGTCTAAAGCAGGTCTAAAGCAGGACTAAAGCAGGACTAAAACAGGTCTTAAGCAGGTCTAAAGCAGGACTAAAGCAGGTCTAAAGCAGGTCTTAAGTAGGCCTAAAGATGGATTAAAGCAGGACTAAAGCAGGACTAAAGCAGGTCTAAAGCAGGACTAAAGCTGGACTAAAGCAGGTCTAAAGCTGGACTAAAGCAGGACTAAAGCAGGACTAAATCTGGACTAAAGCAGGACTAAAGCAGGATAAAGCAGGACTAAAGCTGGACTAAAGCAGGACTAAAGCAGGACTAAATCTGGACTAAAGCAGGACTAAAGCAGGATAAAGCAGGACTAAAGCAGGGCTGAAGCTGGACTAAAGCTGGACTAAAGCAGGACTAAAGCAGGACTAAAGCAGGTCTTAAGCAGGACTAAAGCAGGTCTTAAGCAGGCCTAAAGATGGACTAAAGCAGGTCTAAAGCAGGACTAAAGCTCGACTAAAGCAGGACTAAAGCAGGACTAAAGCAGGTCTAAAGCAGGTCTAAAGCAGGTCTAAAGCAGGACTAAAGCAGGTCTTAAGCAGGTCTAAAGCAGGACTAAAGCAGGACTAAAGCATGTCTAAAGCAGGTCTAAAGCAGGTCTAAAGCAGGACTAAAGCATGTCTAAAGCAGGTCTAAAGCAGGACTAAAGCAGGTCTTAAGCTGGACTAAAGCAGGACTAAAGCAGGACTAAAGCAGGTCTAAAGCAGGTCTAAAGCAGGTCTAAAGCAGGCCTAAATATGGATTAAAGCAGGACTAAAGCAGGTCTAAAGCAGGTCTAAAGCTGTACTAAAGCAGGTCTAAAGCAGGACTAAAGCTGGACTAAAGCTGGGCTAAAGCAGGACTAAAGCAGGACTAAAGCAGGTCTTAAGCAGGCCTAAAGATGGACTAAAGCAGGATTAAAGCAGGACTAAAGCAGGTCTAAAGCAGGACTAAAGCAGGACTAAAGCATGTCTAAAGCAGGTCTAAAGCAGGACTAAAGCAGGTCTAGAGCAGGTCTAAAGCAGGTCTAAAGCAGGACTAAAGCAGGTCTTAAGCAGGCCTAAAGATGGACTAAAGCAGGACTAAAGCAGGACTAAAGCAGGTCTAAAGCAGGACTAAAGCTGGACTAAAGCAGGTCTAAAGCTGGACTAAAGCAGGACTAAAGCAGGACTAAAGCTGGACTAAAGCAGGACTAAAGCAGGTCTGAAGCAGGTCTAAAGCAGGACTAAAGCTGGACTAAAGCAGGACTAAAGCAGGACTAAAGCAGGACTAAAGTTGGACTAAAGCAGGTCTAAAGCAAGACTAAAGCAGGTCTTAAGCAGGCCTAAAGATGGACTAAAGCAGGACTAAAGCAGGTCTGAAGCAGGTCTAAAGCAGGACTAAAGCAGGTCTAAAGCAGGACTAAAGCAGGTCTTAAGCAGGCCTAAAGATGGATTAAAGCAGGACTAAAGCAGGACTAAAGCAGGTCTAAAGCACGTCTAAAGCAGGTCTAAAGCAGGACTAAAGCTGGACTAAAGCAGGTCTAAAGCTGGACTAAAGCAGGTCTAAAGCAGGACTAAAGCAGGTCTTAAGCAGGCCTAAAGATGGACTAAAGCAGGACTAAAGCAGGACTAAAGCAGGTCTAAAGCAGGTCTAAAGCAGGTCTAAAGCAGGTCTAAAGCAAGTCTTAAGCAGGACTAAAGCAGGTCTTAAGCTGGACTAAAGCAGGACTAAAGCAGGACTAAAGCAGGTCTAAAGCAGGTCTAAAGCAGGTCTAAAGCAGGCCTAAAGATGGATTAAAGCAGGACTAAAGCAGGACTAAAGCAGGTCTAAAGCAGGTCTAAAGCAGGTCTAAAGCAGGACTAAAGCTGGACTAAAGCAGGTCTAAAGCTGGACTGAAGCAGGACTAAAGCAGGACTAAAGCTGGACTAAAGCAGGACTAAAGCAGGTCTAAAGCAGGACTAAAGCTGGACTAAAGCAGGTCTAAAGCTGTACTAAAGCTGGACTAAAGCTGGACTAAAGCAGGTCTAAAGCAAGACTAAAGCAGGACTAAAGCAGGACTAAAGCAGGTCTAAAGCAGGTCTAAAGCAGGACTAAAGCAGGTCTTAAGCAGGCCTAAAGATTGACTAAAGCAGGACTAAAGCAGGACTAAAGCAGGTCTAAAGCAGGTCTAAAGCAGGACTAAAGCAGGTCTTAAGCAGGCCTAAAGATGGATTAAAGCAGGACTAAAGCAGGACTAAAGCAGGTCTAAAGCAGGTCTAAAGCAGGTCTTAAGTAGGCCTAAAGATGGACTAAAGCTGGACTAAAGCAGGACTAAAGCAGGTCTAAAGCAGGTCTAAAGCAGGTCTAAAGCAGGACTAAAGCAGGACTAAAGCAGGTCTAAAGCTGGACTAAAGCAGGACTAAAGCAGGTCTAAAGCTGGACTAAAGCAGGTCTAAAGCAGGACTAAAGCTGGACTAAAGCAGGTCTAAAGCAGGTCTAAAGCAGGACTAAAGCAGGTCTAAATCAGGTCTAAAGCAGGTCTTAAGTAGGCCTAAAGATGGACTAAAGCTGGACTAAAGCAGGACTAAAGCAGGTCTAAAGCAGGTCTAAAGCAGGTCTAAAGCAGGACTAAAGCAGGACTAAAGCTGGACTAAAGCTGGACTAAAGCTGGACTAAAGCAGGTCTAAAGCAGGACTAAAGCAGGACTAAAGCTGGACTAAAGCTGGACTAAAGATGGACTAAAGCAGGACTAAAGCAGGACTAAAGCAGGTCTAAAGCAGGACTAAAGAAGGTCTAAAGCAGGTCTAAAGCTGGACTAAAGCAGGTCTAAAGATGGACTAAAGCAGGTCTAAAGCAGGACTAAAGCTGGACTAAAGCTGGGCTAAAGCAGGACTAAAGCAGGACTAAAGCAGGTCTTAAGCAGGCCTAAAGATGGACTAAAGCAGGACTAAAGCAGGACTAAAGCAGGTCTAAAGCAGGTCTAAAGCAGGACTAAAGCATGTCTAAAGCAGGTCTAAAGCAGGTCTAAAGCAGGACTAAAGCAGGACTAAAACAGGTCTTAAGCAGGTCTAAAGCAGGACTAAAGCAGGTCTAAAGCAGGTCTTAAGTAGGCCTAAAGATGGATTAAAGCAGGACTAAAGCAGGACTAAAGCAGGTCTAAAGCAGGACTAAAGCTGGACTAAAGCAGGTCTAAAGCTGGACTAAAGCAGGACTAAAGCAGGACTAAATCTGGACTAAAGCAGGACTAAAGCAGGATAAAGCAGGACTAAAGCAGGGCTGAAGCTGGACTAAAGCTGGACTAAAGCAGGACTAAAGCAGGACTAAAGCAGGTCTTAAGCAGGACTAAAGCAGGTCTTAAGCAGGCCTAAAGATGGACTAAAGCAGGTCTAAAGCAGGACTAAAGCTCGACTAAAGCAGGACTAAAGCAGGACTAAAGCAGGTCTAAAGCAGGTCTAAAGCAGGTCTAAAGCAGGACTAAAGCAGGTCTTAAGCAGGTCTAAAGCAGGACTAAAGCAGGACTAAAGCATGTCTAAAGCAGGTCTAAAGCAGGTCTAAAGCAGGACTAAAGCATGTCTAAAGCAGGTCTAAAGCAGGTCTAAAGCAGGACTAAAGCAGGTCTTAAGCTGGACTAAAGCAGGACTAAAGCAGGACTAAAGCAGGTCTAAAGCAGGTCTAAAGCAGGTCTAAAGCAGGCCTAAATATGGATTAAAGCAGGACTAAAGCAGGACTAAAGCAGGTCTAAAGCAGGTCTAAAGCAGGACTAAAGAATGTCTAAAGCAGGTCTAAAGCTGTACTAAAGCAGGTCTAAAGATGGACTAAAGCAGGTCTAAAGCAGGACTAAAGCTGGACTAAAGCTGGGCTAAAGCAGGACTAAAGCAGGACTAAAGCAGGTCTTAAGCAGGCCTAAAGATGGACTAAAGCAGGATTAAAGCAGGACTAAAGCAGGTCTAAAGCAGGACTAAAGCAGGTCTAAAGCAGGTCTAAAGCAGGACTAAAGCAGGTCTTAAGCAGGCCTAAAGATGGACTAAAGCAGGATTAAAGCAGGACTAAAGCAGGACTAAAGCAGGACTAAAGCAGGTCTAAAGCAGGTCTAAAGCAGGACTAAAGCAGGTCTTAAGCTGGACTAAAGCAGGACTAAAGCAGGACTAAAGCAGGTCTAAAGCAGGTCTAAAGCAGGACTAAAGCATGTCTAAAGCAGGTCTAAAGCAGGTCTAAAGCAGGACTAAAGCAGGTCTTAAGCTGGACTAAAGCAGGACTAAAGCAGGACTAAAGCAGGTCTAAAGCAGGTCTAAAGCAGGTCTAAAGCAGGCCTAAAGATGGATTAAAGCAGGACTAAAGCAGGACTAAAGCAGGTCTAAAGCAGGTCTAAAGCAGGTCTAAAGCAGGACTAAAGCTGGACTAAAGCAGGTCAAAGCGGGACTAAAGCAGGACTAAAGCAGGACTAAAGCTGGACTAAAGCAGGACTAAAGCAGGTCTAAAGCAGGACTAAAGCTGGATTAAAGCAGGACTAAAGCAGGACTAAAGCAGGACTAAAGCTGGACTAAAGCTGGACTAAAGGAGGACTAAAGCAGGACTAAAGCTGGACTAAAGCAGGACTAAAGCAGGACTAAAGCTGGACTAAAGCAGGACTAAAGCAGGTCTAAAGCAGGACTAAAGCTGGACTAAAGCAGGACTAAAGCAGGACTAAAGCAGGACTAAAGCTGGACTAAAGCAGGTCTAAAGCAAGACTAAAGCAGGTCTTAAGCAGGCCTAAAGATGGACTAAAGCAGGTCTGAAGCAGGTCTAAAGCAGGACTAAAGCAGGTCTAAAGCAGAACTAAAGATGGACTAAAGCAGGTCTAAAGCTGGACTAAAGGAGGACTAAAGCAGGTCTTAAGCAGGTCTAAAGCAGGTCTAAAGCAGGACTAAAGCTGGATTAAAGCAGGACTAAAGCAGGACTAAAGCAGGTCTAAAGCAGGACTAAAGCAGGTCTAAAGCAGGACTAAAGCAGGTCTAAAGCAGGTCTTAAGCAGGACTAAAGCAGGTCTAAAGCAGGCCTAAAGATGGACTAAAGCAGGACTAAAGCAGGTCTTAAGCAGGCCTTAAGATGGACTAAAGCAGGTCTAAAGCAGGACTAAAGCTGGACTAAAGCAGGACTAAAGCGGGACTAAAGCAGGTCTAAAGCAGGTCTAAAGCAGGACTAAAGCAGGTCTTAAGCAGGCCTAAAGATGGACTAAAGCAGGACTAAAGCAGGACTAAAGCAGGTCTAAAGCAGGTCTAAAGCAAGTCTTAAGCAGGACTAAAGCAGGTCTTAAGCTGGACTAAAGCAGGACTAAAGCAGGACTAAAGCAGGTCTAAAGCAGGTCTAAAGCTGGACTGAAGCAGGACTAAAGCAGGACTAAAGCTGGACTAAAGCAGGACTAAAGCAGGTCTAAAGCAGGACTAAAGCTGGACTAAAGCAGGTCTAAAGCTGGACTAAAGCTGGACTAAAGCTGGACTAAAGCAGGTCTAAAGCAAGACTAAAGCAGGTCTTAAGCAGGTCTAAAGCAGGTCTAAAGCAGGACTAAAGCAGGTCTAAAGCAGGTCTAAAGCAGGACTAAAGCAGGTCTAAAGCAGGTCTAAAGCAGGTCTAAAGCAGGACTAAAGCAGGTCTAAAGCAGGTCTAAAGCAGGACTAAAGCAGGTCTTAAGCAGGCCTAAAGATGGATTAAAGCAGGACTAAAGCAGGTCTAAAGCAGGTCTAAAGCAGGACTAAAGCAGGTCTAAAGCAGGTCTAAAGCAGGACTAAAGCAGGTCTAAAGCAGGTCTAAAGCAGGACTAAAGCAGGTCTTAAGCAGGCCTAAAGATGGACTAAAGCAGGACTAAAGCAGGTCTAAAGCAGGACTAAAGCAGGTCTAAAGCAGGTCTAAAGCAGGTCTAAAGCAGGACTAAAGCAGAACTTAAGCTGGACTAAAGCAGGACTAAAGCAGGACTAAAGCAGGTCTAAAGCAGGTCTAAAGCAGGACTAAAGCATGTCTAAAGCAGGTCTAAAGCAGGACTAAAGCTGGACTAAAGCAGGTCTAAAGCAGGTCTAAAGCAGGACTAAAGCAGGTCTAAATCAGGTCTAAAGCAGGTCTTAAGTAGGCCTAAAGATGGACTAAAGCTGGACTAAAGCAGGACTAAAGCAGGTCTAAAGCAGGTCTAAAGCAGGTCTAAAGCAGGACTAAAGCAGGACTAAAGCTGGACTAAAGCTGGACTAAAGCTGGACTAAAGCAGGTCTAAAGCAGGACTAAAGCAGGACTAAAGCTGGACTAAAGCTGGACTAAAGCTGGACTAAAGCAGGTCTAAAGCAGGTCTAAAGCAGGTCTAAAGCAGGACTAAAGCAGGACTAAAGCTGGACTAAAGCTGGACTAAAGCTGGACTAAAGCAGGTCTAAAGCAGGACTAAAGCAGGACTAAAGCTGGACTAAAGCTGGACTAAAGATGGACTAAAGCTGGACTAAAGCTGGACTAAAGCTGGACTAAAGCTGGGCTAAAGCAGGACTAAAGCAGGACTAAAGCAGGTCTTAAGCAGGTCTAAAGCAGGACTAATGCAGGACTAAAACAGGTCTTAAGCAGGTCTAAAGCAGGACTAAAGCAGGTCTAAAGCAGGTCTTAAGTAGGCCTAAAGATGGATTAAAGCAGGACTAAAGCAGAACTAAAGCAGGACTAAAGCAGGTCTAAAGCAGGACTAAAGCTGGACTAAAGCAGGTCTAAAGCTGGACTAAAGCAGGACTAAATCTGGACTAAAGCAGGACTAAAGCAGGTCTTAAGCAGGACTAAAGCAGGTCTTAAGCAGGCCTAAAGATGGACTAAAGCAGGTCTAAAGCAGGACTAAAGCAGGTCTAAAGCAGGTCTAAAGCAGGACTAAAGCATGTCTAAAGCAGGTCTAAAGCAGGTCTAAAGCAGGACTAAAGCAGGTCTTAAGCTGGACTAAAGCAGGACTAAAGCAGGACTAAAGCAGGTCTAAAGCAGGTCTAAAGCAGGTCTAAAGCAGGCCTAAATATGGATTAAAGCAGGACTAAAGCAGGACTAAAGCAGGTCTAAAGCAGGTCTAAAGCAGGTCTAAAGCAGGACTAAAGCTGGACTAAAGCAGGTCTAAAGATGGACAAAAGCAGGACTAAAGCAGGTCTAAAGCAGGTCTAAAGCAGGACTAAAGCTGGACTAAAGCAGGACTAAAGCAGGACTAAAGCAGGTCTAAAGCAGGTCTAAAGCAGGACTAAAGCAGGTCTAAAGCAGGTCTAAAGCAGGTCTTAAGTAGGTCTAAAGCATGTCTAAAGCAGGTCTAAAGCAGGACTAAAGCTGGACTAAAGCAGGTCTAAAGCAGGTCTAAAGCAGGACTGAAGCTGGACTAAAGCAGGTCTAAAGCTGGACTAAAGCAGGACTAAAGCTGGACTAAAGCTGGACTAAAGCTGGACTAAAGCAGGTCTTATGCAGGCCTAAAGATGGACTAAAGCAGGACTAAAGCAGGACTAAAGCAGGTCTAAAGCAGGACTAAAGAAGGTATAAAGCAGGTCTAAAGCAGGACTAAAGAAGGTATAAAGCAGGACTAAAGCAGGACTAAAGCTGGACTAAAGCAGGTCTAAAGCTGGACTAAAGCAGGTCTAAAGATGGACTAAAGCAGGACTAAAGCAGGACTAAAGCAGGACTAAAGATGGGCTAAAGCAGGACTAAAGAAGGCTTTAAGCAGGCCTAAAGATGGACTAAAGCAGGACTAAAGCGGAACTAAAGCAGGTCAAAAGCAGGACTAAAGATGGGCTAAAGCAGGACTAAAGAAGGCTTTAAGCAGGCCTAAAGATGGACTAAAGCAGGACTAAAGCGGAACTAAAGCAGGTCAAAAGCAGGACTAAAGATGGACTAAAGCAGGACTAAAGCAGGACTAAAGCAGGTCTAAAGCAGAACTAAAGCAGGTCTAAAGCAGGTCTAAAGCAGCACTAAAGCAGGTCTTAAGCAGGCCTAAAGATGGACTAAAGCAGGTCTAAAGCAGGTCTAAAGCAGGTCTAAAGCAGGTCTAAAGCAGGTTTTAAGCAGGCCTAAAGATGGACTAAAGCAGGACTAAAGCAGGTCTAAAGCAGGACTAAAGCAGGACTAAAGCAGGCCTAAAGATGGACTGAAGCTGGACTAAAGCAGGACTAAAACAGGACTAAAGATGGACTAAAGCTGGATCGAAGCAGGTCTAAAGCAGGACTAAAGATGGACTAAAGCTGGATCAAAGTAGGAATAAAGCAGGACTAAAGCAGGTCTAAAGCAGCAGGTCTAAAGCAGGTCTAAAGCAGGACTAAAGCAGGTCTTAAGCAGGTCCAAAGCAGGTCTAAAGATGGACTAAAGCTGGACTAAAGCTGAACTAAAGCAGGTCTAAAGCAGGTCTAAAGAAGGACTAAAGCTGGACTAAAGCAGGACTAAAGCAGGACTAAAGCAGGTCTAAAGCAGAACTAAAGCAGGTCTTAAGCAGGCCTAAAGATGGACTAAAGGAGGACTAAAGCAGGACTAAAGCTGGACTAAAGCAGGACTAAAGCAGGACTAAAGCAGGTCTAAAGCAGGTCTAAAGATGGACTAAAGCAGGACTAAAGCAGGACTAAAGCAGGTCTAAAGCAGGTCTTAAGCAGGACTAAAGCAGGTCTAAAGCAGGCCTAAAGATGGACTAAAGCAGGACTAAAGCAGGACTAAAGCAGGTCTTAAGCAGGCCTAAAGATGGACTAAAGCAGGTCTAAAGCAGGACTAAAGCTGGACTAAAGCAGGACTAAAGCAGGACTAAAGCAGGTCTAAAGCAGGTCTAAAGCAGGACTAAAGCAGGTCTTAAGCAGGCCTAAAGATGGACTAAAGCAGGACTAAAGCACGACTAAAGCAGGTCTAAAGCAGGTCTAAAGCAAGTCTTAAGCAGGACTAAAGCAGGTCTTAAGCAGGACTAAAGATGGACTAAAGCAGGACTAAAGCTGGACTAAAGCAGGTCTAAAGCTGGACTAAAGGAGGACTAAAGCACGACTAAAGCAGGTCTAAAGCAGGTCTAAAGCAGGACTAAAGATGGACTAAAGCAGGACTAAAGCAGGACTAAAGCAGGTCTAAAGCAGGTCTAAAGCAGGACTAAAGCATGTCTAAAGCAGGTCTAAAGCAGGTCTTAAGCTGGACTAAAGCAGGACTAAAGCAGGACTAAAGCAGGTCTAAAGCAGGTCTAAAGCAGGTCTAAAGCAGGCCTAAATATGGATTAAAGCAGGACTAAAGCAGGACTAAAGCAGGTCTAAAGCAGGTCTAAAGCAGGTCTAAAGCAGGTCTAAAGCAGGCCTAAATATGGATTAAAGCAGGACTAAAGCAGGACTAAAGCAGGTCTAAAGCAGGTCTAAAGCAGGTCTAAAGCAGGACTAAAGCTGGACTAAAGCAGGTCTAAAGATGGACAAAAGCAGGACTAAAGCAGGTCTAAAGCAGGTCTAAAGCAGGACTAAAGCTGGACTAAAGCAGGACTAAAGCAGGACTAAAGCAGGTCTAAAGCAGGTCTAAAGCAGGACTAAAGCAGGTCTAAAGCAGGTCTAAAGCAGGTCTTAAGTAGGTCTAAAGCAGGTCTAAAGCAGGACTGAAGCTGGACTAAAGCAGGTCTAAAGCTGGACTAAAGCAGGACTAAAGCTGGACTAAAGCTGGACTAAAGCTGGACTAAAGCAGGTCTTATGCAGGCCTAAAGATGGACTAAAGCAGGACTAAAGCAGGACTAAAGCAGGTCTAAAGCAGGACTAAAGAAGGTATAAAGCAGGTCTAAAGCAGGACTAAAGAAGGTATAAAGCAGGACTAAAGCAGGACTAAAGCTGGACTAAAGCAGGTCTAAAGCTGGACTAAAGCAGGTCTAAAGATGGACTAAAGCAGGACTAAAGCAGGACTAAAGCAGGACTAAAGATGGGCTAAAGCAGGACTAAAGAAGGCTTTAAGCAGGCCTAAAGATGGACTAAAGCAGGACTAAAGCGGAACTAAAGCAGGTCAAAAGCAGGACTAAAGATGGGCTAAAGCAGGACTAAAGAAGGCTTTAAGCAGGCCTAAAGATGGACTAAAGCAGGACTAAAGCGGAACTAAAGCAGGTCAAAAGCAGGACTAAAGCAGGTCTGAAGCAGGTCTCAAGCAGGACTAAAGCAAGTCTTAAGCTGGACTAAAGCAGGACTAAAGCAGGACTAAAGCAGGTCTAAAGCAGAACTAAAGCAGGTCTAAAGCAGGTCTAAAGCAGCACTAAAGCAGGTCTTAAGCAGGCCTAAAGATGGACTAAAGCAGGTCTAAAGCAGGTCTAAAGCAGGTCTAAAGCAGGTCTAAAGCAGGTTTTAAGCAGGCCTAAAGATGGACTAAAGCAGGACTAAAGCAGGTCTAAAGCAGGACTAAAGCAGGACTAAAGCAGGCCTAAAGATGGACTAAAGCTGGACTAAAGCAGGACTAAAACAGGACTAAAGATGGACTAAAGCTGGATCGAAGCAGGTCTAAAGCAGGACTAAAGATGGACTAAAGCTGGATCAAAGTAGGAATAAAGCAGGACTAAAGCAGGTCTAAAGCAGCAGGTCTAAAGCAGGTCTAAAGCAGGACTAAAGCAGGTCTTAAGCAGGTCCAAAGCAGGTCTAAAGATGGACTAAAGCTGGACTAAAGCTGAACTAAAGCAGGTCTAAAGCAGGTCTAAAGAAGGACTAAAGCTGGACTAAAGCAGGACTAAAGCAGGACTAAAGCAGGTCTAAAGCAGAACTAAAGCAGGTCTTAAGCAGGCCTAAAGATGGACTAAAGCAGGACTAAAGCAGGACTAAAGCAGGTCTAAAGCAGGACTAAAGCTGGACTAAAGCAGGTCTAAAGCAGGTCTAAAGCAGGACTAAAGCTGGACTAAAGCAGGACTAAAGCAGGACTAAAGCAGGTCTAAAGCAGGACTAAAGCTGGACTAAAGCAGGACTAAAGCAGGACTAAAGCAGGTCTTAAGCAGGCCTAAAGCAGGACTAAAGCTGGACTAAAGCAGGACTAAAGCAGGACTAAAGCAGGACTAAAGCAGGTCTAAAGCCGGTCCAAAGCAGGACTAAAGCAGGTCTAAAGCAGGACTAAAGCAAGTATTAAGCTGGACTAAAGCAGGACTAAAGCAGGTCTAAAGCAGGTCTAAAGCAGCACTAAAGCAGGTCTTAAGCAGGCCTAAAGATGGACTAAAGCAGGACTAAAGCAGGACTAAAGCAGGTCTAAAGCAGGACTAAAGCAGGTCTAAAGCAGGTTTTAAGCAGGCCTAAAGATGGACTAAAGCAGGACTAAAGCAGGTCTAAAGCAGGTCTAAAGCAGGTCTAAAGCAGGTCTAAAGCAGGACTAAAGCTGGACTAAAGCAGGTCTTAAGCAGGACTAAAGCAGGACTAAAGCAGGTCTAAAGCAGGACTAAAGCTGGACTAAAGCAGGACTAAAGCAGGACTAAAGCAGGTCTAAAGCAGGTCTAAAGCAGGACTAAAGCAGGTCTAAAGCAGGTCTAACGTAGGACTAAAGCAGGTCTAAAGCAGGTCTAAAGCAGGACTAAAGCAGGACTAAAGCAGGACTAAAGCAAGTCTAAAGCAGGTCTAAAGCTGGACTAAAGCATGTCTAAATCAGCTCTAAAGCAGGTCTTAAGTAGGCCTAAAGATGGACTAAAGCTGGACTAAAGCAGGACTAAAGCAGGTCTAAAGCAGGTCTAAAGCAGGACTAAAGCTGGACTAAAGCTGGACTAAAGCTGGACTAAAGCAGGTCTAAAGCAGGACTAAAGCAGGACTAAAGCTGGACTAAAGCTGGATTAAAGCAGGACTAAAGCAGGACTAAAGCAGGTCTAAAGCAGGTCTAAACCAGGTCTAAAGCAGGACTAAAGCTGGACTAAAGCAGGTCTAAAGCTGGACTAAAGCAGGACTAAAGCAGGACTAAATCTGGACTAAAGCAGGACTAAAGCAGGACTAAAGCAGGTCTAGAGCAGGTCTAAAGCAGGTCTAAAGCAGGACTAAAGCAGGTCTTAAGCAGGCCTAAAGATGGACTAAAGCAGGACTAAAGCAGGACTAAAGCAGGTCTAAAGCAGGTCTAAAGCAGGACTAAAGCAGGTCTTAAGCAGGCCTAAAGCAGGTCTTAAGCAGGCCTAAAGATGGACTAAAGCAGGACTAAAGCAGGACTAAAGCAGGTCTAAAGCAGGTCTAAAGCAGGACTAAAGCATGTCTAAAGCAGGTCTAAAGCAGGTCTAAAGCAGGTCTAAAGCAGGTCTAAAGCAGGACTAAAGCTGGACTAAAGCAGGTCTAAAGCTGGACTAAAGCAGGACTAAAGCTGGACTAAAGCAGGACTAAAGCAGGTCTAAAGCAGGACTAAAGCTGGACTAAAGCAGGACTAAAGCAGGACTAAAGCAGGACTAAAGCTGGACTAAAGCAGGTCTAAAGCAAGACTAAAGCAGGTCTTAAGCAGGCCTAAAGATGGACTAAAGCAGGACTAAAGCAGGACTAAAGCAGGTCTAAAGCACGTCTAAAGCAGGTCTAAAGCAGGACTAAAGCTGGACTAAAGCAGGTCTAAAGCTGGACTAAAGGAGGACTAAAGCAGGACTAAAGCTGGACTAAAGCAGGTCTAAAGCAGGACTAAAGCAGGTCTTAAGCAGGCCTAAAGATGGACTAAAGCAGGACTAAAGCAGGTCTAAAGCAGGTCTAAAGCAGGACTAAAGCTGGACTAAAGCAGGACTAAAGCAGGACTAAAGCAGGTCTAAAGCAGGACTAAAGCAGGTCTTAAGCAGGCCTAAAGATGGACTAAAGCAGGACTAAAGCAGGACTAAAGCAGGTCTAAAGCAGGTCTTAAGCAGGACTAAAGCAGGTCTAAAGCAGGCCTAAAGATGGACTAAAGCAGGACTAAAGCAGGACTAAAGCAGGTCTTAAGCAGGCCTAAAGATGGACTAAAGCAGGTCTAAAGCAGGACTAAAGCTGGACTAAAGCAGGACTAAAGCAGGACTAAAGCAGGTCTAAAGCAGGTCTAAAGCAGGACTAAAGCAGGTCTTAAGCAGGCCTAAAGATGGACTAAAGCAGGACTAAAGCACGACTAAAGCAGGTCTAAAGCAAGTCTTAAGCAGGACTAAAGATGGACTAAAGCAGGACTAAAGCTGGACTAAAGCAGGTCTAAAGCTGGACTAAAGGAGGACTAAAGCACGACTAAAGCAGGTCTAAAGCAGGTCTAAAGCAGGACTAAAGATGGACTAAAGCAGGACTAAAGCTGGACTAAAGCAGGTCTAAAGCTGGACTAAAGGAGGACTAAAGCACGACTAAAGCAGGTCTAAAGCAGGTCTAAAGCAGGACTAAAGATGGACTAAAGCAAGTCTTAAGCAGGACTAAAGATGGACTAAAGCAGGACTAAAGCTGGACAAAAGCAGGTCTAAAGCTGGACTAAAGGAGGACTAAAGGAGGACTAAAGCTGGACTAAAGCAGGTCTAAAGCAGGACTAAAGCAGGTCTTAAGCAGGCCTAAAGATGGACTAAAGCAGGACTAAAGCAGGTCTAAAGCAGGTCTAAAGCAGGACTAAAGCTGGACTAAAGCAGGACTAAAGCAGGACTAAAGCAGGTCTAAAGCAGGACTAAAGCAGGTCTAAAGCAGGACTAAAGCAGGTCTTAAGCAGGCCTAAAGATGGACTAAAGCAGGACTAAAGCAGGTCTAAAGCAGGTCTTAAGCAGGACTAAAGCAGGTCTAAAGCAGGTCTAAAGCAGGTCTAAAGCAGGACTAAAGCAGGACTAAAGCAGGACTAAAGCAGGTCTAAAGCAGGTCTAAAGCAGGACTAAAGCAGGTCTTAAGCAGGCCTAAAGATGGACTAAAGCAGGACTAAAGCACGACTAAAGCAGGTCTAAAGCAGGTCTAAAGCAAGTCTTAAGCAGGACTAAAGCAGGACTAAAGCAGGTCTAAAGCAGGTCTAAAGCAGGTCTAAAGCAGGCCTAAAGATGGATTAAAGCAGGACTAAAGCAGGACTAAAGCAGGTCTAAAGCAGGTCTAAAGCAGGTCTAAAGCAGGACTAAAGCTGGACTAAAGCAGGTCTAAAGCTGGACTGAAGCAGGACTAAAGCAGGACTAAAGCTGGACTAAAGCAGGACTAAAGCAGGTCTAAAGCAGGACTAAAGCAGGACTAAAGCAGGTCTTAAGCAGGTCTAAAGCAGGACTAAAGCAGGTCTTAAGCAGGCCTAAAGATGGATTAAAGCAGGACTAAAGCAGGACTAAAGCAGGTCTAAAGCAGGTCTAAAGCAGGTCTAAAGCTGTACTAAAGCTGGACTAAAGCTGGACTAAAGCAGGTCTATAGCAAGACTAAAGCAGGTCTTAAGCAGGCCTAAAGATGGATTAAAGCAGGACTAAAGCTGGACTAAAGCAGGTCTAAAGCAGGTCTAAAGCAGGACTAAAGCAGGTCTAAATCAGGTCTAAAGCAGGTCTTAATTAGGCCTAAAGATGGACTAAAGCTGGACTAAAGCAGGACTAAAGCAGGTCTAAAGCAGGTCTAAAGCAGGTCTAAAGCAGGACTAAAGCAGGACTAAAGCAGGACTAAAGCAGGTCTAAAGCTGGACTAAAGCTGGACTAAAGATGGACTAAAGCAGGACTAAAGCAGGACTAAAGCAGGTCTAAAGCAGGTCTAAAGCAGGACTAAAGAAGGTCTAAAGCAGGTCTAAAGCTGGACTAAAGCAGGTCTAAAGATGGACTAAAGCAGGTCTAAAGCAGGACTAAAGCTGGGCTAAAGCTGGGCTAAAGATGGACTAAAGCAGGACTAAAGCAGGTCTAAAGCAGGTCTAAAGCAGGACTAAAGCATGTCTAAAGCAGGTCTAAAGCAGGTCTAAAGCAGGACTAAAGCAGGACTAAAACAGGTCTTAAGCAGGTCTAAAGCAGGACTAAAGCAGGTCTAAAGCAGGTCTTAAGTAGGCCTAAAGATGGATTAAAGCAGGACTAAAGCAGGACTAAAGCAGGTCTAAAGCAGGACTAAAGCTGGACTAAAGCAGGTCTAAAGCTGGACTAAAGCAGGACTAAAGCAGGACTAAATCTGGACTAAAGCAGGACTAAAGCAGGGCTAAAGCAGGACTAAAGCAGGGCTGAAGCTGGACTAAAGCTGGACTAAAGCAGGACTAAAGCAGGACTAAAGCAGGTCTTAAGCAGGACTAAAGCAGGTCTAAAGCAGGGCTAAAGCAGGCCTAAAGATGGACTAAAGCAGGTCTAAAGCAGGACTAAAGCTGGACTAAAGCAGGACTAAAGCAGGACTAAAGCAGGTCTAAAGCAGGTCTAAAGCAGGTCTAAAGCAGGACTAAAGCAGGTCTTAAGCAGGCCTAAAGATGGACTAAAGCAGGACTAAAGCAGGACTAAAGCAGGTCTAAAGCAGGTCTAAAGCAGGACTAAAGCAGGACTAAAGCATGTCTAAAGCAGGTCTAAAGCAGGTCTAAAGCAGGACTAAAGCATGTCTAAAGCAGGTCTAAAGCAGGTCTAAAGCAGGACTAAAGCAGGTCAAAAGCAGGACTAAAGCAGGTCTGAAGCAGGTCTCAAGCAGGACTAAAGCAAGTCTTAAGCTGGACTAAAGCAGGACTAAAGCAGGACTAAAGCAGGTCTAAAGCAGAACTAAAGCAGGTCTAAAGCAGGTCTAAAGCAGCACTAAAGCAGGTCTTAAGCAGGCCTAAAGATGGACTAAAGCAGGTCTAAAGCAGGTCTAAAGCAGGTCTAAAGCAGGTCTAAAGCAGGTTTTAAGCAGGCCTAAAGATGGACTAAAGCAGGACTAAAGCAGGTCTAAAGCAGGACTAAAGCAGGACTAAAGCAGGCCTAAAGATGGACTAAAGCTGGACTAAAGCAGGACTAAAACAGGACTAAAGATGGACTAAAGCTGGATCGAAGCAGGTCTAAAGCAGGACTAAAGATGGACTAAAGCTGGATCAAAGTAGGAATAAAGCAGGACTAAAGCAGGTCTAAAGCAGCAGGTCTAAAGCAGGTCTAAAGCAGGACTAAAGCAGGTCTTAAGCAGGTCCAAAGCAGGTCTAAAGATGGACTAAAGCTGGACTAAAGCTGAACTAAAGCAGGTCTAAAGCAGGTCTAAAGAAGGACTAAAGCTGGACTAAAGCAGGACTAAAGCAGGACTAAAGCAGGTCTAAAGCAGAACTAAAGCAGGTCTTAAGCAGGCCTAAAGATGGACTAAAGCAGGACTAAAGCAGGACTAAAGCAGGTCTAAAGCAGGACTAAAGCTGGACTAAAGCAGGTCTAAAGCAGGTCTAAAGCAGGACTAAAGCTGGACTAAAGCAGGACTAAAGCAGGACTAAAGCAGGTCTAAAGCAGGACTAAAGCTGGACTAAAGCAGGACTAAAGCAGGACTAAAGCAGGTCTTAAGCAGGCCTAAAGCAGGACTAAAGCTGGACTAAAGCAGGACTAAAGCAGGACTAAAGCAGGACTAAAGCAGGTCTAAAGCCGGTCCAAAGCAGGACTAAAGCAGGTCTAAAGCAGGACTAAAGCAAGTATTAAGCTGGACTAAAGCAGGACTAAAGCAGGTCTAAAGCAGGTCTAAAGCAGCACTAAAGCAGGTCTTAAGCAGGCCTAAAGATGGACTAAAGCAGGACTAAAGCAGGACTAAAGCAGGTCTAAAGCAGGACTAAAGCAGGTCTAAAGCAGGTTTTAAGCAGGCCTAAAGATGGACTAAAGCAGGACTAAAGCAGGTCTAAAGCAGGTCTAAAGCAGGTCTAAAGCAGGTCTAAAGCAGGACTAAAGCTGGACTAAAGCAGGTCTTAAGCAGGACTAAAGCAGGACTAAAGCAGGTCTAAAGCAGGACTAAAGCTGGACTAAAGCAGGACTAAAGCAGGACTAAAGCAGGTCTAAAGCAGGTCTAAAGCAGGACTAAAGCAGGTCTAAAGCAGGTCTAACGTAGGACTAAAGCAGGTCTAAAGCAGGTCTAAAGCAGGACTAAAGCAGGACTAAAGCAGGACTAAAGCAAGTCTAAAGCAGGTCTAAAGCTGGACTAAAGCATGTCTAAATCAGCTCTAAAGCAGGTCTTAAGTAGGCCTAAAGATGGACTAAAGCTGGACTAAAGCAGGACTAAAGCAGGTCTAAAGCAGGTCTAAAGCAGGACTAAAGCTGGACTAAAGCTGGACTAAAGCTGGACTAAAGCAGGTCTAAAGCAGGACTAAAGCAGGACTAAAGCTGGACTAAAGCTGGATTAAAGCAGGACTAAAGCAGGACTAAAGCAGGTCTAAAGCAGGTCTAAACCAGGTCTAAAGCAGGACTAAAGCTGGACTAAAGCAGGTCTAAAGCTGGACTAAAGCAGGACTAAAGCAGGACTAAATCTGGACTAAAGCAGGACTAAAGCAGGACTAAAGCAGGTCTAGAGCAGGTCTAAAGCAGGTCTAAAGCAGGACTAAAGCAGGTCTTAAGCAGGCCTAAAGATGGACTAAAGCAGGACTAAAGCAGGACTAAAGCAGGTCTAAAGCAGGTCTAAAGCAGGACTAAAGCAGGTCTTAAGCAGGCCTAAAGCAGGTCTTAAGCAGGCCTAAAGATGGACTAAAGCAGGACTAAAGCAGGACTAAAGCAGGTCTAAAGCAGGTCTAAAGCAGGACTAAAGCATGTCTAAAGCAGGTCTAAAGCAGGTCTAAAGCAGGTCTAAAGCAGGTCTAAAGCAGGACTAAAGCTGGACTAAAGCAGGTCTAAAGCTGGACTAAAGCAGGACTAAAGCTGGACTAAAGCAGGACTAAAGCAGGTCTAAAGCAGGACTAAAGCTGGACTAAAGCAGGACTAAAGCAGGACTAAAGCAGGACTAAAGCTGGACTAAAGCAGGTCTAAAGCAAGACTAAAGCAGGTCTTAAGCAGGCCTAAAGATGGACTAAAGCAGGACTAAAGCAGGACTAAAGCAGGTCTAAAGCACGTCTAAAGCAGGTCTAAAGCAGGACTAAAGCTGGACTAAAGCAGGTCTAAAGCTGGACTAAAGGAGGACTAAAGCAGGACTAAAGCTGGACTAAAGCAGGTCTAAAGCAGGACTAAAGCAGGTCTTAAGCAGGCCTAAAGATGGACTAAAGCAGGACTAAAGCAGGTCTAAAGCAGGTCTAAAGCAGGACTAAAGCTGGACTAAAGCAGGACTAAAGCAGGACTAAAGCAGGTCTAAAGCAGGACTAAAGCAGGTCTTAAGCAGGCCTAAAGATGGACTAAAGCAGGACTAAAGCAGGACTAAAGCAGGTCTAAAGCAGGTCTTAAGCAGGACTAAAGCAGGTCTAAAGCAGGCCTAAAGATGGACTAAAGCAGGACTAAAGCAGGACTAAAGCAGGTCTTAAGCAGGCCTAAAGATGGACTAAAGCAGGTCTAAAGCAGGACTAAAGCTGGACTAAAGCAGGACTAAAGCAGGACTAAAGCAGGTCTAAAGCAGGTCTAAAGCAGGACTAAAGCAGGTCTTAAGCAGGCCTAAAGATGGACTAAAGCAGGACTAAAGCACGACTAAAGCAGGTCTAAAGCAGGTCTAAAGCAAGTCTTAAGCAGGACTAAAGATGGACTAAAGCAGGACTAAAGCTGGACTAAAGCAGGTCTAAAGCTGGACTAAAGGAGGACTAAAGCACGACTAAAGCAGGTCTAAAGCAGGTCTAAAGCAGGACTAAAGATGGACTAAAGCAGGACTAAAGCTGGACTAAAGCAGGTCTAAAGCTGGACTAAAGGAGGACTAAAGCACGACTAAAGCAGGTCTAAAGCAGGTCTAAAGCAGGACTAAAGATGGACTAAAGCAAGTCTTAAGCAGGACTAAAGATGGACTAAAGCAGGACTAAAGCTGGACAAAAGCAGGTCTAAAGCTGGACTAAAGGAGGACTAAAGGAGGACTAAAGCTGGACTAAAGCAGGTCTAAAGCAGGACTAAAGCAGGTCTTAAGCAGGCCTAAAGATGGACTAAAGCAGGACTAAAGCAGGTCTAAAGCAGGTCTAAAGCAGGACTAAAGCTGGACTAAAGCAGGACTAAAGCAGGACTAAAGCAGGTCTAAAGCAGGACTAAAGCAGGTCTAAAGCAGGACTAAAGCAGGTCTTAAGCAGGCCTAAAGATGGACTAAAGCAGGACTAAAGCAGGTCTAAAGCAGGTCTTAAGCAGGACTAAAGCAGGTCTAAAGCAGGTCTAAAGCAGGTCTAAAGCAGGACTAAAGCAGGACTAAAGCAGGACTAAAGCAGGTCTAAAGCAGGTCTAAAGCAGGACTAAAGCAGGTCTTAAGCAGGCCTAAAGATGGACTAAAGCAGGACTAAAGCACGACTAAAGCAGGTCTAAAGCAGGTCTAAAGCAAGTCTTAAGCAGGACTAAAGCAGGACTAAAGCAGGTCTAAAGCAGGTCTAAAGCAGGTCTAAAGCAGGCCTAAAGATGGATTAAAGCAGGACTAAAGCAGGACTAAAGCAGGTCTAAAGCAGGTCTAAAGCAGGTCTAAAGCAGGACTAAAGCTGGACTAAAGCAGGTCTAAAGCTGGACTGAAGCAGGACTAAAGCAGGACTAAAGCTGGACTAAAGCAGGACTAAAGCAGGTCTAAAGCAGGACTAAAGCAGGACTAAAGCAGGTCTTAAGCAGGTCTAAAGCAGGACTAAAGCAGGTCTTAAGCAGGCCTAAAGATGGATTAAAGCAGGACTAAAGCAGGACTAAAGCAGGTCTAAAGCAGGTCTAAAGCAGGTCTAAAGCTGTACTAAAGCTGGACTAAAGCTGGACTAAAGCAGGTCTAAAGCAAGACTAAAGCAGGTCTTAAGCAGGCCTAAAGATGGATTAAAGCAGGACTAAAGCTGGACTAAAGCAGGTCTAAAGCAGGTCTAAAGCAGGACTAAAGCAGGTCTAAATCAGGTCTAAAGCAGGTCTTAATTAGGCCTAAAGATGGACTAAAGCTGGACTAAAGCAGGACTAAAGCAGGTCTAAAGCAGGTCTAAAGCAGGTCTAAAGCAGGACTAAAGCAGGACTAAAGCAGGACTAAAGCAGGTCTAAAGCTGGACTAAAGCTGGACTAAAGATGGACTAAAGCAGGACTAAAGCAGGACTAAAGCAGGTCTAAAGCAGGTCTAAAGCAGGACTAAAGAAGGTCTAAAGCAGGTCTAAAGCTGGACTAAAGCAGGTCTAAAGATGGACTAAAGCAGGTCTAAAGCAGGACTAAAGCTGGGCTAAAGCTGGGCTAAAGATGGACTAAAGCAGGACTAAAGCAGGTCTAAAGCAGGTCTAAAGCAGGACTAAAGCATGTCTAAAGCAGGTCTAAAGCAGGTCTAAAGCAGGACTAAAGCAGGACTAAAACAGGTCTTAAGCAGGTCTAAAGCAGGACTAAAGCAGGTCTAAAGCAGGTCTTAAGTAGGCCTAAAGATGGATTAAAGCAGGACTAAAGCAGGACTAAAGCAGGTCTAAAGCAGGACTAAAGCTGGACTAAAGCAGGTCTAAAGCTGGACTAAAGCAGGACTAAAGCAGGACTAAATCTGGACTAAAGCAGGACTAAAGCAGGGCTAAAGCAGGACTAAAGCAGGGCTGAAGCTGGACTAAAGCTGGACTAAAGCAGGACTAAAGCAGGACTAAAGCAGGTCTTAAGCAGGACTAAAGCAGGTCTAAAGCAGGGCTAAAGCAGGCCTAAAGATGGACTAAAGCAGGTCTAAAGCAGGACTAAAGCTGGACTAAAGCAGGACTAAAGCAGGACTAAAGCAGGTCTAAAGCAGGTCTAAAGCAGGTCTAAAGCAGGACTAAAGCAGGTCTTAAGCAGGCCTAAAGATGGACTAAAGCAGGACTAAAGCAGGACTAAAGCAGGTCTAAAGCAGGTCTAAAGCAGGACTAAAGCAGGACTAAAGCATGTCTAAAGCAGGTCTAAAGCAGGTCTAAAGCAGGACTAAAGCATGTCTAAAGCAGGTCTAAAGCAGGTCTAAAGCAGGACTAAAGCAGGTCTTAAGCTGGACTAAAGCAGGTCTAAAGCAGGTCTAAAGCAGGTCTAAAGCAGGCCTAAATATGGATTAAAGCAGGACTAAAGCAGGACTAAAGCAGGTCTAAAGCAGGTCTAAAGCAGGACTAAAGAAGGTCTAAAGCAGGTCTAAAGCTGGACTAAAGCAGGTCTAAAGATGGACTAAAGCAGGTCTAAAGCAGGACTAAAGCTGGACTAAAGCTGGGCTAAAGCAGGACTAAAGCAGGACTAAAGCAGGTCTTAAGCAGGCCTAAAGATGGACTAAAGCAGGATTAAAGCAGGACTAAAGCAGGTCTAAAGCAGGACTAAAGCAGGACTAAAGCATGTCTAAAGCAGGTCTAAAGCAGGTCTAAAGCAGGACTAAAGCAGGACTAAAACAGGTCTTAAGCAGGTCTAAAGCAGGACTAAAGCAGGTCTAAAGCAGGTCTTAAGTAGGCCTAAAGATGGATTAAAGCAGGACTAAAGCAGGACTAAAGCAGGACTAAAGCAGGTCTAAAGCAGGACTAAAGCTGGACTAAAGCAGGTCTAAAGCTGGACTAAAGCAGGACTAAAGCAGGACTAAATCTGGACTAAAGCAGGACTAAAGCAGGGCTAAAGCAGGACTAAAGCAGGGCTGAAGCTGGACTAAAGCTGGACTAAAGCAGGACTAAAGCAGGACTAAAGCAGGTCTTAAGCAGGACTAAAGCAGGTCTTAAGCAGGCCTAAAGATGGACTAAAGCAGGTCTAAAGCAGGACTAAAGCTGGACTAAAGCAGGACTAAAGCAGGACTAAAGCAGGTCTAAAGCAGGTCTAAAGCAGGTCTAAAGCAGGTCTAAAGCAGGACTAAAGCTGGACTAAAGCAGGACTAAAGCAGGACTAAAGCAGGACTAAAGATGGACTAAAGCTGGATCTTAGCAGGTCTAAAGCAGGACTAAAGCAGGACTAAAGATGGACTAAAGCAGGACTAAAGCAGGTCTAAATCAGGTCTAAAGCAGGACTTAAGTAGGCCTAAAGATGGACTAAAGCAGGACTAAAGCAGGACTAAAGCAGGTCTAAAGCAGGTCTAACGCAGGCCTAAAGCAGGTCTAAAGCTGGACTAAAGCAGGTCTAAAGCAGGACTAAAGCTGGACTAAAGCAGGACTAAAGCAGGACTAAAGATGGACTAAAGCTGGATCTTAGCAGGTCTAAAGCAGGACTAAAGCAGGACTAAAGATGGACTAAAGCTGGACTAAAGCTGAACTAAAGCAGGACTAAAGCAGGTCTTAAGCAGGCCTAAAGATGGACTAAAGCTGGACTAAAGCAGGTCTAAAGCAGGACTAAAGCAGGACTAAAGCAGGACTAAATCTGGACTAAAGCAAGTCTAAAGCTGGACTAAAGCAGGACTAAAGCAGGACTAAAGCTGGACTAAAGCAGGACTAAAGCAGGTCTAAAGCAGGACTAAAGCTGGACTAAAGCAGGTCTAAAGCTGGACTAAAGCTGGACTAAAGCTGGACTAAAGCTGGACTAAAGCAGGTCTAAAGCAAGACTAAAGCAGGTCTTAAGCAGGCCTAAAGATGGATTAAAGCAGGACTAAAGCAGGACTAAAGCAGGTCTAAAGCAGGTCTAAAGCAGGTCTAAAGCAGGACTAAAGCTGGACTAAAGCAGGTCTAAAGCTGGACTAAAGGAGGACTAAAGCAGGACTAAAGCTGGACTAAAGCAGGTCTAAAGCAGGACTAAAGCAGGTCTTAAGCAGGCCTAAAGATGGACTAAAGCAGGACTAAAGCAGGACTAAAGCAGGTCTAAAGCAGGTCTAAAGCAGGACTAAAGCTGGACTAAAGCAGGACTAAAGCAGGACCAAAGCAGGTCTAAAGCAGGACTAAAGCAGGTCTAAAGCAGGCCTAAAGATGGACTAAAGCAGGACTAAAGCAGGACTAAAGCAAGTCTAAAGCAGGTCTTAAGCAGGACTAAAGCAGGTCTAAAGCAGGCCTAAAGATGGACTAAAGCAGGACTAAAGCAGGACTAAAGCAGGTCTTAAGCAGGCCTAAAGATGGATTAAAGCAGGACTAAAGCAGGACTAAAGCAGGTCTAAAGCAGGTCTAAAGCAGGTCTAAAGCAGGACTAAAGCTGGACTAAAGCAGGTCTAAAGCTGGACTAAAGCAGGACTAAAGCAGGTCTAAAGCTGGACTAAAGGAGGACTAAAGCAGGACTAAAGCAGGACTAAAGCAGGTCTGAAGCAGGTCTAAAGCAGGACTAAAGCTGGACTAAAGCAGGACTAAAGCAGGACTAAAGCAGGTCTAAAGCAGGTCTAAAGCAGGTCTAAAGCAGGACTAAAGCAGGACTAAAGCAGGCCTAAATATGGATTAAAGCAGGACTAAAGCAGGACTAAAGCAGGTCTAAAGCAGGTCTAAAGCAGGACTAAAGAAGGTCTAAAGCAGGTCTAAAGCTGGACTAAAGCAGGTCTAAAGATGGACTAAAGCAGGTCTAAAGCAGGACTAAAGCTGGACTAAAGCTGGGCTAAAGCAGGACTAAAGCAGGACTAAAGCAGGTCTTAAGCAGGCCTAAAGATGGACTAAAGCAGGATTAAAGCAGGACTAAAGCAGGTCTAAAGCAGGACTAAAGCAGGACTAAAGCATGTCTAAAGCAGGTCTAAAGCAGGTCTAAAGCAGGACTAAAGCAGGACTAAAACAGGTCTTAAGCAGGTCTAAAGCAGGACTAAAGCAGGTCTAAAGCAGGTCTTAAGTAGGCCTAAAGATGGATTAAAGCAGGACTAAAGCAGGACTAAAGCAGGACTAAAGCAGGTCTAAAGCAGGACTAAAGCTGGACTAAAGCAGGTCTAAAGCTGGACTAAAGCAGGACTAAAGCAGGACTAAATCTGGACTAAAGCAGGACTAAAGCAGGGCTAAAGCAGGACTAAAGCAGGGCTGAAGCTGGACTAAAGCTGGACTAAAGCAGGACTAAAGCAGGACTAAAGCAGGTCTTAAGCAGGACTAAAGCAGGTCTTAAGCAGGCCTAAAGATGGACTAAAGCAGGTCTAAAGCAGGACTAAAGCTGGACTAAAGCAGGACTAAAGCAGGACTAAAGCAGGTCTAAAGCAGGTCTAAAGCAGGTCTAAAGCAGGTCTAAAGCAGGACTAAAGCTGGACTAAAGCAGGACTAAAGCAGGACTAAAGCAGGACTAAAGATGGACTAAAGCTGGATCTTAGCAGGTCTAAAGCAGGACTAAAGCAGGACTAAAGATGGACTAAAGCAGGACTAAAGCAGGTCTAAATCAGGTCTAAAGCAGGACTTAAGTAGGCCTAAAGATGGACTAAAGCAGGACTAAAGCAGGACTAAAGCAGGTCTAAAGCAGGTCTAACGCAGGCCTAAAGCAGGTCTAAAGCTGGACTAAAGCAGGTCTAAAGCAGGACTAAAGCTGGACTAAAGCAGGACTAAAGCAGGACTAAAGATGGACTAAAGCTGGATCTTAGCAGGTCTAAAGCAGGACTAAAGCAGGACTAAAGATGGACTAAAGCTGGACTAAAGCTGAACTAAAGCAGGACTAAAGCAGGTCTTAAGCAGGCCTAAAGATGGACTAAAGCTGGACTAAAGCAGGTCTAAAGCAGGACTAAAGCAGGACTAAAGCAGGTCTAAAGCAGGACTAAAGCAGGACTAAAGCAGGTCTAAAGCAGGACTAAAGCAGGTCTAAAGCAGGACTAAAGCAGGACTAAAGCAGGACTAAAGCTGGACTAAAGCAGGTCTAAAGCAGGACTAAAGCAGGACTAAAGCAGGACTAAATCTGGACTAAAGCAAGTCTAAAGCTGGACTAAAGCAGGACTAAAGCAGGACTAAAGCTGGACTAAAGCAGGACTAAAGCAGGTCTAAAGCAGGACTAAAGCTGGACTAAAGCAGGTCTAAAGCTGGACTAAAGCTGGACTAAAGCTGGACTAAAGCTGGACTAAAGCAGGTCTAAAGCAAGACTAAAGCAGGTCTTAAGCAGGCCTAAAGATGGATTAAAGCAGGACTAAAGCAGGACTAAAGCAGGTCTAAAGCAGGTCTAAAGCAGGTCTAAAGCAGGACTAAAGCTGGACTAAAGCAGGTCTAAAGCTGGACTAAAGGAGGACTAAAGCAGGACTAAAGCTGGACTAAAGCAGGTCTAAAGCAGGACTAAAGCAGGTCTTAAGCAGGCCTAAAGATGGACTAAAGCAGGACTAAAGCAGGACTAAAGCAGGTCTAAAGCAGGTCTAAAGCAGGACTAAAGCTGGACTAAAGCAGGACTAAAGCAGGACCAAAGCAGGTCTAAAGCAGGACTAAAGCAGGTCTAAAGCAGGCCTAAAGATGGACTAAAGCAGGACTAAAGCAGGACTAAAGCAAGTCTAAAGCAGGTCTTAAGCAGGACTAAAGCAGGTCTAAAGCAGGCCTAAAGATGGACTAAAGCAGGACTAAAGCAGGACTAAAGCAGGTCTTAAGCAGGCCTAAAGATGGATTAAAGCAGGACTAAAGCAGGACTAAAGCAGGTCTAAAGCAGGTCTAAAGCAGGTCTAAAGCAGGACTAAAGCTGGACTAAAGCAGGTCTAAAGCTGGACTAAAGCAGGACTAAAGCAGGTCTAAAGCTGGACTAAAGGAGGACTAAAGCAGGACTAAAGCAGGACTAAAGCAGGTCTGAAGCAGGTCTAAAGCAGGACTAAAGCTGGACTAAAGCAGGACTAAAGCAGGACTAAAGCAGGTCTAAAGCAGGTCTAAAGCAGGTCTAAAGCAGGACTAAAGCAGGACTAAAGCAGGTCTTAAGCTGGACTAAAGCAGGACTAAAGCTGGACCAAAGCAGGTCTAAAGCAGGTCTAAAGCAGGACTAAAGCAGGTCTAAATCAGGTCTAAAGCAGGTCTTCAGTAGGCCTAAAGATGGATTAAAGCAGGACTAAAGCAGGACTAAAGCAGGTCTAAAGCAGGTCTAAAGCAGGTCTAAAGCAGGTCTAAAGCTGGACTAAAGCTGGACTAAAGCAGGTCTAAAGCTGGACTAAAGCAGGACTAAAGCTGGACTAAAGCTGGACTAAAGCAGGTCTAAAGCAGGACTAAAGCAGGTCTAAAGCAGGACTAAAGAAGGTCTAAAGCAGGTCTAAAGCTGGACTAAAGCCGGTCTAAAGATGGACTAAAGCAGGTCTAAAGCAGGACTAAAGCTGGACTAAAGCTGGACTAAAGCTGGACTAAAGCAGGTCTTAAGCAGGCCTAAAGCAGGACTAAATATGGACTAAAGCAGGAATAAAGCAGGACTAAAGATGGACTAAAGCTGGACTAAAGCTGAACTAAAGCAGGTCTAAAGCAGGCCTAAAGATGGACTAAAGCTGGACTAAAGCAGGTCTAAAGCAGGTCTAAAGCAGGTCTAAAGCAGGACTAAAGCTGGACTAAAGCAGGTCTAAAGCTGGACTAAAGCAGGACTAAAGCAGGTCTAAAGCAGGACTAAAGCAGGACTAAAGCAGGTCTAAAGCAGGTCTAAAGCAGGTCTAAAGCAGGACTAAAGCAGGTCTTAAGCTGGACTAAAGCAGGACTAAAGCAGAACTAAAGCAGGTCTAAAGCAGGTCTAAAGCAGGTCTAAAGCAGGACTAAAGCAGGTCTAAAGCAGGACTAAAGCAGGTCTTAAGCTGGACTAAAGCAGGACTAAAGCAGGACTAAAGCAGGCCTATAGATGGACTAAAGCAGGACTAAAGCAGGACTAAAGCAGGTCTAAAGCAGGTCTAAAGCAGGTCTAAAGCAGGACTAAAGCTGGACTAAAGCAGGACAAAAGCAGGACTAAAGCAGGTCTAAAGCAGGTCTAAAGCAGGTCTAAAGCAGGACTAAAGCAGGTCTTAAGCAGGCCTAAAGATGGACTAAAGCAGGACTAAAGCAGGACTAAAGCAGGACTAAAGCAGGACTAAAGCAGGACTAAAGCAGGTCTTAAGCAGGCCTAAAGATGGACTAAAGCAGGACTAAAGCAGGACTAAAGCAGGACTAAAGCAGGACTAAAGCAGGACTAAAGATGGACTAAAGCTGGATCTTAGCAGGTCTAAAGCAGGACTAAAGCAGGACTAAAGATGGACTAAAGCAGGACTAAAGCAGGTCTAAATCAGGTCTAAAGCAGGTCTTAAGTAGGCCTAAAGATGGACTAAAGCAGGACTAAAGCAGGTCTAAAGCAGGTCTAAAGCAGGACTAAAGCTGGACTAAAGCAGGTCTGAAGCTGGACTAAAGCAGGACTAAAGCTGGACTAAAGCTGGACTAAAGCTGGACTAAAGCTGGACTAAAGCTGGACTAAAGCTGGACTAAAGCAGGTCTTAAGCAGGCCTAAAGATGGACTAAATTAGGACTAAAGCAGGACTAAAGAAGGTCTAAAGCAGGTCTAAAGCTGGACTAAAGCAGGTCTAAAGATGGACTAAAGCAGGTCTAAAGCAGGACTAAAGCTGGACTAAAGCTGGACTAAAGCTGGACTAAAGCAGGTCTTAAGCAGGTCTAAAGCAGGACTAAAGCTGGACTAAAGCAGGACTAAAGCAGGAATAAAGCAGGCCTAAAGATGGACTAAAGCTGGACTAAAGCTGAACTAAAGCAGGTCTAAAGCAGGTCTAAAGCAGGACTAAAGCAGGTCTTAAGCAGGCCTAAAGATGGACTAAAGCTGGACTAAAGCAGGACTAAAGCAGGTCTAAAGCAGGTCTAAAGCAGGTCTAAAGCAGGTCTAAAGCAGGACTAAAGCAGGTCTTAAGCAGGTCTAAAGCAGGTCTAAAGCAGGACTAAAGCAGGACTAAAGCAGGTCTAAAGCAGGACTAAAGCAGGTCTAAAGCAGGTCTAAAGCAGGACTAAAGCAGGACTAAAGCAGGACTAAAGCAGGTCATATAAGACAGTAGAAACAACCCTGCCAGTAAAACATCTTCCAAAGTTTCAAATACACACTCCAGTCTTCCCTGTACGTTGACATTGCGAGACAGGGCCGGCAGGTGCCTTGGCAGGGCCTTATGTGAGTGCAAGTTAGTGCGGTTGTGCTTCAGCATGTGCCATCTGCAGACGCTCTGTCAGGATTAGCAGGCTCAGGACAGATTAGCTAATTATAGCCCCCTCGCTGTCTCTGTGCTCCGTGTGCTCAGGTGGAGTGGCATGAGGAGGCGTGGCTCGGAGCAGAGAGGGCGGGGCTCGTGCCATGTGCTCCTGAGGCTGATACTGTTACCGCACTAAACAGATTGTGGAAAAAGGTGCTCATTGGCGTCCGTCGTCAAACTGAAGTGAAGACTTTTGGATTGGACCCGAGACACTTAGTTCTGTACATTTCATCACCTACACAATGTAAACAACAACAAAGACGTCCCCATGTCTGTTTGTTTGTGTTTGTTTGTTGTTTTTGTCATGAACTTGATTGACGTTATTTCAAAGCCCACACAGGAAATTGAATGAACAAAAACAGCAAAAGGTTTTCCATCATAATTGTACATCATTTACATATATAAACAGAATATTATTTTTTTTTGAGTTTTTTATTTCTTTATGTTGGGAGCAATTCATAATAGTTCATACAAAGTTCTTCTCCAGGTCTTATTCTGTTGGGATCGAGAGGAAAAATACATACGTCATATATTTGTATTGTTATTTATAAATGTGAACCTCTTTGACTTAAAGAGAGAAACAAGCTCTTTAATCAAGGAAAGATGGACTTAATTATGTTTTCCATTTGTCAGAAACCCTGTCATTCTGGTGTAAATATGGAGTTCATTTCAGAGTGAGCCGTATGTCATGGCCACAACAGTTTTTATGTTGGAAAGATCCCACTGTTGTGCTCTTCTCCGCTCTGAATGGTAAAGGAAATAGTTGTGGATGAAAACAAACAAAGATCTCATTATTTTGAGGTAGAATTTAGAGATGGATAAAAATTTAAAAAAAGACAAATTGTGCAATTCTTTCCCGTAAACACAAAATCAAACTTTTGACTGAGGCTTTATTAGACAGGACAGTCGTCGTGTGAAATGGGGAGAAAAAGGGGCGGAGACATTTGGCATTGAGGCCCGGAATCAAACTCACACATGTGCAACGCCCCTGACCACTGCACCACTGGCCAACACTAACATTGCGATGTTGTGACAGTTGCAGTTCGTCCCTGCTTCGCTTTGCCGTCTGAAAAAGGCTTTGTGAGAGCTAAAGAAACACATCTGAGTCACAAGTAACAGTTCCAACTCCTTCAGGTCCACAAGATGTAAGTACAATGTAATTACCGGTTATTACACAGTGAGTTGCATTGTACCTAACGAGCTGATGCGAGTGTGAAATCATTTCTCCAAAGCCCCATCACTTCACAGCTGGAACGGGAACGCCGACGATTAATGACATTATGCTTATTCTGAGAAGTAAACACAGCAGAAGAGCGAAGCGTCAGGATTTGGACACCTGCTAATCTCGGCTGTGACTCCGCCCCTCTGTCTGCAGCCCTGTACTGAGCGCGCTCGCTTCACCTTTTCACACCTGCTCGGTTCCGGACCCCTGTGCACCTATGTGAGTGAGCGCGGCGGCAGGAGATCGCAGGGCTGAAGACGTCGCTGCGGAAATATACTTGAGGTTTTGGAGGTTCCTGATGGATTTACAAATAATCTCGCCATAGTTTTGTTTCAACTTCAGCCGCGACGATGGATTTCAACACAAATTACCTCAGACCAGAGATCCACCTGAACGGGTAAGCGTCCTCTGTCTCCGGTCACTTAGATCGAGTCGGTAAAACAACGTTTCCTGAACTTAATTGTTGTATAATCAGTTACACATTTCAGAACTTTGTAAATCACTAATATCTTATTATACATAAGTGTGGATGTACTTTTTGTTTGTCTGTTTAACTTTGAAACATCAGGTAAGTGTCCAAGAATGTTGAGAAGGAGTTTATACACATTCTCTATTGTGTTTGGGCAGCTCAGTGCTGGGTAATCCCTGTGGTCAGCTCTGGTCAGTGGTCAGGTAGCAGCGGATGACACCTTGACTTTCCCAGGAAGCCCCTTTTCTCTTACATAACTCAGTTGCGCTGGAGGCTAACTTTAGCCGCTCTAAAGGGCTTAGGGACATTAATGCGCTGCAGTGCATCTCATAGACATGAGCAACAGCATCAGAATGACTGTGTCATGTACGATCACATTTTAAGTTTCATGTTATTAACAGGTTTCATGAGTAATGTGCATAAGACGTGAAGAATCACAAAACAAAGAAGAAAAGTCTGGACAAAACACTTGATACTTTGCAGAACCACATTATTCTGTTTCCATCAGAAGAATCTTGGATCTTGATCATAGACAGTGATGATATATGATATTAGCTTGGTCAAGTCCAGGAGTTGGAGGATTTAGCAAAGACGTGTTACATAAGTGCTCTTGAGACTTAAGCTCTAAGTCAAGAGGCTTTGGAGCAGACCACAACAAGCTTTCACTGAAGAGACTCTTCATTGCCTAAACCTGAACATCCCACAGGAGAAAACCTTCTGGATGTGGCCCCTGCATGTGGCCCCTGCATCTTTGTGTCCACCACTGTCCAACAGGAGAGGGCCAATCATAGACATCGTGTGTCCCTGATCAGACTGTGACAAAACATTCTCACATCAGGGGCTTTGGCCCATCAAAGCGGTCAAGGTCAAGGACCGTTTTCCTCATTTGTGCAGGGTCTGTGCAGGGTCTGTGCAGGGTCTGTGCAGGGGTCTGTACAGGGTCTGTGCAGGGTCTGTGCAGGGTCTGTGCAGGGGTCTGTACAGGGTCTGTGCAGGGGTCTGTACAGGGGTCTGTGCAGGGTCTGTGCAGGGTCTGTGCAGGGGTCTGTACAGGGGTCTGTGCAGGGTCTGTGCAGGGTCTGTGCAGGGGTCTGTACAGGGGTCTGTGCATGGTCTGTGCAGGGTCTGTGCAGGGTCTGTGCAGGGGTCTGTGCAGGGTCTGTGCAGTGTCTGTGCAGGGGTCTGTGCAGGGTCTGTGCAGGGTCTGTGCAGGGGTCTGTGCATGGGGTGTGTGCAGTGTCTGTGCAGGGTCTGTGCAGTGTCTGTGCAGGGGTCTGTGCAGGGGTCTGTGCAGGGTCTGTGCAGGGGTCTGTGCAGGGGTGTGTGCAGTGTCTGTGCAGGGGTCTGTGCAGGGTCTGTGCAGGGGTCTGTGCAGGGGTCTGTGCAGGGGTCTGTGCAGGGGTGTGTGCAGGGGTCTGTGCAGGGTCTGTGCAGGGGTCTGTGCAGGGGTGTGTGCAGTGTCTGTGCAGAGTCTGTGCAGGGGTCTGTGCAGGGGTGTGTGCAGGGGTCTGTGCAGGGGTCTGTGCAGGGTCTGTGCAGGGGTCTGTGCAGGGGTGTGTGCAGTGTCTTTGCAGGGGTCTGTGCAGGGTCTGTGCAGGGGTCTGTGCAGGGTCTGTGCAGGGGTCTGTGCAGGGGTGTGTGCAGTGTCTGTGCAGAGTCTGTGCAGGGGTCTGTGCAGGGGTCTGTGCAGGGGTCTGTGCAGGGGTCTGTGCAGTGTCTGTGCAGGGGTCTGTGCAGGGTCTGTGCAGGGTCTGTGCAGGGGTCTGTGCATGGGGTGTGTGCAGTGTCTGTGCAGGGTCTGTGCAGTGTCTGTGCAGGGGTCTGTGCAGGGGTCTGTGCAGGGTCTGTGCAGGGGTCTGTGCAGGGGTGTGTGCAGTGTCTGTGCAGGGTCTGTGCAGGGTCTGTGCAGGGGTCTGTGCAGGGTCTGTGCAGGGGTCTGTGCAGGGTCTGTGCAGGGTCTGTGCAGGGGTCTGTGCAGGGGTGTGTGCAGTGTCTGTGCAGGGGTCTGTGCAGGGTCTGTGCAGGGTCTGTGCAGGGGTCTGTGCAGGGGTGTGTGCAGGGTCTGTGCAGGGGTGTGTGCAGGGTCTGTGCAGGGTCTGTGCAGGGGTCTGTGCAGGGGTCTGTGCAGGGGTCTGTGCAGGGGTCTGTGCAGGGTCTGTGCAGGGTCTGTGCAGGGGTCTGTGCAGGGGTCTGTGCAGGGTCTGTGCAGGGTCTGTGCAGGGGTGTGTGCAGGGTCTGTGCAGGGTCTGTGCAGGGGTCTGTGCAGGGGTCTGTGCAGGGGTGTGTGCAGGGTCTGTGCAGGGTCTGTGCAGGGTCTGTGCAGGGGTCTGTGCAGGGGTGTGTGCAGGGTCTGTGCAGGGTCTGTGCAGGGGTCTGTGCAGGGGTATGTGCAGGGGTGTGTGCAGGGTCTGTGCAGGGTCTGTGCAGGGTCTGTGCAGGGGTCTGTGCAGGGGTGTGTGCAGGGTCTGTGCAGGGTCTGTGCAGGGGTCTGTGCAGGGGTCTGTGCAGGGGTGTGTGCAGGGTCTGTGCAGGGGTCTGTGCAGGGGTCTGTGCAGGGGTCTGTGCAGGGGTGTGTGCAGGGTCTGTGCAGGGTCTGTGCAGGGGTCTGTGCAGGGGTGTGTGCAGGGTCTGTGCAGGGTCTGTGCAGGGGTCTGCACAGGGGTCTGTGCAGATTCAGTCAGTGGGTCCAGTTCGCCTCAGTCGGTCCCTCATCTGCCTGAAGAGTGGGTCCAGCTCCAGTCTCCTTGTGTCCGTCTGTGAGAGTCGGATCTCTCCTTCACTGGAACTCCTCCAGGTTTCTACGCTTTTTCCCAAGGAGTTTTTTTGTAGTTTTTCCTGGCCGAGAAGGAGAGTCTAAGGACAGAGGACCCTGGGACATCGTCCCTCGCCACCACAGACATTGTTGATTCGGCCTCAGAGGCAACTGTTGTTGTGATTTTGGGCCTTACAAAAATAAATTGAATTGAATTGAATTGAATTTAGCTTTAAATGCAGGTTTATTTGGTATGTTGCTTTGAGGACTCTCTCGCTGCAGCGCTGTCCATTTCACACCAGTACAATGGTCAGGAGCAATGGTCAGGAGCAGCACTGGTCAGGAGCAGGAGCAGCACTGGTCAGGAGCAGGAGCAGCACTGGTCAGGAGCAATGGTCAGGAGCAGCACTGGTCAGGAGCAATGGTCAGGAGCAACACTGGTCAGGAGCAATGGTCAGGAGCAGCACTGGTCAGGAGCAATGGTCAGGAGCAGCACTGGTCAGGAGCAATGGTCAGGAGCAGCACTGGTCAGGAGCACTGGTCAGGAGCAGCACTGCTCTCTTAAGCTTCATGTCTGATGCTCTGTGCAGGACGGTGCAGAAGCATGTGGAGGTCCGGATGAACGAGAGCAGCGTGGATCCTCCAGAAGAGATGCCCAAGAGCCTCTGCGCCAACATGTGCGACAAAGTCATGAAGAACATGGTGCTGACCCTCACCATCTTAGGTAAGTGTCCTCCACACTCACACTCACTCCTGCTGCTGACCACTGGGCTGGTCACATGATGCACATGCTCCTGACTGTTTCAATATAGTTTATAAGAATGTCTGACTTTACTGTAGTACTGAGCTTATAATATCATTTAAAAAATAAAAGCCAATGCATAATAAGTGCAATAATAAGTGCTTATCCTCCAATGGCTTTTGACAAAGAATGTTCAGAGACAAATCTGGGGAATCCCTCATTTGTCCAGGAGTGTTCCATTGTAGAAAGAGATTCCGTTGTAATCATGTGACACTTTGACTTGAGTCATTCTCAATCTGTGGAGCTTTTATCTTACTCTGGGCTGTGTAAGCCCTGCCCACAGGGAGGAGCTTCCTGATCAAAAGAAATGTAGGTTTAAGGTTCAATGTTCTGGTGCGATAGTATTTTGAAACCATGGGGCTAATCAGGTACTCATCAGTGATGAGAGAGCTGCAAAGCCAGCAAACAATAGGATTGATATGGCCCATTACAGGGCAGTTAAGGTAACAAAGAAGATTAGACAGCCAGCAAACAATAGGATTGATATGGTCCATTACAGGGCAGTTAAGGTAACAAAGAAGATTAGACAGCCAGCAAACAATAGGATTGATATGGCCCATTACAGAGCAGTTAAGGTAACAAAGAAGATTAGATTCAGCTGTGAAACATAGACAGTGTAAACAACTAGATTAACAAGTCAATTATCAGGTTCGGCCAGTGGCTCATGCAGAAGGATCAGAGTCTGTTTACTTATCATGTTTTATCTATAGGATCTATACTATAGATCCTATAGGATCTATAGTATAGATCTATAGGATCTATAGAACAGCTTCTGGGAAAATAAGTTGAAAACATGTGGGTTTCAAAGTTTTGAAGTGCAAGTGACAGCGCTTCAAGCACAGTAACACATGACTAGTACTCTATGTAACATACAGTACTCTATGTAACATACAGTACTCTATGTAACGTACAGTACTCTATGTAACATACAGTACTCTATGTAACGTACAGTACTCTATGTAACATACAGTACTCTATGTAACGTGCAGTACTCTATGTAACATACAGTACTCTATGTAACGTACAGTACTCTATGTAACGTACAGTACTCTATGTAACATACAGTACTCTATGTAACGTACAGTACTCTATGTAACGTACAGTACTCTATGTAACATACAGTACTCTATGTAACATACAGTACTCTATGTAACGTACAGTACTCTATGTAACGTACAGTACTCTATGTAACGTACAGTACTCTATGTAACATACAGTACTCTATGTAACGTGCAGTACTCTATGTAACGTACAGTACTCTATGTAACATACAGTACTCTATGTAACATACAGTACTCTATGTAACGTGCAGTACTCTATGTAACATACAGTACTCTATGTAACGTACAGTACTCTATGTAACATACAGTACTCTATGTAACGTGCAGTACTCTATGTAACGTACAGTACTCTATGTAACGTACAGTACTCTATGTAACGTACAGTACTCTATGTAACATACAGTACTCTATGTAACATACAGTACTCTATGTAACGTGCAGTACTCTATGTAACGTACAGTACTCTATGTAACGTACAGTACTCTATGTAACATACAGTACTCTATGTAACGTACAGTACTCTATGTAACGTACAGTACTCTATGTAACATACAGTACTCTATGTAACATACAGTACTCTATGTAACGTGCAGTACTCTATGTAACGTACAGTACTCTATGTAACGTACAGTACTCTATGTAACATACAGTACTCTATGTAACGTACAGTACTCTATGTAACGTACAGTACTCTATGTAACGTACAGTACTCTATGTAACATACAGTACTCTATTTAACGTACAGTACTCTATGTAACGTACAGTACTCTATGTAACATACAGTACTCTATGTAACGTACAGTACTCTATGTAACGTACAGTACTCTATGTAACATACAGTACTCTATGTAACATACAGTACTCTATGTAACGTGCAGTACTCTATGTAACGTGCAGTACTCTATGTAACATACAGTACTCTATGTAACGTACAGTACTCTATGTAACGTACAGTACTCTATGTAACGTGCAGTACTCTATGTAACATACAGTACTCTATGTAACGTGCAGTACTCTATGTAACATACAGTACTCTATGTAACGTACAGTACTCTATGTAACGTACAGTACTCTATGTGACCTGTGGCGTGACCTGTGGCGTGACCTGTGGCGTGACCTGTTCTCCGCAGGCGTGTTCTTGGGCTCCATCTCGGGCATGCTCTTGCGGCACATCTCTCCACTGCCCCCAGATGTCGTCATGGTGATTGGATTTCCCGGAGAGATCCTCATGAGGATGCTCAAGATGCTCATCCTCCCACTGGTCATCTCCAGCCTGGTCACAGGTCACTACTCCATTCTACTCTGTACTTTAACCATTTTTATGTGCTTTGATTAATGATTAACTGATGATTAAAGTGTATTATGTGCCTACAACCTGTGACGTTCAAAGGTTTGGTTCATTATTTCAGTATTTCTTTGGGGTTGCACTTAGGACGGCCGGAAGTTTAGGACTTCTATCTGTGAGTAGTAAGAACCCTCACCATGCCTCAGGTCAGATCTCAGGAGCTGAGAGGGTCCGGTCACTATGGGATGTCAGAGGCGGCAGTAGCTCTGGTTAGTGCAGCCTGATGTTGTGTCCTTAGGCAAGGCACTTCACCAACCTCGCCAAGTACGAATACAGAGAGCGAGTGAGTGAGCTCGGAGGCGCTGATGTCGTTCATGTCAGTCTGCCCCTGGGCGACTGTGGCCACAATACAATACAAACCACTTTGAGAGTTAATCCAATGCCTCATTGAGAGACTAGAGTCACTAAACGCTCTTGTACTTAATAATTGTTCTGATTAAAATTCAATACAAAAGCTCCATCCATGGGAATCCTCATTCTGCAGTATAAACCAGGAGTATTACTTACACTTGATAATTATTTCTGTTTTTAAACTCCTTTATAGCTTTAATTGTTAAGCTTGTGTAAGTCACATTGAAACATTTTAACGACAACTTTTAAGCATTGACTTCAGAGCATGTTGTGCACAGCAGCTGAAGACCTAAGCTCTGCTGGTTTAATGGGTACGACATCTTCAGTCGTTCAGCTGCATCTAAAGTCGTAACTTAGTGCTGTTATGGGGATTACTGGCTCCTATGATGCTGCTGCTGTGTAACTCTATAAACAGCAGTCTACAGTAATTGTGAGTGTGGACGGTCCCTTTATTACTCCTGCTCTCCTAAAATGCCTCTCGCTCTTCAGGCCTGGCTGGGTTAGATGCCAAGTCCAGTGGCCGTCTGGGCACCAGGGCCATGGTGTACTACATGACCACCACAGTGATCGCAGCAGTCCTGGGAGTTGTCCTGGTGCTGCTCATCCACCCAGGAAACCCAAAGCTGAAGGCCAACCTGGGCCAGGGCAAGAAGAACGATGACGTGTCCAGTCTGGATGCCCTCTTTGACCTCATGCGTAACCTGTTCCCTGAGAACCTGGTCCAGGCCTGTTTCCAGCAGGTACGTCTCTGTCCACTGCTGCTCCATTGTCCTGCTGCACATTCATCTCAATCATTATTTACAATGACTGACATCATGAGAAAACAGCAGTGAAGTCCTTGATTCATGTTCATTTACATTGTCTTAATAGATCAGCACTATTCTAGGCAGTGACCGTCCTTATGACCTCGTTTGTCTAATGTGACATAAATGGAGACACATTTCAATGGTTTAATGCCATAGTGTGTCCTGTGATGGACTCTGCACCTGAACAGTTGCATAGAGCACCTTTTATAGCGCTCTATAATGAAAACAGAAGATTGGGCTGATGTTGTCCTTGGAGGAGGGTAAAGTGTGTGTGTTTGTCTGTGTGGACAGATCCAGACAGTAACCACTAAAATCCCGGTGCCCACGAACAGAACCAGAGCGCCCCCACAGTTCACCCTGAAGAGGTCACTGCAGTTCAAAGGTGGCATGAATGTGCTCGGTAAGTTCAACACAGTTTATGTTTGGGAAACTAGTCACAAATACATATAAACATAGAAATGCTGGATAAATCCAGACTTATGAGGTAAACTATAACTTAAAGCGCTTCTCTCTGTTCCACAGGCCTGATTGGGTTTTTTGTCTCATTTGGTGTCATCATGGGAAAGATGGGAGATCGGGCCCGGCTCATGTTGGATTTCTTCAATGTGCTCAATGAAATCATCATGAAGCTTGTGAGCGCCATCATGTGGTAAGTGCATTTATTTAAACTTGGTCCAAAAACATATTATATACATTATCAATATTGTTACATCCATTGAACAGTAGGCTTAAAGTATCACATGACTATCCTGTTGAACAGTGTGTGTGCCCCGCCCACAGCAATGTGCAGATGTGATTGGCTGTTGCCCACAGTGGTTTGTGTCCACAGTGACATGTGTTTGCTGTGCTCAGGTACTCTCCTGTGGGTATCGCCTGTCTGATCTGTGGGAAGATCATCTCCATCGCAGACCTGGAGGTGGTGGCACGGCAGCTGGGCATGTACATGGTCACTGTCATCGTGGGGCTCATCATCCATGGAGGCATCTTCCTCCCTCTCATATACTTCTTCATTGTCAAGAAGAACCCCTTCAAGTTCTTTATGGGCATGTTTCAAGCCTGGGTCACTGCCCTGGGCACCGCCTCCAGGTACACCACCCTCCATCTCTGTCACACTCTCTGCTCATACACATCCATCAGACCAGCTCAGGGAAACTAGGGAAACGTCTGTGCAGCACCAGGCTCAGCCTTAAAGGAGACATATGCTTTTATCAGGTACTTAGCATTGAACTATAACATGAGAAGATCATCATTTTGTTCATTGTAAACCACAATAAACATTTAAAATTAGTACAAGAAACATTGTCCATTGACAAGCGCCGCTTGTAACGATGTTACAATGTCATGTTTTTAAGTATAAGTGTGATATTTTAGAACTCTACATATTTCTCTCAGTCTTAATTTTTCAAATAATTCGAACTACTGCAAAGTGGGTGGGGATAGTGGGAAGGTGCAAACGGGAATTTCAGTCTCAGTCACAGGACAATACCGGGTTACTGTAAGGTTGAAGTTGATTTACTATAATATGTTTCCTTTAGGACAGAGACAATGGAGTTTGTCACTTTGTCTGAGCAATAAATACTAGATAATTACCTGGATTTAATAGAAGTCAGTTTAAGACGGATGACATGACCTTTTTTCCCTTTTTACACTTTCTTCACTGTCTTCTGGCTTGTTGTCTGCCTTGTAAGTTGAATCAATGGAGTCTGTGCTGACGAGCTTGTGTTGTGCTCAGTGCTGGCACGTTGCCGGTCACATTCCGCTGCCTGGAGGAAAACCTGGGGATCGACAAGAGAGTGACGCGCTTCGTGCTCCCTGTGGGTGCCACCATCAACATGGACGGCACGGCGCTGTACGAGGCAGTGGCAGCCATCTTCATTGCTCAAATGAATGGCATCAATCTGGACTGGGGCCAGATCTGCACCGTCAGGTGAGAGCGTCACACAAATACACACATCCACGCTTCATTTCCTGGGCTCAGTGTGGCAGGATGTTTCCTCTGATACTCTGGTTCACCCCATTAACCTAATACATGTCCAATAGTCGTATCCTCCATCTGGTTACCCCTGAGTGATGACCATGAACCCATCTGAACACCTGCAGGGGCAGTGCAGGCTTCAGTGCACAGAACCCATACATTCAATACAAAACAACCTGACAATTCACACAGAAAACTAGTTGTAAAGTTATTTATTATTAAGTACATTACTGGGATAATGAAACAGTAACGGGGGAGGTTTGACATGTACACAATGTCATAACATACGTACATCTTGACTGTTTGTGCAGTGCGACTGCCACCCTGGCCAGTGTGGGAGCTGCCAGTATCCCCAGTGCAGGCCTGGTCACCATGCTGCTCATTCTGACCGCGGTGGGGCTGCCCACTGAGGACATCAGCCTGCTGGTGGCAGTGGACTGGCTCCTGTGAGTACATCACACTCAGTGTTTAGCCTTTTGACTTCTTTTATTTATTTTGAGAGATAATTTCATCCAGTTATACGTCTCACAACATCATAAATGTCACGCTAAAGTGCAACAAAGTGCAGCATGAACGTATCCAGCCCACTCCTTATGCCCACGGGAAGTAAGTATAGAAAGCAGTGGCGGGTCGTGGGTCTGGGGCTTGGGCCTTCAGTGAGGTCATACACAGTTCCACACAAATGAATCCACCTCTTATTACCATCATATTACCATAATTATGATGCCATGGCTCTAGACACAATACATTTAGACAGAAACGCAGTTTAAACAGGCGTCGCTTTATCTTGTCCGTGCTGTTCTCCGTGCCCTGCCGTTGTCAACTCGTTCTCAGCGCGTTGTCCGTTGTCAATGCGTTTTCAACGCGCCGATGTCCAAACTTTGAAAGTGGAGAACAAACCAAAATAATTATATCCTCGACCAAATCGATATATTTTCCTCCTTCCACGTTGTGGGTTGAAAAACCAGCTCAGTAGAACAGGATTAATGTGTCTGTCAAATGCAGTTTCCTCGTTCTGAGTTTCTGAGGCTCCGCATTGCCCCGCCCATAGGACCTGCCTCTCAATATTGGTGATCCAATCAAAAGACGTGCACGTGATGCACCTGCTGCACCTGAGCAACAGCAGCAGACGTACAAGAGCCAACTCTGAAGCTGATTGGTTGACACATCATTTTCATTTCCATTCACTTTAAGCTACAAGCACCAGCTCTGTTGAGTCTGAAGGCCTCGGCAGATTTTAGATCCCTGACAACACATGACGGCTGAATATAAGATAAGATAAGATATTCCTTTATTGTCCCACATGGGGAAATTCCATTGGTGCAACGCAGGTAGATACAGAGGTAGATACTAACATAAAGATCCAAATCTCAACCTGGGGCAGAAGCAGTGCAACCAAGAGGAAAGAGTATAACTCTTACTCTGGGGAATAATGTAATAAATACTTGTGGGAAAATATATATATTTTTAAATCATATTCTGATCATGTTTAGGCTAGCAGAGAAGGCCTTGCTGGTCCTGACGACCCACCACTGATAGAAAGTAAAGAGGAATGCTCAGTCTCAGAAAACCAGAATCAATCCCCTGGGTTTAGTTTGGTTTACTTTGGTTATGATTTGGAAACCACCAATAAGAATGCAGAAAATAATAGCCCAGTAGCAATATTCTCTTGCACCAAGAAGTACTCAGTAGTATAACCTCTGATTAGATTATAAATTCAATTCAGGTTATAAAGAGTTACCGGTAAATTAAACTGAAAGTGAAATGCTTTCTCAGATTCAGTCACCTCTGTCTGCTCCTGTCCGTCTTCATCCGGACAGTGATTCATTCTGTACTGGGCGGTTTCCTTTTCCACAGCGATCGCTTCCGCACATCTGTGAATGTGATCGGCGACTCTTACGGCGCGGGGATCGTGTACCACCTGTCCAAAGACGAGCTGGACTCGTTTGACGCTCAGCAGAAAGTAGAGGATTTCGAGATGGCCAAGACACAGTCGTTCTTTGAAAACAACAGCAACCAGAGCGAATACGCGAACCACAACTCGATCCTAATAGACGACTGCAAGGTACACTTCACCTTCACTGACATAGAGACGTGTATGTAGCGCCGTGGTCCCGTGAGTCCCGCCCAAAACACACACCTTTTCTAGACTCGAAAAAGCAGTTTTTGTGAAGCCATGCCAATCAGATGTGATTTTGGTGTTGATTGATTTGATTGCATCCTCCTGCTGTACATGAAACAAGATTAAGATGCTCTTTGTTGTAAGTGGACATGTATTTTTTGGCAGCCCTGACCAAATTACAAGGGTGGACATAAAGACTGCTATTTCACTGTGTGGCACATTTGCTGTTATAGCTTTGTACCTATAGTCAAAGAAAATGTTCAGAATTAGAACCATTTTCTTTTCCTCCATTGCCTGTGATGCAACCTTTCGACACGTTGCATGTGTTGATTTGTCTTGTAATTCGGTTGGGCAGAGAGTCCATAAAATACATGGCCAGCTGTAGACTGTGGTTCTGGTGAAACTCTTGTCTGTTCGACCGCCTAATGCTCCATGCTCAGACGCACACACGGCTCTGGACTCTCTGCCCAACCATGTTCTGACCGTGCCTTGGTCCATAGTCAGATGTGACACTGCTTGCAGGTGGGCTACGGCTCAAACGGTAAGACGGACTTCTCCTTCATCGAAGAGGGGCCGTGGAAATGTGAATAGAGGAGACCCGGAGCTGCTGCGCCTTACCCTGAGTTCACCAACCCACTGCTTACATCTTCCGACAGCTTAAAGACTGACCAAAGACCAACACACAGACTGTCTCCTGGGCTGCATGGACAGCGGCTGGACAATCCAGGGCCTTATTGGTGTTGCTCAAACTCCCCGTTCTCCGTCCTTCTGAATGTGTTGGTGAGACTGATTGTGTTTGGAGGAGTCTGAGGTTTGTACAGGAGGTGACACGGGGCTGGTTCTGTGTCATCTCAGAGAAACAGTCAATAGTTCCATAGCTCCATTGTCCCCTCCACACCACTGGACCGTGCCTCCGGTGAATGAACCAGAAGAAGAAGACGACGCGTTTGTTCCCAGCGCAGTCATCTTCACACAGTCTATTTCTGTTTGTTTACCTGACAAAGGATTGAACCTGATGAACTGAGCAGAGGACTTACCATTCACCTGTTCCACACACGTAAAAGCTTTAGTTGAGGTGTTGTTGAACAGCTACATGTGTGTGGGGGGGGGCTGGGGGTTACAGGGCTGTTGTGTGCTTATGTAATGCCTGTGTACTTCATGACGGCTTCATGTAAGCGTCAGGTGTCCGTGTACATAGGAGGCTGTCAGACTTATGGGATTACAGCCAGAAGTCACACACATGGACAAACCAAAGGAGGCAGAGCTTAGCGGACTCTAAATACAGCACTACTCTGTACATTCTGTCTTTGTGCAGCAGTGGAAGGCGTGCGGGGGTCTGCATCATGTACCTCTGTGTAAGCTCCTCAGGTGTGCATGTGTGCGTGATGTGATACTGTTGTTTTTATATGTTACAGACTTGCCTTGATCTTTAATGTCCTAATGAGAATGTTCTCACTTTTCCATTAACACAGACTTCTAAACCTTAGCCATGACAAGTCTCATCTTCAGCATTGATTTGAAGTCATAATTCCAGGTTTAGCATGACAAATGTACATAAACCTCTAAAGAAACTTTTGTATTCCACACAATAAGTGTGTATATCTGTGTTGAAAGTGCCTCCTTGCACTTTGTGTACATACTCTGTAGTCTGCAGTGGTAGAAGTAGAAGGCTGTGAGCAGCGCTCATATGTGTATTACTCTCAGACATACTTGTATTTTGAGGTGACTTGTGAAAGTATCTTGTGAGCTTTTCTATGTAAATCATTCTCTGTATTCTGGTCTCAACGCAGTCCATTCTTTCTTGTGTCATTATTCATATATCGGCGCAGAGTTATGTCTCAAACTGTGCTCACACGGATCTCAAACCATCCAAAGGAACCACAGCTTTGTTCACACTCAGGTCAGGTCCTGTGCAGGATGAACGGTGCTGTTAGGGGATTGTTAAGCTTGTTAATGCGTGTCCAGTCTGACCTCCACACTGACCAATCAGAACGGTTCAGAGCTGTTTTTAAACCAGGGGCACGTGCGGCACTTTTGACTCATTTACATGACACATACTCATATGTCATGTGAGTGACTTTTCATATTTGAATACCACAGAATAAAGGTTATTGTTATTAGCCTCATTTGTACCAGGACCAGTTGACCTCAGTGTCAACGAGTGTATTTCAGAGACAGATCTAACATCTCTGAGCCCAAATCATAACTTTACATTGGGCATAATCCATACATGATTTTGTGAACTATAGATAAAACATTTTGTAATATTTTTTTTCAACGTTCTTTAAATGAAATGTACACATTTATGGAATGCTCACCTGGCAAATGCACTGGATATACTTCATTTCAACATTTGTATTGTATTATTCATGTCAAATAAATGTTGATTGATTATTTGTTTTCTACTTATTTGTGTCCAAAGTAAAGGAACATTTATGTTGAACAGTTTCTCACAAATATGAATGATGCGTGACACATTATTGTTTTTATGTTTAATTCTTGACTACGTAATAAGTTTTATTTTTTAAGCAAACTTAAATTAAGTTTTATTAAGTCACTTAATACATCTGTGGCAGTAGATCCGTGTAATAATACTGTCACAACTATTTGTTAAATCAAACAAACTTAAACAAACATAACTCATAAAGTCACAGGAGCGTGTGGTTTATGCAGTTCAAAGACGTTTCAGGGGTTTTATTCCAAATATTCAGGCAAACAACAAGAAACAAGGCCTACGTGCATCGTACTGGTGAATGCAACCATAGGCCTACACTCCCAGTTAGAATTAGGCCTACACTCCCAGTTAGAATTAGGCCTACACTCCCAGTTAGGCCTACACTCCCAGTTAGAATTAGGCCTACACTCCCAGTTAGGCCTACACTCCCAGTTAGAATTAGGCCTACACTCCCAGTTAGGCCTACACTCCCAGTTAGAATTAGGCCTACACTCCCTACACTCCCAGTTAGAATTAGGCCTACACTCCCAGTTAGGCCTACACTCCCAGTTAGAATTAGGCCTACACTCCCAGTTAGAATTAGGCCTACACTCCCAGTTAGGCCTACACTCCCAGTTAGAATTAGGCCTACACTCCCAGTTAGAATTAGGCCTACACTCCCAGTTAGCCCACAAGCTAAACCACAACAACAAATACAGCAAATACAGAAGCAACACATACAAATTAGCAAACATATTAGAATTAATTTAACATATTAAGACATTAAAAATGCCATACTTATAAACTAAATCTTAGAATAAACAAAATAAACAAATAGTTCCTACAAATAGAGTAATAGTCAGTCTGTATGTCATTATAGACGGCTTTGAGACGCCCCCTGGTGGTGGCACAGGTAAACGACTTGTTTTCCATTGGCCACTTTTTGATCTGGGCCCAGAGCTTTGCAAATATAGTCCTTTAAATCAAGATAATCTATATGTTGAATCGCTATGGCAACGATCCTATGTTTGTTCCACCTTCATAAACCCAGGATGATACAGAGCCTTGTCAATGCCAGCATCACATATAATGTTCATATTTAGCATCATATGAGCATTTAATGACCCTTGTCCCTGCAGTGACCCGTCCAGGAGCGACAGTCTGGTCCTTGTCTTTGTCTTTGTCTTTGGCTGTGTAGAAAGTGCAGACACATGGTTGTTGTTTATATGTTAATCATATTACCCAACGAGTAATAAGTGTAATTGCAGACGAGTGCAAACTAAAAAGAAATCAAACTCGTTGCATTCATTCTGTGGGAATTATCCGAGTCTTATTAGAAAACATGTCACAGCAAAGAGCGAGTTACAGATGGATAATATAATGTTAAGAAGATCACACTAAAAGCAACTGATCCTTTCCTTTTATTCATCCTTGAACTGCTTCAGCACTTTGAACCTGCTCTCTCCATGGTCCTGACTGCAACGTGTCCAGAGCTGTTTAACTTATACATTCCTATAGGACTTACGTCACGGGTTAGTGATGGGTTACCGATCTTGTGGTTGCGTGGTCCTTGCTAATGGACCTTTTTTCATGTTATGTTATTGAGTATTGTTTGTAGAATTTTGAGGTAGATATTGAATTTAATACATTTTGGAATAAGGCTATAACATAACAAAATGTGGAATAAGGTGATGCACTTTTCTCCTCCAGTTTGGGGGTCACTTCCCCGATTGCTCCGATGACCACGCCTTCACCTTCTCGTGCTCTTCTCTGAGCCCTTGGTATTTCTCCAGTTTCTCATGTTCCTTTTCCTCTGACCCTATGTCCGGTCCATTCGGTCCGTCTGTATCTGGAAGTCCCAGAGGACCTTGGCGCGGTCGTTCTCCACCACCTTTGGAGGTGTTTCCCACTTTGTCCTTGGGGTCTCCAGCCCAGATGTTTCTGTATATTATGCCAGCCTCCTGGTGATGGAGCTCCATGTGCGCTGTCCCTGTCAGCACCTTGCACCCTGCAGTTATGTGCGGGGTTGTCTCAGGGCCCCCTTTGCACAGCCTATAGTTTGGGTCTTCTGAGTTCCTCTGTGCTGTCCTTCAGTCCAGCTATCTCTAGCATTGGTAGGATTTCTTGATATCGGCCACTTCAATTATGTTTCAGTGGTACATCCCATGTAGGGGCGTGTCCTCCCTTGTAGGGTCCTTGATGTACTTATGGATCTTGGTCCTGGATAGTGGCTCTCACGCTCACTAGTCCTTGGCCTCCTTCCTTACGGCTCATGTCCAGTCTCAGGGTGCTGGATTTGGGATGGAACCCTCCATCAGGAACTTTTGTGTCTTAACATCTGTGGTCTGTATCTCCTCCTTTGGCCAACTGATTATTCCTGCAGGGTCTGATCACTGGCAGGGCGTGGCTGTTTATTGTCCAGGACGTGTTCTTGCCATTGAGCTGCTTCAGTCGCCTCAGTCGTTGTAGGTATTTGGCTGTTGCTGCTTTCCTTGTTACCTCTTCGTTGCCGTCTGGGAGTGAGACCCCCTCTACCTTCCCTCTCATCTACACTTGTGTGGATCAGGGAGTCGATGTCTCGCTCGCTCTTAGCGTACAGCTTGATGTCATCAGGAGGTGACTGATCATGGCCCCATTCTGATCGTGGAGTCGATATCTTGTAGGGGAATGGGGATGGACATTCCACGGCCAGATAACAGAAAATCTCTCTTTGAACATTGGGGGGTTTCGTTCTCCCTCTCTCCCTCACCGCAGGAGCCGCTGTGACTTTGGCGATAACAGATCTTCTCCCCACAGTCTTACAGGAGGACGCCCCGATGAAAACCATGTTTTATGTGATTATGCCATGAATGTTCGTCTGAATCAACTCCATACACCGCATGTTTCACCTTGTGTTACATATTCTTCCACTGTTTAAGGTTTATATTCCCAATGCTTTAACTCGAGTGCCCATCACAGGTGAAAGAAGATGTAAAATGTATCTACCTCAAGAAATAATGTGTACAAACTGCCAAAAGTGTTTAACGTGTAAATGTTAAAACAGGGTTTAAATGTTTTGCCATTATTTACGTTACTCTAGCTTTATTTTCTCGGCCAGGAAATGTTAAACGGGAAATCTGCGCAGTAGCGCCCGCCCCTTTCGCTCCCAGCATGCCCTGCGGGCTAGGTATCAAAAGGACGCTCCAAGCTAAAAACGCTCTCTTCTCTTCTCTTCTCATCCCCTTTGTCTTTTCTCTTGGATGCCGTCTCCACGGACGAGCCTTTCACTTTTTCCTTTGTCTCAACAAAAATCCGTCCGTCACGTGGTCGACAAGGCCATGCCAGCCCTGGACTCTGAAACCACCTGAAACCACCTGGAACCACCTGGAACTAAGCTCAAGCGCTAAACCGGACAGAGACTTTCTTTGCTACTTCGTTTCTTTTCTTTTTGAAGTAATCTACGCCGTTTACGTGGATCAGCGCTACGCTCTCATCTGAGTAAAGGCCGCGTAAGGAGCTAACACGCCGCTAAAGCGTTCTACCGCTAAGGAACTCTCGGATATCGCCTCCGTTGCCACCGGCGCCAAGGACCTCACAGCCGCCGCTGCCTTCCTCGCTCCACGGCCGCCACACCGCTCCACGGCCGCCACACCGCTCCACGGCCGCCGCCCGCTTCACGAACCTTTGCCGCCACACCGCTACACGCGACGCCTCGCCACGGATCTCGTCTGCGGACAAGGACCAGCCGGACCGAGTCTCTACAAACCGTAAGCCGAGTTCAGTGTGCGGTTCTTTTGTGGCGTGATTTGGGTAGAGCTCAGCTGTTCCTCCTCCCTTTAGCTTCTCACTTTCCCACTTTTTGATATAGATTAGCATAGACACGTTTGATTATCAAAGGCAAAACCCTGGTTTAACATTATCTGCATGAAATTTGCTGTCAAATCTGATATAACATCACCTGTGATTTACCTGTGCACATTTCTGCTCCGGTGTTTTTGATTGCCCTTTGGATAAATAAACTACACGAAAGAGTTATTGACTATTGTTTGTTTGAATAGACTATGTGTAAGTCCCTGAATCGTGAAACACCCTTCAGACCTTTTTAACGAGCGCGATTAAGGACCGTATCTTAGCTCTTTGGGTTTTACCCTGGTGCCCCGTCTTGTCTCGTTTCTGCTAAGAAATCTCCCTTAATCATGAACTGAATACATGTAGTTTGAGACCCTACAATCTATTCCTCTTGTTGATTATTTGGCTGAGGGGTTCCGGGTCCAGATGCACTGTATATTATGTTCAACATTAACATGCCACATACATTATTATTCAGTGTTGTAGTATGGTGGCCTTTCTGTGCAGAGTCTGTATGATTCACCTGGACCTGCGTGAGCTTCCTCCACTTTCCCCCATCAACCCAGAACAATCCTCCAGCTTCGGCCCTGACCGTCCCTGAGGTTTATCCAGAGGCCTTGAAGGGGCGCTTAATAAAGATGACCTTACCCTAAAAGTCCAACCAAAGTTGAGTTTTTATCATTTTTTATTAGAAATTAAGCTCACCTTTAAATACAACTTCCACTTGAAACAGTTCAAACAAAGTGAACAAACATAATTATAGTCACACGCATATTAAAATATATTTACTATAACAAGCAGATAGATTCACGCTGTAGACTTCAAAAACACCGCACACATCTGAGCTCAAGGGAATTTAGAGGCATGAATAAATATCATAATACATACAATGAGTCTCCCTTATTTTTCTGATAATATGCAACAAGAATGACATGATACATAGATTATGTATGATAAAATATATGAATTTACTGTAGAACCTGTAGATTACATAAATAGATAAACTTTGGAAAAATTATAAAAGTATTATTCTTTGTCATGTAAAAACATTAAATAGCATAGCATGTATTTGACCAGAATTTACAAATATAATTCTTAGATGACAGTAAATAAATAACTAATATACCAATTTGTCCTGACAAGTCAACATTTAAATGAAGTTAACAAGTAGGCACAAAAATTAGCCACGAGTAGGATTCTGGTGCAGTTGATCTTAATTTGCAAAGGTGAAATTGAGGGTTTGTTGGGTATTCTTTGTGTGCTGTGCCTTATTTTTCCATTGCATTGATCAGAATAGAGCACTCGCTGTTCCATAGAGGACACGTCGAGAGAAGAGAGAACCAGAGAACACTGGCCTCAGAGTATCAGACCATCTTCAGTGAGATTAGAAGAAAATAGTACAAGCCATTAGTTTGAAACAACAAAAAACAGCACAGCAAACTGAAAGGATTTTGAAAAGTGCATTAACCACAAAAACACTGGATTCACACACACTAAAGATATACATTTGAACTGCAGTGCAGTCTTTGGCAGGGTCAGAAGAACTTGCAGTGAATAAGAACATGGTCCTATTGGTTTTGTCAATAATGTCAGTCATTATTTCAGCTTGTTGAGATAGGTAGAACTGGTAGATGTCCAGTAGAACTTGCAGATGTTCCATAGAACTTGCAGATGTTCAGTAGAACTTGCAGATGTTCCATAGAACTTGCACATGTTCAGTAGAACTTGCAGATGTTCCATAGAACTTGCAGATGGTCAGTAGAACTTGCAGATGGTCAGTAGAACTTGTCGGGTCAATGCCACAATTACCTGCAGGTAAGAGAACCTGCAGGTGTTCAGTGAGGGTCAGTAAAACCTTATCTGTAGAACTTGTAGGTGTCCAGTATCAGAAGAACTTGCAGGTAGTCAGTGTTGGTAGATCATGCAGGTGCTCAGAGAGGCTCAGTAGGGCTTGCTGTCGTTCTTGGACCGTTTCAGCTGCACTTTGAGTCTCTTCATGCCGATCTGAAAGCCATTCATGGACTGAATTGCTGCCTGTGATGACACTGGGTTGTCATAACTCACAAAACCTGAAGAAAACAGGGGTTAGAAAAGAAAATTAAACATTTGACTTCAATGTTTGTACTGATGGTGAACTAACCGAAACACTTGCTCAGGTTGGTCTGCTTGTCAATGAACACTTTAGCTGAAATTACATTTCCAAAGGGCATGAACATCTGCAGGAGGTCTTGGTCGCCAAACTCCTGAGGCAAGTGGTAGATGAACAAATTGGCACCTTCTGGACCTGACCAAAGATAAAAACAGAATAATTGATGATTGTAGTAAGTGTGGTGGACTGGTGGCAGGTGAAGGTACTGAACCGAACCCACTCGTGTGTGAATGCAAGCGAAACGTCACGTGTCCAGATGACCCCTCCTGGACGAATGAGGCATTACAACATCAGCAAAGCTAATGTTCCTATGAAGAGCTGGCTTTCCCTTGATGGTGCATACTTTATTCATAGGTGTGTATGAATCTGCTGTGTTTTTGGTATAATTTAGTTCTATTAATGAAATGGCAAAACTAATTCTAAATCACTGTAGTATTAAAAACTGTTAGATGTTGATTGGAAGTCTTAATGTTGGTGTAGCTGTACTTTTTTTGCAGTAAATTACAGTTCACACATTCTCTCATTTAGGACAAGGCATGTGCATGCATATGAAAACAGCTGCATGGTGGAAACACAAGCTCACCTTCCTTCTGGCTGCCTGCAGCAGAGATGCTCTGCTGGGACAGGAGGCTCTGGCTGTAGAGGCTGGGCAGGGCAGCAGCTGCGTACTGCTGGATGCCTGAGTATGCCTGGCTCAGGGCTTCCATGCTGCACCCTGGACCTCCGGACAACCCTCCAGACAACCCTCCGGACAACCCTCCAGACAACCCTCCGGACAACCCTCCAGACAACCCTCCAGACAACCCTCCGGACAGTCCACTGGAGGAGAGGGAGCTGCTCAGGCCCGACATACCTGACACACAGAAAGATATAAAGGAAAGAGAGACGGTATTTAGGCCAAAGACTGTTTTGTTTTGGCCGGGGAGATGACTGAAACACTTCCATCCGGTTTTAACTATTTTAAATACAAATTTAATGTTTCTGTTTTTCTGTTTTTTATTGATTTATTGTGACTTTTAGTTTTTTTACATTGTAAAGCACTTTGAATTGCATTTTTGTACAAATTGTACTTAAAGGTGTAATGGACGATTTTTTTGGCACAAATCTGAGTCTCATTTCCTCGTGGCGTGGACGGCCGATTAGTCCTGCCACGTGTCAATCATAAAACGCACCTACCGCTCACCTGCAGCCGCGTGTGGCTCATCCCCACGAGCAGCACAGTTCTGCGTGTCTAAGCGCATGGATCTATCATAATATAGTTCCCTCAGTGTACGGGACAAAATGAAGACGGAGAAAAACGGAAATCTACGGGAGACGAGAGATGCGATGCGATCCGTCGCGCTAATAAACAAACGCACGTGTGTGTTGTATCAGTCCACATGGGGGAGTGGCATGTGCACGGGGGAGTGGCATGAGCACGGGGGAGTGGCATGTGCACGGGGGAGTGGCATGCGCACGGGGGAGAGGCATGCGCACGGGGGAGTGGCATGAGCACGGGGAGTGGCATGCGCACGGGGGAGTGGCATGCGCACGGGGGAGTGGCATGCGCACGGGGGAGTGGCATGCGCACGGGGGGAGTGGCATGAGCACGGGGGAGTGGCATGTGCACGGGGGAGTGGCATGTGCACGGGGGAGTGGCATGAGCACGGGGGAGTGGCATGAGCACGGGGGAGTGGCATGAGCACAGGGGAGTGGCATGTGCACGGGGGAGTGGCATGAGCACTTCCGCCTGTGTTCTCAAATCGCAGAAAAATCGTCCATTACGCATTTAATTTTATAGCACAGTAGTTGTGTACAACAGGGGGAAAAAAATTCTAAACGTAAAAATGTTTTAATTTGTGGTCATTAAATGTTAATTACCAGAGAAAACAGGACCTATTCGTCGTTGGACTTTACTTTAAGGTGATATGATTTACCCAAGTATGAAAACTATGCAATGGGTAATAATAAAAACAGAGCTGCATTTACCCGACTCACCATTCAATCCTGATACATAGCACTGTGTTGTACATTTTATTCATGATTCAGTATTCTACCTGTCAGTGAACCCATGTTTAGGCCCACCCCAGAGCCTACGGACAGAGACTGCAGGGCCCCCAAGGACGTCATGGGATTCACGGAAGAACTGCTGCTGGAGCTGGGAGAAGAACCTGCATAAACAACAACAATGAGAGAGTCTTTCCACTGAAAATACTCTGTTTTGTTGCAAGATGGTGTTACTTGTCTGTATGCTTTGGAAGACATGTGGTGTTAGCAGTGTGTTAGCAGTGTGTTAGCAGTGTGTTAGCAGTGTGTTAGCAGTAGGGATGGTGGTGGTGTTGATGGGGTTTGCGTATAGCGTGGATAGTGGTGAGGTGTTACCTGTGGTGGCGCCAGTGAGAGAGCGTAACTTGTGGAGATGGTGAGAGGGTGTCATGTGATGGTGGTGGGAGGTGTTACCAGTGGTGGGAGGTGTTACTGTGGTGGGAGGTGTTACCTGTAGTGGACATGGAGAGGGGGCTGCTGGAGCTTGTCATAGAGCCAGAGCTCGACTGTGATGTCTGTGTGGCACTCGCTGCTGCTGCCAACGCTGCCAAGTTTTGGATGGCATTAAAACCTGACACAAAAGACATGATTACCGGAGTAAAAATAAATGAAATAAAATGTAATCCAAAGTGAGTGTCAGAGATGTGTGTTTGTACCGGAGAAAGAGTGCATGTTGCTGAGTCCATTGGTTGTGGAGGCCGACTGCTGCAGCAGCTGTAAATACAGCTACAAAGACACAAAGTCCTGAGTAAAATACTAAACACTGTGCACATACACTGTCCAGAACCTTTGTTTCATAGGTTGCACTATAAACATACTCACAGCTAAATATTGTGGGCCCATGCTGCTGAGGCCGGTGAGGTTTGACCACAGAGAGGCAGCACTGAGCTGCTGCATGTGCTGCTGCAGCTGCTGGGCCAGTCGCTTCTGCTCCTTGTCCTTCTGTGTGTCTGCAAACTTGACCACGATGGGCGAGGAGCAGCCCTGTACGGACAACAGACTGGACATCAGGGATCGTAAGATACAGAGCGACATGGAGCTGGACAAGCTACAACACGTGAAGAAAACCAGTCCACAGCCTCTGGACTCATGGACAGTGGAAACGTCCCTCCATGGTCTGTGACTGGACTCATGGACAGTGGAAACGTCCCTCCATGAGTCCACAGACTCTGGACTCATGGACAGTGGAAACGTCCCTCTATGAGTCCTCAGACTGGACTCATGGACAGTGGAAACGTCCCTCCATGAGTCCACAGCCTCTGGACTCATGGACCGTGGAAACGTACCTCCATGAGTCCACAGCCTCTGGACTCATGGACAGTGGAAACGTCCCTCCATGAGTCCACAGACTTTGGACTCATGGACAGTGGAAATGTCCCTCTATGAGTCCACAGCCTCTGGACTCATGGACAGTGGAAACGTCCCTCCATGGTCTGTGACTGGACTCATGGACAGTGGAAATGTCCCTCTATGAGTCCACAGCCTCTGGACTCATGGACAGTGGAAAAGTACCTTCATGAGTCCACAGACTGGACTCGTGGACAGTGGAAACGTACCTCCATGAGACCACAGACTGGACTCATGGACAGTGGAAACGTCCCTCCATGAGTCCACAGACTGGACTCATGGACAGTGGAAACGTCCCTCCATGAGTCCACAGACTGGACTCCTGGACAGTGGAAACGTACCTCCATGGTCTGTGACTGGTGCATGGACTTGATTGCAGACTGGGCCATTTGTCGAGCTGTGAATGTGACAAAAGCACAACCTGGAAGACAAAATATAACGTCTATGGAATCGTCTTTTGAAATGAACCACAGTAATGTAGATTATCTGAGAAGAAAATACTTGGAATATGGATGTCGTCATTAGGCATTAGTGTTGTAGTACTTTGGTGCGTGTTGTAGTACTTTGGTGCGTGATGTAGTAATTTGCTGCGCGTTGTAGTACTTTGCTGTGTGTTGTAGTACTTTGGTGTGTGTTGTAGTACTTTGGTGCGTGTTGTAGTACTTTGGTGTGTGTTGTAGTACTTTGGTGTGTGTTGTAGTACTTTGGTGCGTGTTGTAGTGCGTGCTGTAGTACGTGTTGTAGTACATTGGTGCGAGTTGTAGTACTTTGGGGCGTGTTGTAGTACGTATTGTAGTACTTTGGTGTGTGTTGTAGTACTTTGCTGCATGTTGTAGTACTTTGGTGTGTGTTGTAGTACTTTGCTGCGTGTTGTAGTACTTTGGTGCGTGTTGTAGTACTTTGGTGCGAGTTGTAGTACTTTGCTGCGTGTTGTAGTACTTTGCTGCGTGTTGTAGTACTTTGCTGCGTGTTGTAGTACGTGTTGTAGTACTTTGCTGCGTGTTGTAGTACTTTGCTGCGTGTTGTAGTACTTTGCTGCGTGTTGTAGTACGTGTTGTAGTACTTTGCTGCGTATTGTAGTACTTTGCTGCATGTTGTAGTACTTTGCTGCGTGCTGTAGTACGTGTTGTAGTACTTTGCTGAGTGTTGTAGTACTTTGCTGCGCGTTGTAGTACGTGTTGTAGTACATTGCTGCGTGTTGTAGTACTTTGCTGCGTGTTGTAGTACTTTGCTGAGTGTTGTAGTACTTTGCTGCGTGTTGTAGTACGTGTTGTAGTACGTGTTGTAGTACGTTGCTGCGTGTTGTAGTACTTTGCTGAGTGTTGTAGTACTTTGCTGCGTGTTGTAGTACTTTGCTGCGTGGTGTAGTACGTGTTGTAGTACTTTGCTGCGTGTTGTAGTACGTGTTGTAGTACTTTGCTGCGTGTTGTAGTACTTTGCTGCATGTTGTAGTACTTTGCTGCGCGTTGTAGTACGTGTTGTAGTACTTTGCTGAGTGTTGTAGTACTTTGCTGCGTGTTGTAGTACTTTGCTGCGTGTTGTAGTACGTGTTGTAGTACGTTGCTGCGTGTTGTAGTACTTTGCTGCGTGTTGTAGTACTTTGCTGAGTGTTGTAGTACTTTGCTGTGTGTTGTAGTACGTGTTGTAGTATGTGTTGTAGTACTTTGCTGCGTGTTGTAGTACTTTGCTGCGTGTTGTAGTACTTTGCTGCGTGTTGTAGTACTTTGCTGCGTGTTGTAGTACTTTGCTGCGTGTTGTAGTACTTTGCTGCGTGTTGTAGTACTGTTCTCACCTCGGCTGAGTCCGTCCGGCCCGCGCAGGATCCGACACTCCTCGATCTGACCGTACGGCGAGAACATCAGCCGAATGTCGTTCTCGTTGCACTTCTTGGAGATCATTCCGATGAAGAGCTTCCGGTCTTCCACGGCTGTTTGGAGCACACAGAGCGTCAAACATCATGCGAGGAAACCAAAGATGAATAAGAAGAAGAAGCCTCACCATTGTTCTTCTCACTGTCTGCAGGCTTCATCTGGATCGGATGATGCATCTGAATGAGGAAGAATTAAACACTATTTTAACATGTAACGGTCAGAAAAACTAGTTTGATCAGACGGATGGACTCTTTAAGACGACTGTAATGTTCAGAATAACAGTGTGAAGAAGACGTTTCACAGGTCTTTCCTTCTGCTGCTGTCAGACTCTACAACAAACACTGTTAGTCCTGAACACCCAACCCACGTGCAATACTGACATACCCACGTGCAATACTGACATACCCATGTGCAATACTGACATACCCATGTGCAATACTGACGTACCCATGTATAATACTGACATAATCATGCGCAATACTGACATAATCATGTACAATACTGACTTAATCATGTGCAATACTAACATAATCATGCGCAATACTGACATAATCATGTACAATACTGACTTAATCATGTGCAATACTGACATACCCATGTGCAATACTAACATAATCATGTACAATAGTGACATAATCATGTGCAATACTGACTTAATCATGTGCAATACTGACATACCCATGTGAAATACTGACATAATCATGTACAATACTGTCATAATCATGTGCAATACTGACTTAATCATGTGCAATACTGTCATAATTATTTGCAATACTGTCATAATCATGTGCAATACTGACTTAATCATGTGCAATACTGACATACCCATGTGCAATACTGACATAATCATGTGCAATGCTGACATAATCATGTGCAATACTGACTTAATCATGTGCAGTACTGACTTAATCATGTGCAATACTGACTTAATCATGTGCAATACTGACATAATCATGTGCAATACTGACTTAATCATGTGCAATACTGACATACCCATGTGCAATACTGACATAATCATGTGCAATACTGACATAATCATGTGCAATACTGACTTAATCATGTGCAATACTGACATACCCATGTGCAATACTGACTTAATCATGTGCAATACTGACATACAAATGTGCAATACTGACTTAATCATGTGCAATACTGACATAATCATGTGCATTACATGTGCAATACTGACTTAATCATGTGCAATACTGACTTAATCATGTGCAATACTGTCATATTAATGTGCATATAACTGCTGTAAATAAAAGTGTTTACTTTTGCCACCACTTTTATTTTTATTCTTTCTATTCCTTATTAAGAATATGAGAGTTTTTTTCTATAAGAGTTTTGTTTATAAGAACTTTTCTGTTAAGAGCTTCCTATAAGTTATCTGTTCTTTTCCTCTGTATCTACTTGCGTTGCAACATCAAAATTTCCCCATTGTGTGGACAAATAAAGGCTTTCTTATCTTATCTTAATTAACAGTAGAATGCTTTGGAACAGTTATGAAAAAAAAAATCTGACTACAAATAAATGAAGTAGTAGATATTAAGTTGAATCGTGAGCCCTTGAACCAAAGAGCGAGTGGACCGACCCCGGGGAGGATCTTCATGTTGTGCAGAGCGTTCTGGGCGTCCAGGGCAGATTTACGGGTGTAAAACGTGACAAAACAACAGCCTGCAGGAGACAAAAAGGCGGCGTCAGCTTCAAAGCGTTGGGGGCGGGGTCGCTCAGGCGCTCGGGACACACCTTTGCTCTGCGGCGGGTTCTGGCTGCGGTCTCGGAGCACGTTGATCTCGTAAACGGCGCCGTACGGTTCGAACAGCTCCCGCAGCTGCTCCTCGGACCACGACCTCGGGATCTGGCCCACGAACATCTTGATGGCGTCCAGGTCAGGGTGGTCCGGCTGCTCCAGGGAACCGTTCAGCTTCTTGGCTCTGGCACACACAGGGGTCACACAGGGGTCACACGGGGGTCACACAGGGGTCACACAGGGGTCACACAGGGGTCACTGCACGGCTCCATGTACACGTTCCAACATGGTGGATTAAACCTGCTTTCTCCTGTGTGTACGTGATATTTTGAGGACCATTCAGAAGATTTAAGATTCTGTTTTGAACTGTTACGTTTTTATGGTTGCGGTGCTACATTTTCGTCACATTAAATGAATGATAGGTTTGCAGGGCGATGATAATAGGACTTATAAAACGTATATAATCATGATATAGACGCTAGAACATACATGAAACACGACAAACCTCTGAAGTATTATTACCCGACCCATGTGTCTGTTCTTGTGTTTTGTTGGACGCCTAAAGCTGCCTCCTGGTTGGTCAGAATTAAGTCTATGCAGTTCTGACCAAACCCCGCCCTCACAGCCCCAACACGCCTTTGACCATAGTACGATAACATGTGATCATTATTCTCTGCTCAAAGCCCAAAGCCCTAAAGTAGTGCACGAGTTACAATAAAACTACAAGATACTGCATTGATACTGCAAAGGAATCGCTCAGAAAGTAGTATTTTTCCATTGTTTCGAAAATAAAAATATAACAAAGGAACTGTAGCTGCTGGACACGGGTGGGTTTTTTGTCCTGAGGGCTGTTACTTTCCTCAAACTGCCCTGACACACGATCCGCTGACCTGCCCTGACCTGCCCTGACCTCCTGCTGACCTGACCTTACCTGACCTGGCCTGGCCTGCCCTGACCTGCCCTGACCTGACCTGCCCTGACCTCCTGCTGACCGGCACTGAGACCATTGACTCATAAATGCAACAATGAGAACAAAAACATGTCATTTGTCCTCTCGTTTTGTCACAACTTCATTTTCCCCGTTTAGTTTGCGCCCGTTTAGTGTCGTTTTCTCCTTCCACAGTCTCAGAGGTGATGTACGAGGTCCTTTCTGAACTGACCAATCGTTTTGCCCAAATACAGCTGACCAACATGTGCAGAGTGTGTTTCACCAGTGTCATATTGTGTCATATTGTGGTCAGACAGAGCGAGCGTCGTTCTACAGACCACTGTCCAGTCTCCTCCGGTCAGACAGAGAGAGTGTCCTTCTACAGACCACTGTCCAGTCTCCTCCGGTCAGACAGAGCGAGCGTCGTTCTACAGACCACTGTCCAGTCTCCTCCGGTCAGACAGAGAGAGTGTCCTTCTACAGACCACTGTCCAGTCTCCTCCGGTCAGACAGAGAGAGCGTCCTTCTACAGACCACTGTCCAGTCTCCTCCGGTCAGACAGAGCGAGTGTCCTTCTACAGACCACTGTCCAGTCTCCTCTGGTCAGACAGAGCGAGCGTCCTTCTACAGACCACTGTCCAGTCTCCTCCGGTCAGACAGAGAGAGCGTCCTTCTACAGACCACTGTCCAGTCTCCTCTGGTCAGACAGAGAGAGTATCCTTCTACAGACCACTGTCCAGTCTCCTCTGGTCAGACAGAGCGAGTGTCCTTCTACAGACCACTGTCCAGTCTCCTCTGGTCAGACAGAGAGAGTGTCCTTCTACAGACCACTGTCCAGTCTCCTCTGGTCAGACAGAGCGAGCGTCCTTCTACAGACCACTGTCCAGTCTCCTCTGGTCAGACAGAGCGAGCGTCCTTCTACAGACCACTGTCCAGTCTCCTCTCGTCAGACAGAGCGAGCGTCCTTCTACAGACCACTGTCCAGTCTCCTCTGGTCAGACAGAGAGAGTGTCCTTCTACAGACCACTGTCCAGTCTCCTCTGGTCAGACAGAGCGAGCGTCCTTCTACAGACCACTGTCCAGTCTCCTCTGGTCAGACAGAGAGAGTGTCCTTCTACAGACCACTGTCCAGTCTCCTCTGGTCAGACAGAGAGAGTGTCCTTCTACAGACCACTGTCCAGTCTCCTCCGGTCAGACAGAGAGAGCGTCCTTCTACAGACCACTGTCCAGTCTCCTCTGGTCAGACAGAGAGAGTGTCCTTCTACAGACCACTGTCCAGTCTCCTCCGGTCAGACAGAGAGAGCGTCCTTCTACAGACCACTGTCCAGTCTCCTCTGGTCAGACAGAGAGAGTGTCCTTCTACAGACCACTGTCCAGTCTCCTCCGGTCAGACAGAGAGAGCGTCCTTCTACAGACCACTGTCCAGTCTCCTCCGGTCAGACAGAGAGAGCGTCCTTCTACAGACCACTGTCCAGTCTCCTCCGGTCAGACAGAGCGAGTGTCCTTCTACAGACCACTGTCCAGTCTCCTCTGGTCAGACAGAGCGAGCGTCCTTCTACAGACCACTGTCCAGTCTCCTCCGGTCAGACAGAGAGAGTGTCCTTCTACAGACCACTGTCCAGTCTCCTCTGGTCAGACAGAGAGAGTATCCTTCTACAGACCACTGTCCAGTCTCCTCTGGTCAGACAGAGCGAGCGTCCTTCTACAGACCACTGTCCAGTCTCCTCTGGTCAGACAGAGAGAGTATCCTTCTACAGACCACTGTCCAGTCTCCTCTGGTCAGACAGAGAGAGTGTCCTTCTACAGACCACTGTCCAGTCTCCTCTGGTCAGACAGAGAGAGTATCCTTCTACAGACCACTGTCCAGTCTCCTCCGGTCAGACAGAGAGAGCGTCCTTCTACAGACCACTGTCCAGTCTCCTCTGGTCAGACAGAGAGAGTATCCTTCTACAGACCACTGTCCAGTCTCCTCTGGTCAGACAGAGCGAGTGTCCTTCTACAGACCACTGTCCAGTCTCCTCTGGTCAGACAGAGCGAGTGTCCTTCTACAGACCACTGTCCAGTCTCCTCTGGTCAGACAGAGCGAGCGTCTATATTATTACTTCTCTTCTTGGGCAAATATGCTCAACTATAACGAAGAAATTTGCTGTTTTTGCAGATGAACTCTGGACTTGACCTATTCTTAATCTTGTCTTTAGTTCACGGCCATAACAACATGGAGGTCGCCATAGCAACGCTTCAGGGCTGAGAGTGTGTGGGTGACCTGCAGCTCACATTTGCACCGTTAAACACTGCTGAGGAAATGAGGTTATAGGATGACCAGAGGAGACACTTTTACTGCTATGGACTTCATAAATGCTTTTGTCAGAGAGTTCTACAACCTCACGAGTCTCCATGGAAACGAGTGCCTCAAAGACCTGAGAAGAAGCTGCTCTGTGACCTCAGACTTTACACCTTATTCAATTAATACGGCAATTATAATTAGGCCTATTTTTCAACGCATCGCTTCGGTGTTAGAATACGGTTGCCAAGGCGATATTCTTGATCCAAAACGCTATAATAATGTCTGTGTCATTTAAAGTACAAAATGAGTTGACGATCACAGATATTTGAGCAGTTTGTGATCTCGACTTCAGAGCTGAGAAAAAGCAGGTGGAAATAAGGATGATTTATAATAAAATAAACTGAAGAGCTGTGGAACGTCTGGGTCACTCCCGGTCACTACATTTACCAGATGACTTGGTGTCAGAATATTTGACTTTATAATAGCCACTCGTTAATGAATAAAGTAAAAGAGCAAAAAGATCATCAGTTTTGATCCAGGCTTAATTCAGGTTCAGAGCTTTTCTCTGTTCAGAACCAAGTCTTTGTTTGTGTTTTATCAAGACAGGTTCAGTTAAACACCGGTGACTTCAGTGACAATAAAATAAATGGTTTGGCCCTGACAGCCATGGACAGCACTGGACAGCCCCTGAAAATCCTGGACAGCCTTGGACAGCCTTGGACAGGCTTGAACAGCCCTGGAAAGCTCTGAAAAGCCCTGGACACCCCTAGACAGCCCTGGACATCCCTGGACAGCCCTGGACATCCCTGGACAGCCATAGACAGCCATAGACAGCCCTGGACAGCCCTGGACAGCCATAAACAGCCCTGGACAGCCCTGGACATCCCTGGACAGCCCTGGACATCCCTGGACAGCCATAGACAGCCATAGACAGCCCTGGACAGCCCTGGACAGCCATAAACAGCCCTGGACAGCCCTGAACAGCCATAAACAGCCATAGACAGCCATAGACAGCCATAGACAGCCATAGACAGCCATAGACAGCCCTGGACATCCCTGGACATCCCTGGACAGCCATAGACAGCCATAGACAGCCATAGACAGCCCTGGACAGCCTTGGACAGCCACTAAAAATCCTGGACAGCCTTGGACAGCCTTGGACAGGCTTGAACAGCCCTGGAAAGCTCTGAAAAGCCCTGGACACCCCTAGACAGCCCTGGACATCCCTGGACAGCCCTGGACATCCCTGGACAGCCATAGACAGCCATAGACAGCCCTGGACAGCCCTGGACAGCCATAAACAGCCCTGGACAGCCCTGGACAGCCCTGGACAGCCCTGAACAGCCCTGGACATCCCTGGACAGCCATAGACAGCCATAGACAGCCCTGGACAGCCCTGGACAGCCATAAACAGCCCTGGACAGCCCTGGACAGCCCTGGACAGCCCTGGACAGCCCTGAACAGCCATAAACAGCCATAGACAGCCATAGACAGCCATAGACAGCCATAGACAGCCATAGACAGCCATAGACAGCCCTGGAAGCGTCACGTGACTTACACCGGGTTCGAAGACAAGGAGCAGTGGTCGACCATCATTTCTGGGAGAAAGTCCAGCTTGAAAGAAGACATGATGGCTTCTGCTCGCTCCCCCTCGTGTCCAAACGTCCTCTCGATGTCCTCCAGACGTCCAGATGTCCAACAAACAAACAAACAAGTCCTTATCGCAAACAAATAAACAAACAGCGCAAAACAACGGACATGGACTTGTGAAAAGTTCTCTCAAACACACTGCACAGAGTGTCCGGTGCGGGCTTTCCGACTCATCACAGGACACAGGACCACGACAGACTGACTGGACGGTGGTGGACGGAGGGGGCCGAGGACAGCGGCGGACGAGGGGGACACAATCAAACTGCTGATGTCCCCGGGGCCGTTGTAAAGGTTTCTGCCGGAGCAGCAGATCTGTGTGCGGCTCCTGAACAAACACATGTCACAGCGATGAGGAGAGGGTCCGCTGAGCCCAGGGTATGTCCAGTGTGAGGGGGGCAGCGGTCAGATAATCCTGCCCCGGTCTGACCACACGCACACGCTGACGACACAGGCCTGGAGACTGTGGCGTGTGGCGTGTTTTTTTAAGGGCGAAGTTTTTGTGTTCTGTGATTTGAGCCGTGGTGGAAACTGTAATGTACTTAAGTATCTGTACTTTAAGTAGTTTGTACACTAGATATTTGTTTTTAGTTTTATTTCTCTACATTTGAGCGGGTGTTTGTACTTTCTGCTCCACTGCATGAAGTAAAAAGCAGTTTATCACACGTTTATGGAGAGCGTCTGCATAAAGAACACGTATAAAGATACAAAAATATACACATAAAATTCACTAGAAAATTAAGGAATTGATTGGAATTGACCTTTGTTGACCAGAAATCAACATAATTATTAATAAAAATCACTATTTTTAATACTCTAACAGTTTATTTTTTACTTTTGACTCTAAAAGTACATTAAAAACTTTTACTTAAGTGGATTTTTTTAAAGCGGTACCTTTACTCTTTTGCACACCTGTTTATTATTTTATCTTTTACACAACAAAATGGTCAAATCTACTCCTAAAATGTTTTATTATTTTATTGAATCCACTATTTTTATGAATATTGTTACTTCAAAGGCTGTTTTCTTACAATATATGTTTTATCTTGTAGCGACATAAAGAGCCAGACTTAAAGTGGTAAAATCATGTTAAGAACAAGACTTAATGGAACGTCTAGAATCATTTGTAGATATTTTATTCTCAGACTGATTTATTTAAGTTTGAAGTCATAAAAATGTGCCAATTTTTTTATTAATGGGCCAATTTTCAGACAGATCGATACATCAACAAAATAAACTTTTAGAGATTTAAATCTGGCTTAATTTTTAATTTTTATCTTAAAGGTTGAATGGACAATTTTTTTGGCCCAAATTTGAGTCTCATTTCCTCGTGGCGTGGACGGCCGATTAGTCCTGCCACGTATCAATCGTGAAACTCACCTACCGCTCACCTGCAGCCGCGTGTGGCTCATCCCCATGAGCAGCACGTTTCCCCGTGTCTAAGCGCATTGATCTATCATAATAATAATAATAATATCTTTTATTTATATAGCGCTTTTCAGTGACCCAAAGACGCTGAACATAATAAAAAAGGGGGGGGGGTATTTACAGACAGGGGGGACAACACGTACAATACACATTAATATACAGATAAAATGAACAAGACAGAAGAAGTAGAGAGAAAAAGATGGGGATGTAACAGGGGGAAGAAGTGTAGGCAATGGGGTAGAGGAGGCTAGGGGTAGGGGAGGTCATAGGCTTGGGTGAAGAGGTATGTTTTTAGGCGGGATTTGAATGTTGTGAGTGAGGGAGAGAGATAATATAGTTCCCTCAGTGTACGGGACAAAATGAAGACGGAGAAAGACAGTTCGAGCTGACTCAGAAGAGACTGAAATCTACGGGAGACGAGAGATGCGATGTGATCCGTCGAGCTAATAAACAAACGCACGTGTGTGTTGTATCAGTCCACACGAGGGAGTGGCATGAGCACGGGGGAGTGGCATGAGCACGGGGGAGTGGCATGAGCACGGGGGAGTGGCATGTGCACGGGGGAGTGGCATGTGCACAGGGGAGTGGCATGCGCACGGGGGAGTGGCATGAGCACGGGGGAGTGGCATGAGCACGGGGGAGTGGCATGTGCACGGGGGAGCGGCATGAGCACGGGGGAGCGGCATGAGCACGGGGGAGTGGCATGAGCACGGGGGAGTGGCATGTGCACGGGGGAGTGGCATGTGCACGGGGGAGTGGCATGAGCACGGGGGAGTGGCATGAGCACGGGGGAGTGGCATGTGCACAGGGGAGTGGCATGTGCACGGGGGAGTGGCATGAGCACGGGGGAGTGGCATGTGCACGGGGGAGTGGCATGAGCACAGGGGAGTGGCATGTGCACGGGGGAGTGGCATGTGCACGGGGGAGTGGCATGAGCACGGGGGAGTGGCATGAGCACGGGGGAGTGGCATGTGCACGGGGGAGTGGCATGTGCACGGGGGAGTGGCATGAGCACGGGGGAGTGGCATGAGCACGGGGGAGTGGCATGTGCACGGGGGAGTGGCATGAGCACGGGGGAGTGGCATGAGCACGGGGGAGTGGCATGTGCACGGGGGAGTGGCATGAGCTCGGGGGAGTGGCATGAGCACGGGGGAGTGGCATGTGCACAGGGGAGTGGCATGTGCACGGGGGAGTGGCATGAGCACGGGGGAGTGGCATGAGCTCGGGGGAGTGGCATGAGCACGGGGGAGTGGCATGTGCACAGGGGAGTGGCATGTGCACGGGGGAGTGGCATGAGCACGGGGGAGTGGCATGAGCACGGGGGAGTGGCATGAGCACGGGGGAGTGGCATGTGCACTTCCGCCTGCCTTCTCAAATCGCCGAAAAATCGTCCATTGCACCTTTAAATATAAGATACGCTTTAATTGTGTAATATCCATCATCAAATTTAACTTCAAACATGGTTCATTTTAAAACGTGTATTTCTCATCGAATAAAAGAAAATAACTTACAAACCGGTTGTTTTCAGTGGAATGTAGTGATGTCATCAGGTGAAGGCCTCTGTGGGAGGAGCTGTTATTCCACTAAACAAATATCTAAAATAGAAATTCACAAATGTTGAACTTTATCATTTCTTGTTTTAAATCTGCTCCACAATCTGTCGTATTAATCTCATGTGTTAAAGTCATTGAACGACTTTGTGAAACTGACAGAGAAGATGTTGGACTTTGTGTCAGTTTTTGTTCAGAGATATGAACCATAAATAATCTATAATCCGACACAGTGAGTTCTGTCTGTTTGAAGCTATAAAAGTTCTAGAATGTTGTGATGTCACGTGACGGGAACTTATTTAGGGACAAATCAGCTGTAAATGATTTAAAAACACGTTCTGTCTGAAGTTACGTCTCGACTTGTGTTTGTCTGAGCCGCGCGTCGTTGTGTTCATGGATCTATATTATATTGTGTTATATTCTTAAAAATGAGGTTTAACCAGCAGGAAAGAGGCGGAGTCAGGCCAGAGACGAGCTGCTGACCAATCAAACGAGACAAAACTGCAGATGTAAGAAGCTGGAGTCAATAATAATAATAATAATAGACTGGAGTATTGATGTGACACCAGTGTGCATGATCATTATGGTGTCACATGACACGGATCATACAGAGGATCTGCACAGTCACATGACACGGATCATACAGAGGATCTGCACAGTCACATGACACGGATCATACAGAGGATCTGCACAGTCACATGACACGGATCATACAGAGGATCTGCACAGTCACATGACACGGATCATACAGAGGATCTGCACAGTCACATGACACGGATCATACAGAGGATCTGCACAGTCACATGACACGGATCATACAGAGGATCTGCACAGTCACATGACACGGATCATACAGAGGATCTGCACAGTCACATGACACGGATCATACAGAGGATCTGCACAGCCACCTGACACGGATCATACAGAGGATCTGCACAGCCACCTGACACGGATCATACAGAGGATCTGCACAGTCACATGACACGGATCATACAGAGGATCTGCACAGCCACATGACACGGATCATACAGAGGATCTGCACAGCCACATGACACGGATCATACAGAGGATCTGCACAGCCACATGACACGGATCATACAGAGGATCTGCACAGCCACATGACACGGATCATACAGAGGATCTGCACAGCCACATGACACGGATCATACAGAGGATCTGCACAGCCACATGACACGGATCATACAGAGGATCTGCACAGCCACATGACACGGATCATACAGAGGATCTGCACAGCCACATGACACGGATCATACAGAGGATCTGCACAGCCACCTGACACGGATCATACAGAGGATCTGCACAGCCACATGACACGGATCATACAGAGGATCTGCACAGCCACATGACACGGATCATACAGAGGATCTGCACAGCCACATGACACGGATCATACAGAGGATCTGCACAGCCACATGACACGGATCATACAGAGGATCTGCACAGCCACATGACACGGATCATACAGAGGATCTGCACAGCCACATGACACGGATCATACAGAGGATCTGCACAGCCACATGACACGGATCATACAGAGGATCTGCACAGCCACATGACACGGATCATACAGAGGATCTGCACAGCCACATGACACGGATCATACAGAGGATCTGCACAGCCACATGACACGGATCATACAGAGGATCTGCACAGCCACATGACACGGATCATACAGAGGATCTGCACAGTCACATGACACGGATCATACAGAGGATCTGCACAGCCACATGACACGGATCATACAGAGGATCTGCACAGTCACATGACACGGATCATACAGAGGATCTGCACAGCCACATGACACGGATCATACAGAGGATCTGCACAGCCACATGACACGGATCATACAGAGGATCTGCACAGCCACATGACACGGATCATACAGAGGATCTGCACAGCCACATGACACGGATCATACAGAGGATCTGCACAGCCACATGACACGGATCATACAGAGGATCTGCACAGCCACATGACACGGATCATACAGAGGATCTGCACAGCCACATGACACGGATCATACAGAGGATCTGCACAGCCACATGACACGGATCATACAGAGGATCTGCACATGATGTTACAATGTTCAGAGCTAAATAAACCAGTCAACAATAATAACCAGACTTTCATATCTGAACTCTTTATCCTTCTCTGTTTCTGAGTCTGTGTTGAGTAAATCTGTAGTGTGACTCCTTCTAAAAGCTGAAGTCAGACGATAGTTTTACCATTTAAAACTAAGGAAACTTGTGCTGTAATATTTTCAATTTGACTTTATTGATCCAAAACTAAACACTATAACTATGTCATAGAACATAAAGAATATAACTGACTGAGTAAAGTGCCTGTAAATGGTGTTATTGGTCTTGTGTTGGTGGTCTTGTGTTGTTGGTCTTGGGTTGTTGGTCTTGTGTTGTTGGTCTTGGGTTGGTGGTCTTGTGTTGGTGGTTTTGTGTTGTTGGTCTTGGGTTGTTGGTCTTGTGTTGGTGGTCTTGTGTTGGTGGTCTTGGGTTGTTGGTCTTGTGTTGTTGGTCTTGGGTTGGTGGTCTTGTGTTGGTGGTTTTGTGTTGTTGGTCTTGTGTTGGTGGTCTTGGGTTGTTGGTCTTGTGTTGGTGGTCTTGTGTTGTTGGTCTTGGGTTGTTGGTCTTGTGTTGTTGGTCTTGGGTTGGTGGTCTTGTGTTGGTGGTTTTGGGTTATTGGTCTTGTGTTGGTGGTCTTGTGTTGGTGGTCTTGGGTTGTTGGTCTTGTGTTGTTGGTCTTGGGTTGGTGGTTTTGTGTTGTTGGTCTTGTGTTGTTGGTCTTGTGTTGTTGGTCTTGTGTTGGTGGTCTTGGGTTGGTGGTCTTGTGTTGGTGGTCTTGGGTTGTTGGTCTTGTGTTGTTGGTCTTGTGTTGGTGGTCTTGTGTTGGTGGTCTTGGGTTGTTGGTCTTGGGTTGTTGGTCTTGTGTTGTTGGTCTTGTGTTGTTGGTCTTGTGTTGTTGGTCTTGTGTTGTTGGTCTTGTGTTGGTGGTCTTGTGTTGGTGGTCTTGGGTTGTTGGTCTTGTGTTGTTGGTCTTGTGTTGGTGGTCTTGTGTTGGTGGTCTTGGGTTGTTGGTCTTGTGTTGTTGGTCTTGGGTTGGTGGTCTTGGGTTGGTGGTCTTGTGTTGGTGGTCTTGGGTTGTTGGTCTTGTGTTGTTGGTCTTGTGTTGGTGGTCTTGTGTTGGTGGTCTTGGGTTGTTGGTCTTGGGTTGTTGGTCTTGTGTTGTTGGTCTTGTGTTGGTGGTCTTGGGTTGGTGGTCTTGTGTTGGTGGTCTTGGGTTGTTGGTCTTGTGTTGTTGGTCTTGTGTTGGTGGTCTTGTGTTGGTGGTCTTGGGTTGTTGGTCTTGGGTTGTTGGTCTTGTGTTGTTGGTCTTGTGTTGTTGGTCTTGTGTTGTTGGTCTTGTGTTGTTGGTCTTGTGTTGGTGGTCTTGTGTTGGTGGTCTTGGGTTGTTGGTCTTGTGTTGTTGGTCTTGTGTTGGTGGTCTTGTGTTGGTGGTCTTGGGTTGTTGGTCTTGTGTTGTTGGTCTTGGGTTGGTGGTCTTGTGTTGTTGGTCTTGTGTTGGTGGTCTTGGGTTGGTGGTCTTGTGTTGGTGGTCTTGGGTTGTTGGTCTTGTGTTGTTGGTCTTGTGTTGGTGGTCTTGTGTTGGTGGTCTTGGGTTGTTGGTCTTGGGTTGTTGGTCTTGTGTTGTTGGTCTTGTGTTGTTGGTCTTGTGTTGTTGGTCTTGTGTTGTTGGTCTTGTGTTGGTGGTCTTGTGTTGGTGGTCTTGGGTTGTTGGTCTTGTGTTGTTGGTCTTGTGTTGGTGGTCTTGTGTTGGTGGTCTTGGGTTGTTGGTCTTGTGTTGTTGGTCTTGGGTTGGTGGTCTTGGGTTGGTGGTCTTGTGTTGGTGGTCTTGGGTTGTTGGTCTTGTGTTGTTGGTCTTGTGTTGGTGGTCTTGTGTTGGTGGTCTTGGGTTGTTGGTCTTGGGTTGTTGGTCTTGTGTTGTTGGTCTTGTGTTGTTGGTCTTGTGTTGTTGGTCTTGTGTTGTTGGTCTTGTGTTGGTGGTCTTGTGTTGGTGGTCTTGGGTTGTTGGTCTTGTGTTGTTGGTCTTGGGTTGGTGGTCTTGTGTTGGTGGTCTTGTGTTGGTGGTTTTGGGTTGTTGGTCTTGTGTTGTTGGTCTTGTGTTGGTGGTCTTGTGTTGGTGGTCTTGGGTTGTTGGTCTTGGGTTGTTGGTCTTGTGTTGGTGGTCTTGTGTTGGTGGTCTTGGGTTGTTGGTCTTGTGTTGTTGGTCTTGTGTTGGTGGTCTTGTGTTGGTGGTCTTGGGTTGTTGGTCTTGGGTTGTTGGTCTTGTGTTGTTGGTCTTGTGTTGTTGGTCTTGTGTTGTTGGTCTTGTGTTGGTGGTCTTGTGTTGTTGGTCTTGTGTTGTTGGTCTTGTGTTGTTGGTCTTGTGTTGGTGGTCTTGTGTTGTTGGTCTTGTGTTGGTGGTCTTGTGTTGGTGGTCTTGGGTTGGTGGTCTTGTGTTGGTGGTTTTGGGTTGTTGGTCTTGTGTTGGTGGTCTTGTGTTGGTGGTCTTGTGTTGGTGGTCTTGTGTTGTTGGTCTTGTGTTGGTGGTCTTGGGTTGTTGGTCTTGTGTTGGTGGTCTTGGGTTGGGGGTCTTGTGTTGGTGGTCTTGGGTTGTTGGTCTTGTGTTGGTGGTCTTGTGTTGGTGGTCTTGGGTTGTTGGTCTTGTGTTGTTGGTCTTGTGTTGGTGGTCTTGGGTTGGTGGTCTTGGGTTGGTGGTCTTGGGTTGGTGGTCTTGGGTTGGTGGTCTTGGGTTGGTGGTCTTGGGTTGGTGGTCTTGGGTTGGTGGTCTTGGGTTGGTGGTCCTGTGCCAGCCTCAGTCCCTTCAGTCTTGGCAGCCGGTTACACTGAGCCAAACGCGCCCTCCTGCGGTGGAATGAGTCACAGCGTCACTAAACCGTGACGTTTATTTTAAGACGCGCGCGTGGATCTTTAAAAACAAATCTTTGAACAAATAAAAGTGACTGTAACATGTTTTACATGTGAGTAAAACAAACATGGCCTATTTAGATACATTTGTGACGCAGTCGTGTTTTAAAAAAGCGGAGCCTTGTCTCGCAATGTATTGTGGGTATGTCACTAAAACGAGGTAAAACGGTATAAAATAGTGTTTAAACGCAAAGTACGCGCATAATGAGGAACACACGTGCTTTTTAATTCACCACAAATGTGACATATATAATATTTGGATTATTATTATTGTTATAGTAAAACTACAACCATGAGCGAGCGCGTGTGTCCGGATGTGCCCTTTATAAAGCAGCGCCCCGCCCTCTACAGACGTGTTGTATGAAAGGAGAGAAGGTTAGCACTCCCCTTGACAAGGATGGAAACGGCCCCCTGGGGCCCGCAACACACATACGGTTAAGGCACTGCCGCTTACTCTGCGGCATCTCTAACCACGTTTTTTACTCTAATCTCTAACCACGTTTTATACCTAACATCACTCTTCATCACTATGGAAACATATCCACCATATTGTTTCCATATTAACAATTTAAAACAACATATATCCTCTTTTTTACTGTTTCAAAAACCCATGCACAGTGATGCATCCTTCAGCCTGTTCTGACTTCAGAGGACTCGTAATTCTGACTTCAGAGAACTCGTACTTCTGACTTCAGAGGACTCGTACTTCTGACTTCAGAGGACTCGTACTAGAGTCCGTACGCCTCAGAATGATGGCTCCAGACGGTTGCCATATCAACTGACACTTTAAAAGAAAATATATATTTTGAATGGGCCAATGTCCTCAAAATGTCCTCGACTACTGCAACTCCCTCCTCACTGGCATCTCCTCCCATTCCCTCCACAGACTCCAAATGGTCCAAAACTCCGCTGCCCGCCTCCTCATCCACACCCGGTCCCGTGATCACATCACTCCCGTTCTCCGCTCTCTCCACTCTCTCCCCATCAAGCAGCGCATAAACTTTAAAATACTCCTCCTCACCTTCAAAGCTCTTCACCACCTTGCCCCCCCCTACCTGTCTGACCTCCTCATCCCCCACCGCCCCACCCGAGCTCTCCGATCCTCCTCCTCTCTCACCCTGACTGCACCAACATCCCGACTCAAAACTTTTGGCGACAGAGCATTCTCCCGAACAGCACCCCGACTCTGGAACTCCCTCCCCCAACCTGTCCGCCACTCTCCCTCACTCACAACATTCAAATCCCGCCTCAAAACATACCTCTTCACCCAAGCCTATGACCTCCCCTACCCCTAGCCTCCTCTACCCCATTGCCTACTCTTCTACCCCCTGTTACATCCCCATCTTTTTCTCTCTACTTCTTCTGTCTTGTTCATTTTATCTGTATATTAATGTGTATTGTACGTGTTGTCCCCCCTGTCTGTAAATACCCCCCCCCTTTTTTATTATGTTCAGCGTCTTTGGGTCACTGAAAAGCGCTATATAAATAAAAGATATTATTATTATTAAATTGTTGCATAAAACATACTTTTCTCCTGAATACTTTTTAGACAGGTCCATATTCTCTCATAATCATGGGGGAAAGTATATAGTTATATACAAGGGAGTGTCTAGAGCCGCGGCTCTGCAGCCACGGCCTATATACAAATACACCCTGTATTATCTGGACCACAAATTTATCAATAAATGTTCATTTAACTTTACCTTCTCTGTGCACTTTATTTCATTAATTGCATTTTAAAATTTGAATAATCGAGTTTCTTTTTCAATTCTGAAAAATCAAGTCCCATAAATTTTTATTCAGCACCTTTTCATTGTAAACATTCCACATTCCACAGTCAGAACGTGTCAATCATTGGCATATTTGATCCTAAATAGAAATGTAATACATCATCTAGAATAACAACCTCTGTTTAAAAAACACATATTGCAATAACCAATACATGAAGCACAAAAATATATATGTTTATTAGAGTTTAACGTCTCAAAAGTCTGAACTTATTTAGCAGGTATTTGTGTAAAAAGAAGAAGAATCCAGGACACGATCCGCCTCAGTCCTTTTGTGATGTCACAGATCAGCCCGTGATGTCACAGGTGATGTCACAGGTGATGTCACAGGTGATGTCACAGGTGATGTCACAGGTGATGTCACAGGTGATGTCACAGGTGATGTCACAGGTGATGTCACAGGTGATGTCACAGGTGATGTCACAGGTGATGTCACAGGTGATGTCACAGGTGATGTCACAGGTGATGTCACAGGTGATGTCACAGGTGATGTCACAGGTGATGTCACAGGTGATGTCACAGGTGATGTCACAGGTGATGTCACAGGATCAATCTCTGGCCCAGGATCTTCCGGTTGATTTCAGCCAAAGCCACAGAGAACACAAAGGCCTTCTCGTCAGACAGACTGGCGTACATGTCCACCTCCTTCTCCTGTTTCTCTGGCAACGCAAACATAAACAAACACAAACATAAACACAGTGAGCACTTTTCATTAAACATACTTAACATACTTAGAAAGCTAATGAGATCAAACACTTCCTGTAGGGATCAGGAATGATTCAGAGCACATTATAATCACAAGGACCAAAAAATAATAATTACGACTAATTTAGAAGCAAAATAATAATAAATATAGCTGCAAGCGGCAATGATCGGCCCTCACTGCCGCCCGGCAACACAGGAGGAGGGAGCGCTAAGACGCCTTCTGCTGTTTGCTTTAAGAATTAAGGGAAAAGTTTGAGGCTTTTACAAAGTCCTTTATTTTAAAAACATTTCAGAGATTCTGTGATTTCACCATTGCAATAACCGGAGTTTCTGTGACTGATTCAGACTTTGTGTCAACGGAAGAAAATTTAACATTTGGCAAATCTCTGAAATTGTTTTAAGCAAAATTCTAAATATATTTTACTTAAAAGGAATAAGAGGATTTTTCGCCGATTTGAGAACTCAAGCAACTGCTTTTTGAAAAGTGAGCACACTCCCCCGTCCCCGTGCGCGAGCGCACTCCCCCCGCGCGAGCGCACTCCCCCCGCGCGAGCGCGCACTCCCCCCGCGCGAGCGCACTCCCCGCGCGTGTGCACACTCCCCCCACGCGAGCGCGCACTCCCCCCGCGCGTGCGCACTCCCCCCGCGCGTGCGCACTCCCCCCGCGCGAGCGCACTCCCCCCGCGCGCGTGCACACTCCCCCCGCGCGAGCGCACTCCCCCCGCGCGTGCGCACTCCCCCCGCGCGAGCGCACTCCCCCCGCGCGAGCGCACTCCCCCCGCGCGAGCGCACTCCCCCCGCGCGTGCGCACTCCCCCCGCGCGAGCGCACTCCCCCCGCGCGAGCGCACTCCCCCCGCGTGTGCGCACTCCCCCCGCGCGAGCGCACTCCCCGTGCGTGTGCACACTCCCCGTGCGTGTGCACACTCCCCCCGCGTGTGCACACTCCCCCCGCGCGAGCGCACTCCCCCCGCGTGTGCACACTCCCCGTGCGTGTGCACACTCCCCGTGCGTGTGCACACTCCCCGTGCGAGCGCCTCCCCGTGCGTGAGCACCAACAGCCGCGCTGCTACACGTTAGTGTGTACATCAGCTGGACAGATCGCATCATCTCTCGTCTCTGTAGATTTCCGTCTCTTCTGAGCTCAGTCTTCTTCTGTCTTCAGCCTGTAACTGGAGGAACTCACTAAACACACACCAGCACATCAACCACACATGCACAGCCATGGAAAGGTGAACGAGGCTGCAGGTGTGCAGTAGGATGCAAGAGATGATTAACATGTGGGAGGACTTATCGACTGTCCACGCCACCAGGAAATGACCAAAATAAATCCTCCATAATTCCTTTAACTGCATTTTAATTCAACGAGTCATCCGACCTGCAGGGGGCGCTTTACATATGTCGTCATACTAACTGTAGGTGTTTCAGGTTTAATCAGATTAAATGAGGCTAAACACTGGCGCTGTTGTACCCCTGTCGTCGTCCACTTTCTTGAGGCCCACGGTCTTGGGCCGGCCCCGCCCCCGCCGGATGGGGTCTCCTTGACAACTGGGCCGTGCGCTCCTCCTGTTCTCCATGTCGCTAGGTAACGACTCCACGCGGTCTTTACGGATGCGCTCGGTCCGGCGCCGCTTTGACTCCAGCTGATCTGTGAAGAAATGTTTGACTTTTGATGCATGTGTTTGTTCTGTTGTTCTTTGAGTTGCAACATTCAAATGTCCCGATTGTTGGACAATTAAAGGTTCTAATCTTACAATAGACATCCATAAACTGTGTGTGCAGTGACCACCGCTGGCCCGAAGGGGGCGCGGCCTGTGAGCGCGTGTGCAGTGACCACCGCTGGCCCGAAGGGGGCGCGGCCTGTGAGCGCGTGTGCAGTGACCGCCGCTGGCCCGAAGGGGGCGCGGCCTGTGAGCGCGTGTGCAGTGACCGCCGCTGGCCCGAAGGGGGCGCGGCCTGTGAGCGCGTGTGCAGTGACCGCCGCTGGCCCGAAGGGGGCGCGGCCTGTGAGCGCGTGTGCAGTGACCGCCGCTGGCCCGAAGGGGGCGCGGCCTGTGAGCGCTTGTGCAGTGACCGCCGCTGGCCCGAAGGGGGCGCGGCCTGTGAGCGCGTGTGCAGTGACCGCCGCTGGCCCGAAGGGGGCGCGGCCTGTGAGCGCATGTGCAGTGACCGCCGCTGGCCCGAAGGGGGCGCGGCCTGTGAGCGCGTGTGCAGTGACCGCCGCTGGCCCGAAGGGGGCGCGGCCTGTGAGCGCTTGTGCAGTGACCGCCGCTGGCCCGAAGGGGGCGCGGCCTGTGAGCGCGTGTGCAGTGACCGCCGCTGGCCCGAAGGGGGCGCGGCCTGTGAGCGCGTGTGCAGTGACCGCCGCTGGCCTGAAGGGGGCGCGGCCTGTGAGCGCATGTGCAGTGACCGCCGCTGGCCCGAAGGGGGCGCGGCCTGTGAGCGCGTGTGCAGTGACCGCCGCTGGCCTGAAGGGGGCGCGGCCTGTGCGCGTGTGCAGTGACCACCGCTGGCCCGAAGGGGGCGCGGCCTGTGAGCGCTTGTGCAGTGACCGCCGCTGGCCTGAAGGGGGCGCGGCCTGTGAGCGCGTGTGCAGTGACCGCCGCTGGCCTGAAGGGGGCGCGGCCTGTGCGCGTGTGCAGTGACCGCCGCTGGCCTGAAGGGGGTGCGGCCTGTGCGCGTGTGCAGTGACCGCCGCTGGCCTGAAGGGGGCGCGGCCTGTGAGCGCGTGTGCAGTGACCGCCGCTGGCCTGAAGGGGGCGCGGCCTGTGCGCGTGTGCAGTGACCACCGCTGGCCCGAAGGGGGCGCGGCCTGTGAGCGCTTGTGCAGTGACCGCCGCTGGCCTGAAGGGGGCGCGGCCTGTGAGCGCGTGTGCAGTGACCGCCGCTGGCCTGAAGGGGGCGCGGCCTGTGAGCGCGTGTGCAGTGACCGCCGCTGGCCTGAAGGGGGCGCGGCCTGTGAGCGCGTGTGCAGTGACCGCCGCTGGCCTGAAGGGGGCGCGGCCAGTGAGCGAGTCCACTGACCTGCCAGTCCCGGGGACGAGGGCCGCTCGTTCAGCCGCGCCGTCAGCAGTTTACGGCTGATGAAGACGAACCCGCACGGACACGACTTACACGCCACCGGAATCTGGACGAGCACAAAGGAGAGCGGTCAAACGAGCACAAAGGAGAGCGGTCAAACGAGCACAAAGGAGAGCGGTCAAACGAGCACTAAAATATTAGCGTAAACATGATTAAAATAGATACATTTAAAGATCTAAAACGGCTTAATAGAAGTGGTAAAAAAAGAGTTTGGGTGACTTCCTGTTCTGATAAGCCCCGCCTCTTCATAGTGACGTTTCACCGTAACGAGCGGCACATTTTTATTATGTTATTTACGTTTTTATCTTTGAAACGTTGCTACGTGATGTATTTAAGGAGCGTCCCCACTGAGTACAGGCATGTGGGCGGGGCTAGGGGGTGGGTGAAAACAGGATTTTCACAGCACTGGAGCCTCAGCTGCACGACAAGACAAAATACAACTTGAAGTAAACTAACGCTGAGGAAACTCCCCGCTAACGAGGTAAAAGCTTATTACAGTAATACGTCCCCTTTAATGTGTTACAAAGTGATTAAAGTCCATAAACTTTATTTAGTTTATTTACTTCCTGTACTTCAGATCAAGCAGGAAACAGTGTAAGAATACTGCAATACTTAACTTGTCATATTTATATTCATCATGTTATGTTTAGTTGTTAGTGATGTAATCAAACTTGACAAAATGAAGAGAAAGTGTTGTTTTTATTTATTTATTCAGTTTAAATTCAAAAGAACAGGCCGTGCATTTAAGAATATAATATTTAATACTTGTATAATACTACAGATGAAAAAATGAATCATTGTTTTTTTTTCCTTTTTAAATCGCCCAGAGCTAAATTTGTACTGATGTAAAAGTACTTTTCTACTCTGTTAGAAATACAACTTGTTATTTCAGTAACTTTGAACACGTGACCAACACAAACAGTTTAATTCTGGGGGAGATTAATATTTAAGCTGCAACTAACAACTATTTAAAAAGTCAATTATTCCATCAGTCGACGAGCCAAGCGACGGCAAACTGAGACTTTTAAAGACATTTAAGACAAATAAAGACTTAAAGATGGAACAAAGTCTATTTTTTCCACGATTTGATTTAATAAATGTCTTTGTTATGAAAAGTTATGTTCAGTCAAACGATTACGATCATCGGAATATGACTAATTAGTCACAATTGGTCGATTAATCGTCGTCGAAATATGGTTTTGGTCGCCGATTTCCGCCGCACGTTCGGTTCCCGTGACATTTCGACGCTCGGTTAACCGGTTCCTCACCTGTTGGTCGCAGTCGGGGCAGGATTTGGTCGCCATTTTGACTTTCTTTGTTTTATTCGCGGACATTGCGCTGATGTGGCGGGGCCGCGGCGGCACCAGGCCCCGGCACCAGACAAACGACACTACGGGGCCCGGGAGCGTGTGACAGCGTGAAGGAACCGGCCCGTTAACGCCCGCGGCCCCGTGCGGAGGCGGCGCAGTCCCGGGTGCACATGTTTAGAGGGTCGTTTTAGCCGCGGCTCCAGAAGTGTTGCCCCCCCCGGCGCGGCTCCGGCAGCTCCGGCTCCTTCAGGTGCAGACGCGGAGCGACTATGCGACTGCAGCGGGATTATCGCCCCCTGGCGAGCGGGAGTTGAAACAGTACGAGCTGCGGAACAATCAATGATACAACTAGAGAGCTGCGGTGCTGTTGCCATGGCGATTGAGGCGGCCATCTTGTAAATGTAAGAGCACCAGAATTCTACTATAAAAGATGAAATAAACAGGGTTAAATTATATATTATAGAATATTATTTTTCGTTTAGTTATTAAAAAATAATATTCCTCGTACTGGTCTATTTTATGCTGAATTAATCATTTTTTTATATGGACTGAACATTAGATGATTATTTTTTACAAGTATAGTATAAGTAGAGTATAAAACGATTTTAATGAGCATGTTTCTCATTAGTTTGGCAGAACACGGGCTTTAGATAAAAGTACGAAATTTAAAAAAAAGTTAAATTATGAACATTTTTAAGAAAAAGTGAAGTTCCTCAGTAGATTACACTCACAACATGGCTGCGAACCGGCCATGGATGTTATTTACATTAGGTTACCATGGTGATTTCGCTCTAGCTTTCATGATACCTCAATTAATTATACTGCCATGATTCAATTAGGGAAAATGTTGTAACATCTCATTTCTCGTAAAAAGAAAAACAAATCTAAATAATCATGTTGGTAGTTTTTGTTGTCATTATGATTTAATAATAATAAATGGCTTCACCCAACGAGTGATACAAATGTTTTTTTCTGTTATAGTTCATATTTTATTAACAATTGCTTAAAAATCACAAATTCTGGCCAGATACGTAAACTCATAAATCTTTTCCCCCTGAAATCCAAGTTTGTTGCAAAAAACCTTCTGCTAAACTTCCCTCTGGAGTCTGGGCCGGGTCGCCGTGGCAACAGTCAGAGCCTCCCGGACACGATTACTCGACACACATTTTATTGGATAACTTTTATTTCAGTTACATGACAATAATTTCACTAGTCAATCACTATTTATTTTTAATCTGTTTTACAAGCATTTATGCAATTTATAACAAAACTGAAGTAATAACTCTTCCAGAGGAAAACAAGCTGCGCTCTAACTAACGAGAGATGTCAGGACGAAGAGACGTGTGAGAGCAGAAGAGAGACATGTGACATGGAAACACGTGTGAGAGGAAGAGGCAGTGACGTGACCGAGAGTGCGCGGCGGGCTCCAGACTGTGGGCGCGCGGCGGGCTCCAGACTGTGGGCGCGCGGCGGGCTCCAGACTGTGGGCGCGCGGCGGGCTCCAGACTGTGGGCGCGCGGCGGGCTCCAGACTGTGGGCGCGCGGCGGGCTCCAGACTGTGGGCGCGCGGCGGGCTCCAGACTGTGGGCGCGCGGCGGGCTCCAGACTGTGGGCGCGCGGCGGGCTCCAGACTGTGGGCGCGCGGCGGGCTCCAGACTGTGGGCGCGCGGCGGGCTCCAGACTGTGGGCGCGCGGCGGGCAGGCTCCAGACTGTGGCGCTCAGACTGTGGCGCGCGTCTCGGCGGATGGAATCATGTTCTAGTGTCGGGTGTTACGCGCGGGGCTTGACATTAACTTACAGCCGTGACATTACTGGAATTTCAATGGGTGCAAATGGTCGGGTGAGCATGGCCACTGCTCAGTCGGTCGGAGCGGTCGGTCGGAGCGGTCGGTCGGAGCGGTCAGTCGGAGCGGTTGGTGCGGTCAGTCGCGTCTCCTCTCGTGCCGTTTAGCAGCTCGTGTTTCAGTCTCTCAAATGTCGACGCGCAGAGACGTGTTTGAAATGTAAAAGTTAAACTGAACGGCGAGGAAAAGACATTTGAAGTCGGGAATTAGATTTATTTTTCATATAATTATTTGGCTGAATGACTTTGTGGTGCACATTGTCCTGATGTTTGGATAAATCCAGCCCAACACAAACCTGGGGCGGTGTGTGTAGCTTTAGCGCTGTGATCCTCGGAGCAGTCGATTCATTATTTTATTGAGATTAAACTGTGACGACAGTGAAAAGGAGCTGGAGTGACTTTAATCTGACCTGTACATCTGAGACACAAACACACGCTTTATTGGCGCGCGTCTGAACTCCTGAGCAGTCGTCGTCTTTTGAGAGTCAGACATGGAGAAACTTCATATTTGTAGAGCTTTTGGTCGAGTAAGCGGTCGATAGGACGATGTGTTTCGTCTCTTTTCATAAACGTGTGATTTGTTTCATTTCCCCATTTTATCGTCATTTGGCTCAAGTCAAAACTGCAGAAGTAAAACTGTCCAAGTCTGACACTCTACAGTGTTTTCCCTCCAGGTTAATGTCAAGCCCCGGATTCATGTGTGATGTGGCCTACAGGGGCCCCTATAGGAGCGCACGGGCCCTCTAGCCATAGGGGCGCGCGGGCCCTCTAGCCATAGCTATACGGGCGCGCGGGCCCTCGAGCCCTCTATAGGGGCCCTATAGGAGCGCAGGGGGCCCATAGGAGCGGGCCTACAGGAGCAGGCCTATAGGAGCAGGCCCTCGTACACCGGGCCCTCTGTCTCAGGGGACTCCCGCTGCAGGCGCAGGTGCTCCAGCGTGTTCTGGAAGTGCTTGTTGATCTGCTCCGTCTCCTCGCTGGCCTCCAGGTTGGGCAGGTCCTCTCGGATCTTCTGGATCAGCTGGTTCAGGACCTGGACAGTGACCTTCAAAAGAGAAAAGAAACTAAAACATGTGCCACGAGTGGCGCCTCTGAGAACCAGCACACCAGAAGGGAACTAAGAACTAATATGTTTGTGTCCTAAAGATGTGATTTATGTATTTAATGTGGCTCGCACGGTAAACAAACCGACTGGATTATCACACTTGGCCTGTGATCTTTTAATTAAGAGAACGACATAACAGTTTAAGCGTTATGTCCAGCTCGTTCATTCTGTCCAGTTAAAGACTCTGTGGTCTCTACTGACCGAGTGAACAGCACTGGACACTACGCTTAAAGGTGCATTGTGGGACATTTGGAGGGCAGTACTTTTTCACCTGCTGGACATTTGGACAGCACAAAAATAGCCCTGTAGAGCCCCCTCTGTAGGACCAGCATGGACATCCGGACGCAGCTAGTTATTGTAATGCTAACAACTAGCATGCTAACAACTAGAATGCTAACAGCGCACTGGATTTTGTAATCCTTTGTTCCAAGTGTCCATTTCCTATTATTTTGTCTTTATTTGTCACAGTTATAATAATACAGTTTTATTGAAGTTTATTTATGTTGCACACTGATGTGAACACGCCGCTGGCTCCATGTCGTCTCCTCTGTTCTTCATACTTGAGTGAACCTCGTTGCGTCACTTAAGTATATTAAAACACGGTTGCACGCGCCACATGACTGACATTGTAAACTGAGATCATAAAAAGCCCGGCGTTTTCACACGGGCGACTCACCGCGTCGTTCTCGCGCTCGTAGAAACACACGTATCTGTTGAGGATCTCGATGAACAGCTGGACCTGCAGCGACTGGTCCATGCACTGGTTGGCAATTTTCAGGGCTTTCTTCAGACACTCCATCACTCTCTTCCCGTCGCGGATCTGAGGGAGAAACAAAAGAACACGCTCAGACTCGGGCCCCGTGGAGGGGGCGGGGTCAGAAGCGTCCTACCTCCTCGCCGTTCTTCTCGGTGCTGCGGCCGGACCAGAAGAGGTGAGCGCAGATGCTGACCGCTCGGCACTGGTCAGGCTTCTTCAGCAGCTTGGACGCTGCCAGGGCGCACTGAGTCCTCAGGGGTTCGTGGTTCTCCTCGCTGAAACATCGCATGCGCTCGAACGTCCCGATGATCAGCGTGATAGCGGCGAGCTGCGCTTTGGAGTCGCTGATCTCGTCTTCGTACAGAGAAAAGGCCTGAGAAATATGGACATTTTTTAATTCATCGAGACGAGATCAATTCATGAAAAATAAAGAAGCAGACGGTTATTGAAACTAAGCCAAAGCTAAAGAGCGTGTGCCCCTTGTTTGTGGGGGCTTTTTGTTTTGGACAGGCAGTGTAGACGGTCACCAAGGGCCAGCTGGTTTGAGCCGGCTGACCAATCACAACGCAGTATTGTAGTCAAAAGGATGGACCAAAACATGGCGACAGGCAACATGGCCCACAGACGTACTTTGGCCAGTTTAGCAGATTTAAAACGGTTTTATTTTTGTAAAACGAGCACATTTAACAACAGTTTGGTTTCTCAGCTTGTTCCTGTTGTTTTGACTGAATGCTGGTCTCCATGGCGATGTCACAGCCTTACTGAACTCCTGAATTCCACAGCATTACACTTAACAAAATGACAAGTTAGATCTGCGGGAAGCAAGCCCTTTCTGAGGCTGAGAGGGAGATAAGTATGTTACTGATGAGAGAACAAAGTCTGCTTCATGTCTGTCCCTTCTCCATCATCATTAGTGTGCCAGTGCCAGTGCCTTGCTTCATGACACAACAGCAGGACACGTTGCCAGGCGCAGGGACCGGAGTGGAGCTCTGTGAACGGCACAAACGCCCGTCGCGGTCAGTACCTGGGACATGAACTCGTACGCCACCGTCTCGTGGTTTTCAAAGCCGATCTCGCCCGCGGCCAGCGCCCCCTGCAGGAAGAGCCGGAGGGGCAACTCGGCGAACTCAGCCTTGATGAGCGCGCTGATGGTCTGGTGAGCGAAGGAGAAGATCTTCTGGCACTTCTTCTCCCACTTGTCGTCCTACAAAAAGACAGGAGACACGCATGAACGTCAGCGACGGCCCGGGACAGGTGAAGGGCGAGGAACGGAGCGAGTATGACCGATGAGGCGCTCTCTTTGTATCTGAAGGCCAGCTGGTACGCGGCGAACACCAGCGGCGGCAGCGTGAAGCGGATCCTCTGGTTTCCACCGGCGCCAAAGTGTTTCCGCGCCGTGTTCAGGATCTGACACAGAGACACGAGTTCAGACGTGTTTTTGGTCAGCGGCTCGTCCCAGAGGAGGAGACGCGGCGCTCACCAGATACTGTTGGTCGGGGTCCTCGGAGTGGAGCAGGTGGATGAACCGTCCCACGAGGCTCTGCTCCTCGGCGAAGTCCTCCGGGTCCGGCTCGTCCGAGGGCTGGTCCGGCTGGTCCTGGATCAGCGTCGACACCAGGTTCAAGATGGAATCCACCTGAGAGGGAGGGACAGGAAGGACACGAGTGACCACAAGGCTCAACTCGGTGTACAGGAAGTGGAAGTGCAGTGGGTCGAATCCGTGACAATAATGAGAATAATTGTTGTATCATTATGTTTCTTCTCACAGTGGAGCTCAACAGCGCCCCCTGTGGGTGAGCCAAAACATCACTATTTGGCTCATCAAAATACATATTATTTTGATGTTTTGGCTTTGGTTTGGTGTTACAGTATCGATATCGCGGGCTGCTGTGTCGATGTATCGCCGAGAGTCATTTTTGGTATAATTTCCCGTGTTATTGTGTGACCGAACGACAATTTTGCTGCTCGTTTGAAGAAAGGAAACAAACCATGTGACATTTTGACGATTAAAATTGGCGTGTTTCATTGCGAGTTTGTGCCGGTCGAGGTTTAACAAAGAAAAATGTTTGAATATATTTGGGTCTTTAAAAAAATAGTGATATATATCGTAGAATATCATGAGCAATATATTGATTACATCTATCACAAAATCGTGATATTATCGTGAGCAGTGGGTCATTTTTGCCGTTGGGATTTGGAAACACTCAAATAATATGAGTTAAAGGCAAAATGAGCGACCAATGTCCATAAACTTAAGACTTTAAAAAGGTTATTAAAACGTTCACCAGAATTTAAACGTTTTACAAAGTTCTCAAACAGTTTTAATTAAATAAAATGATAGGTCTTGTGCTCATTGTGCAAACTGTGAGCGATCAACCCAGAGCGAGCAGTCAAACATTTAATACAGAATGAATATAAAATGTACTTCTGGCACCGAGCAGGCGGGGCCATAATCTTGACCTCTCGGACCCTCTAATACTCAAAAACATGGCAGATTCATAACTAACATAACCACAGTAATGCTAATGCCACACGGTAATAAAGGTCTCATTTGTTCCAGTTTATTCTCCATATGATGGAGACTCGTGGGCGTGGTCAGGTTGGACTCACCTGCTCCTGGGCCACGATGGTGGTGCTGTAGTCCAGCGTGTTGGTCAGCACGTAGCAGCTCATGTTCTTGCGCGACTCGTAGTCAAAGTACTCGAAGAGCGGCGGGAAGTGCTTCAGCTGCTGCACGGTCAGGATGTTGTTGTACGAGTCCACCGGGATCTTCAGGAGCCGCGTCAGCTCTTTGGACACGGCGCTGCTGGTCGCTATGCTGCGGGACACGGAGGAGAGAGGGCAGTGAGCGGGCAGTGAGCGGGCAGTGAGCACGGAGCCACCAGAGGACGCTAATCCTGCTTCACTAAAGACGAGACGCCGCTTCCTGTCGCACGCCACATTTCCAGCACGTTTCCCCATTCATCACAATTGGGATCATCTATTTTACGTGCAAAAGGTTTAAAATTCGATGTTAATTGTGTCGACAATTAGTAATGCTGCAAAACACGGTTATTTTTTTTAGCAGTCGAATTGTCAAATTGTTATTTCTGTTGCACGTCGAGGCTTTTTAAACGACATCATCATCAACCAAGTAAACGTGGGAATATGGTGATTGAAGGCTTAAAAGTATTATTGATAAAAGTCGTGACATTTTGATTTAATAATGCCACTGTCTTTGTCATAAACAGGTCTTTTGGAATGTGTTTTAGAGTCAGTACAATCCAAATAACGACTACAATTATCCAAATATGATTAAGCATTGCAACCATACATATCAGAAACAAACGTTTGAACAGATTTTGGATTTGACCTTTAACCAGGAAAGTCCCACTGAGTTTTAACTTTTTTAGCATGAGTAAACTAAATATTGTTGAATTTGTGAACATTTTTAATTTTGATTAAGCTGGAATTGGATAAACAAATACAAAAAGCTCAACAAAAGTTGCTAGTCTCAAAGTTGGTTAGCCGAGTAGTGATGGTTATTTGAGCATTTATATTAAATTTATAGTTTATTTGGCGTGTGTAGTATAAAACCACTTTGGAAAAGCGTGTGCAACAGGTAAATAGTGTCACAGTAAAACATGAAAAAGGACCTGACGATGGTACGAGAAGAAGGCGAGCGCACGTACTGTTCCAAGTTGAGTTTGTTGAAGATCTCCACCGTGCTCTCCAACACTTTGTCCACGTAGTCCACGCGGTCCGGGTAACACTTCATGGCCAGGTTTATGAGGGACACTTGGAGAGACACCACGTCCTCTGAGGGCATGTCCTGTCGAGACTGAACGCCACAAACACGTCAGCGTCACAGAAACCACACAAGGATCGTATTCTACCTCAGGAGTTACGTTTTACTCAAACGCCAAAGTAAATAGATCCATCTACAGACAATCGTGCAAACACTTTCGTTAAAAGGTGGTATGGACGATTTTTTTCAGCAATTTTTTTTATTATATTTCCTCGTGGCGTGGATAAATCATTTGTCCTGCCACGTATCAATCTTAAAACGCACCTACCGCTCACCTGCAGCCGCGTCAGGCTCGTCCCCACGTTTCCGCGTGCCTAAGCGCATGGATCTATCATAATATAGTTCCCTCAGTGTACGGGGCAAAATGAAGACGGAGAAAGACAGTTCGAGCTGACGCAGAAGTGGACAGAAATCTACGGGAGACGAGCGATGCGCTCCGTTGCGCTAATAAACAAACGCATGTGTGTGTTGTATCAGTCCGCACGGGGGAGTGCACATGCGCACTTCCGCCCGCGTTCTCAAATCGCCGAAAAATTGTCCATACCGCCTTTAACTCTGTATTGTTTTAAAGTTACATTGATCAGTTTTGTCACGATACCAGAGAAGGAGGACATGCTCAAGGACAAATTCCATGCACTTTTTGTATCGTTTGTGGCCTTTAAACAGCTCCAATACCTCTGCTTTAGCATCTCATATTTTAGAACATATATTTGGTGAACAGAAAGCGCAGACGTTTCTCACATACATTATTATAACATATTGGTGATGTTTTACGCACTTAAAAAACAGCACTGGGATCTTGGCCTCGACTTATGATGTCACAAAACTGTCTGAATCTTTTGTGTCTCAGAGGGAGAGGACTGGCTAAACCGATTCATCAAACAAGCGTATTTATTTGTACATTCTAAATCTTATGCGTGCCCCTTTTCATATGGTTTATTCAATGTTGTACGCTGCACCTTAAAGCCAAAGCAAGTTCTTGGTTTATGAATTATGTTGACTGACAATGGCAATAAACTGCTTTCTGATTCTGATTAATGCAATCAATAATAAATAAATACAACTCCAGGTATGTTTTGGATGAGCGAACACCGTTTTATCCCGGTTAAAACATAGAAACCCGCTCAATAACACCGATCCAATAACTCAAATGTGTGAAATCTGTGTCTAAATGAACCGTATCGTGAGTAAAACACGAGCGTTACCTGGATGACTGTGGCGACTTGTTGTGAGAATATGTCGAAGAGTTTGATCTCAGCTGGAATGCCCGGGCCGTCTTCTCGATGAGCGAACAGGGCGAGGCTGAAAATATAATATAGAGTCATCGGGAAACGCTCCGTGAAACCAGTATTTTATATAACTGTGTCAGACTTGTGTACCGGTCGATTAGAGCGATGATGATATTCTTGACGTTGACGTGTTGGTGCAGCTCGGCGCACGATCGCAGGAAAGGGTTGAGGGTCTGAAGGTGGAACTCGTCGGGAAAGACCTGAGAAGGAGAAGGTCAAACTGCGGCGCTAACAGAAGGTCTAGCTCTAAAACACACACACGAGCAGCAACACAACACAACAACACTCGCCCTTTACAATGTACAAACTCTTAGGTTATAAGATAAAATATTCCTTTATTGTCCACACATGGGGAAATTTCATTGTTGCAACGCAGGTAGATACAGAGGTAGATACAGAGGAAAAGAACAGATCACTTTCACGGATCACGGAAGTTTGAAAAACACTCAGTAGAAGATCTTCTATAAACAAAAACTCCCATTTCCCAACAAGGGATGGAGGGGAAAAATAATAAAGATAAAATAAATATATATATAAATACCATTGCATGTGATCACGACAGTAATTGCACATGGTTTGGTCAGTATTGCAAGTGTACAGGACTAACAGTGTTTGTTATAAAGTCTGACAGCAGCAGGAAGGAAAGACCTGCGAAACCTCTCCTTCACACAGCGAGGGTGGATCAGTCTCGGACAGAGTGTCCTGCAGCGGACAGAGTGTCCTGCAGGGGACAGAGTGTCCTGCAGGGGGCGACACTCATGGTCCAGCATAGGTGTTGAGGTCTTTGGCGCGCGGTGTCTTGGGCACAGGTACCTGACAGGAGGTCTTCCAGACCTGTGGTACCACCCTCAGCTTCAGGCTCATGTTGAAGACATGCTCCATAACTCCACACTGGTCATCTGCAGGACTTAAGGAGCCTGGGGCTGATGCCGTCAGGTCCTGCTGCCCTCCTCACTTTAATCCTCTTCAGCTCACTCCTCACCTGTGCTGCTGTGACAGTCAGTGGATGGCAGGGTGACTGTGTGCTGGGGGGGATGGGTGAGTCCAGGCGAAGTGGGGAGCTTTATTTATACATACTTTATTCCTAAAGTATCGACCGGAGGTGTAGCTTACGGTATAAACCAGATTTACGGTCATTTCTGTTTGTAGAGTAGGCAAAAAACTAGACAAAGCTCTTTGAAGAAGCTAAAAAACATCCAATACGCACACAAATGAGGTGCATAGAACAGGACTGATCATATCAAGCGTGTAATCTTTCTACAAACACGAGCACTTAATCATTTTCAGCTAAAATGCCGGATGTTTGAATGCAAATACACACAGACCTGAATGATACACTCCATCAGATACTCCTGAGCCAAGGAATCTCTGCAGTTCACCACCTGCTCCAGAACACCAGCCAGAACGATCTGAGGAACAACGAAGAGTCAGACACTGGCAAACACCCAAAGCACAATAGACGTTCATGTAATATTTAATGTGCTACTTATGGTTGAGGTACACTTGTTTTTTTATACTTTATTACGCTTGTCCTCTGCGTTTGACCCATCCTTCAATGCCACTGCCCATAAGCAGGGGGCGCCACCGTGCAGCGCTCGCTCATCTCCAGATCCTGAGCTAGTCCTGGTCTGGCCCGGGACTTTAAACCGTGACCTTCTGGCTGTGAGGCGAGAGTGCTAGCCACTTATGCAGTCAAATGAAACCCTTTGCCTCGTAGTTTCCCCCCTTCACCTGATGAATAATACTTCATATAAGTATGAAGTCGTGTACATCCGCGTATAGGACAAACCTGTTTGTACTTCTCCACGTTGACGCCCTCCAGCTGGCTCAGTCGCACCAGGTTTGTGCCGACTAAAATCCTGAGTTCTTGCCGTTCCTTCTCCCGTTTCTCCCGGTCTCGGCTGTGTCCCTGATGCTGCATTCGGACCCATAATTTATTCATCTCCGCAAAGTTCAGGAGGATAAAATCAACAGAGTCGGTTATGTCTCCCGTCATCTCCTCTGTGCCCCTGAGAGAAGAAGCACATGTGTCAGTCTCGTGAGCACATTCTGCACATGTGGGGTGCTCATTCATACTCGAGCTGCTCGCCGTCGTCAGGCAGGATGTTGCGGGTGCACTGCAGCAGATAGTTTCTGAGGAACAGGCCTCTCAGAGGGTGCTGCACCCCTCGACACATCTCCACCAGGTCCTTTAGGATGTCCTTCCGAGACTGAGGGAAGGAGCGCACGTACACCACGCCCACAGTGATCAGGAGGTAGCTGCAACAGACGAGCGGCGCCGTGGCTGTGAGCAGTGTGCACAGGGTCATGTGTAAAGTACATAAACCAGACTCACAGCCGGGGAATGATGTTGCCCGCGTACTGCACCAGCTCGTACAGGTCCGACACTTTACGCCCTTTGGCAAACTCATCAGTGAGATACACCTCCAGGTAGTGGAGCTCGTCTGAGATGGCCATGTCTGAAGACCCACTGTTAAGAAACCTCACGCCAAATCATCTAAACACTTTATGGAGCTACATCTGGGTTTATCCTGATCCTGGAGCACCAGAAGTGAAAGGATACAGAGCTCGTAGTAGCTCTTTGGAGAAAGCATGGACGTCCTGAGCTCGCCCAGCATGTTGGAGGCATGCTTCAGAGCGTCCATCAGTTTGTTCTTGTCCTGTAAATACAAGACAAGTCTGACTGGTTACCACAGCAGGAGCTACAGCAGGAGCTACAGCAGGAGCTACAGCGCGAGCTACAGCGCAAACAAACAAGATTTCAACACTTATTTAAAAATGCTTGACTTCAGTTTCGAGCCGCAGAATTCATGGTGATGTTTCATTTACCAGACATCGCTTCATCTGGAAGGACTGGACCTTGACAGCCTGCACAGCCTCATCCAGAAGCTTCTCCTGCTCGTCCTGAGGAGACTGTGTGGTCGGCTGCAGCAGACAAACAGACACAACTGTCAAACCTGCTTCAAACAACCCGTCATTACATGGACCTATTACAATTTGGGTTTTTAAAGTGCATTACATTGCCCTTAATGAAGTAGATACAAAAGATCAAGGGCGGAGTAACATAAAATGATGTCCAAAAGCACTTTAAAATGCTCCACCATCACAATGTTCAAACTTGTGGAACGTTTCACTTATCAGCTCTAAATGGAACTGATTTGAAGTCTTTCTAATTGAGATAGCAACAGTTTCCAGGGTGGATTGGGTCATCATCCCTGTACCAGAGTGTGTAAAGACATTTTCTGACTGTAAAATTGTCCTTAACGTAATAAATCTGACAAACTGAATGCATACAGTGAGCTCAAACCCTAAAAATCAGATCACAATCTCCCATTACATAAAAATGACGTAAAATACTATTACAAATGTCTTTAAAACAGACTCTGACATCAAACTCCTTTCATAGATTGTGTTTTTCTGAAGTTTATCACAGTTTCTCTATCGAAATCACATCCACTTCACTTCTGCCTCTTTTCAATCATTTAGAATGTTTTGTGTTTAATATTTTACTGCCTCAAAAGAACAAACAAACATCTTTACACTAGTGACAGTTGTAGTTCTGGACACTTTGCAAACGTATGGCACCGACTCCGCCCCGTTCGCGAGCCATAATCATTCATAATTATAATAAAACACGAGTGGAACGTGCAAAGTGACACCATGATTACACTCAGGAGACAGTGTCGCACGACCGTGACATTTATCTGCGCAAAAATCGCACAAAAATCACACAAAATCGCAAAGAATCCTGGCTGTTTGGCTAACAGCTAACGCGTCCGTGCTAACAGCTGTCCGTGCGCGCGTTCCTCCAGAAAGCACGCGCGAGCCAAACCCGCACAACCGAACACAAGACGCGTGATGCGACTCGACGCGACGCGGTTCAAGCGACTCAAACTGTCAAATGGAGCAAACGCAGCGCGCGGCGTTGACATTTTTTAAGGAAGTAGCCGTAGCGTTTAGCATCGCGGCTGTCAACGGCGGAGTGACGCGAGCCACTACAGACGCGGAAGTGGCGGCGCGAGCGCGGTCCGTCTGCGTTCGAATCCGCGGTAAATGCGGTTGTCGCGATCCCGGCGTGTTGTTACCGCGTCTTTACCATGATCAGAAGAGATGTAGCAGCAGCGGTGCAGCGGAATCTTCTGTCATGTGACCTGCAGCTGCGGGGACTGTCACTTCCGGTTCCTCTGTGAGCCTGCAGCGACCCCCAGCGGCCGTGAGAGGAACGGCGCGCGAGAGGAAACCGCAAATTAAATGAATAAAGCAAATATATGTGGAGCGGCATAAAAAGAACAAATAAAACATACAAATAAAACCAACTAACCCTTAATTTAGCAGGTAGTAAGCCTGACTCGTTCATTAACTAGCTTGCTTTATTAAGGCTAACTAAACTGTAGTTAAAGCATGAACAAAATCAAATCGAACAAAGACTTATTTTATAGTGAGCAAATTGTTAATAAATACATAACTCCTCAGCTTGTGTCATTCTTAATAAACTATAAGTTTATAATGACTTAATTATGCTTTATTAAGAATGATTAAGGTGTAGTTATTATAAAGTGCAACCAAATGATCAGGTTTAGCATTTGTGTGGAATTTGCTGTTGGATATTTTGATTGTAAAAGTAATAATCAGGCTCCTGCATTATACGAAATTAAAACATGTCAAAACAGGTTGAGTTAATAAACAGCTTTATATGTCACGATGTCAAACTCTCGGATGGAGGACGTGTTCCTTTATTAGGGAAGTAAAAGTATGAAGAAATATTCAAAAATAAATCTGACAATGATTTAAATTATTATTATAATTTGTTCAACTTTAAAATATATACTTTTAAGTACACAGAGAATACTTATTGCTAGTTTCAGTTCCATGTGGATGTGTCGGAGGTCGAGAGATCAGATCAAATTACACCAGATAACATGACATTTTACTGTTGGAAATGTTGCTTTCTTCTGCCACAAACAAACACTCAAATCCAGACACTTTTTGGTCTCTAGAATGCAAACAAAACACATGATTTTTACACTGATTTATTATAAAAATCTCCCATTCTCTCAAACACATTCAGAGCAGTCCAAACTTTCCCCATGTGGGACAATAAAGGAATATCTTATCTTAAACCTGCAGCTCGGGTCGTACGACTGTCACAAAGAGTCAGAGTTCATGTTTCAGACTCGCCTCTGCATTTCCCCTTCACACGGCGGATTCGTCCTCACTTTCACAATCAAGTGAAACCAACAGTTGTCGATCAAACGTCTCGTACGTAGCGCAGTCCAAATGGGTCAAATAAATATTCCAGAACATGCGAGTGTCACGTGGTCGGGAGCTTCATCGTGTGAACGTCATCGTCACAGAGCGTTTGTGGCGTCCTTCCACTGACGAACAGACCGTGAGCGGCGGCGGCGGGCGACTTCACACTCTGGTGCAGGTAGCCGTTATAGAAGTCTGCAGCGGTCAGACGCTTTTTCAGCAGCACGGACCGGAATCCGACCCAGCCGTCCTGGAAAGAGACAGAACGGTGATAAGATATGAGGCAGAACAAAAACGTGACACAACAATATGCAATCTATGGAGGCGCATCACAGGAAAGAGGATAAAGTATGTTTTTATGTCGTTCTGTTTGGATATGTTTGTATTTCATGTATTCAAATGTGTGAGTTTTGCAGCAACACTTTCTGGTGAGTCCGATCTATGGCTCAAGAAGTACTTTTTACAGTAAAATTGGGAAAATGACGCTTTCTTAACCTAAAGGACAAACATTTTGACATAATAATATAGACCTACATGAATATTCCATGTTTGATCACAGGTGGGACGGCTGGAAAAACCACATTACATTCTAAATGTATAAAGATTCTCGGGTTTGTCATGTAGCTCGTGGCTTCGTATGTGGTTCAAAACACAGCGGATGGTTTGTATTCACTCATTTAGACATTTAGACATTTTATTGTGCGTTTCACATGTAAAAAAGGCGCAAAAATTAGTTGTAATTGTAACGCAATATGACCCTATTTTCTTCTGTAAAATGAATTAATTTGTCCATGATTCGTGACAAATAAGGACTGAACTAAAACAGTCAAATGACACAGTTTTAGCATTTTAGATCCAAAAACACACAAACATTAAACGTGTGACACAGAGAGTTCAGCCCATTCTGTTCGGGCAGATTTAGAATACTACATATTTAAACTACTATAAGTACAGTATAATTGCAGCTATAAGTACAGTATAATTGCAGCCAGAGAAAGTGTTTGGCATGATGCAGGACTTTAAATGACTGACCTTACAGCGCACACTGACAATATCGGACTCTTTGATGTAAAATACAGATCCGGGCACTAGTTTTCCACTTCCATCTGCAAATCGCACACACATCATTAATTTATTATCATTTTATAATCATTTCTGTCAGGTTTGAACCCGCTTTAAGGCTCTCCCTGCAGTAACTCACCCGGCACCACGCTGTGACACTGTCCCGTGAAGTCCAAGAGTTTGACCGTCCTCCCCATCCACAGGGTTCTTAAAGGAATCTGAGACAAAATGGCTTCACGTTATCACCATCTACTCGCATTTTACAACGTTTTAAAGTGTGTTTACTGGCACAGCTTTTCTGATTCTAGTCCAGTTGATGATTCTAGTGATCAACTGGGAAACGACCGTAAATCTACCTCAGTAAATGAAGAATCGTACGTCCTAGTTTGGGACAATCTTGTCTTTCATGAAACGTATGCGAATTTAAAAGTATCATTAGTACTTCTGCTCCCATTATATCGCTTTGTATATTTTGCAGAGTGGCACCAAAATCAATAAATACTTGGACAGCGATTTTGGGGTTTCGTTTTTGACTAGATGCAAAGCTAATGCTCATTTTGAAGCATAATAAATACTACACTAAAGCTACAAACCCAAAGTAATCTGCATTTAAATTAAATCTGGAAGTCTCAGCTTTAAGTTTGAAGTGGTTTGTTTTATATTTCATGTTTTAATCAAGGTTAACAGTAGCTTTAGAACACCAACATCGACACCAACATCGACATGAGACTCAAAAAACCATCAGAATCAGGATGAGTTGTGGTAAAACATGTCACTTACAGTCATTTCACCTGCTGAAGGATCAGAAAGAATCCATTGGAAATACAAATACTTCTTACAACTATTAACACGCATTTTTGCACAATACTGTCTGAAAAATTTAAGAAGAGTCGCTCACATTGGACAGATTTTGAGCTCCTAAACTCTTCTTACCCGAGCTCCAATCGCACGAGACAAACGGTCGATGTCGTCCGCGCTCTGCTCCTCCCACACCAGCCAGCTCAGCGATTTGTCGATTTTAGGGGCTGAAGAGAGAATGATTAAGAGTCTAAAACAGACATGATCTAAGTTCACAGATGATTATAATTTAGATCATCTTACCGAACGTTGCACCCGCCGTACTCTGCTCTTTCTTATTTTGGAGTTTTTCCCTCAAGTTCCTCAGCGTGTCGATGAGCTAGTCACGAAAACGAGTAAAACGTGTCGGTAAAACGTTTAAAATGTACAGAGGTTACGAACAGGACATCTAAAGAAGGACAAATTTAACTCACACGATCATTATTTAGTGGCCAATGACTTGAAGTTACAATGATTCGCTTATTCATTCATATTTCAGCAATTTGTAATGACTGAAAAATTAATTATATTGACAAACGGAGTAATTTTTAGACTCAAGTTGGATTGAACTGTGCATCTGAACGTTCCCAGATATTATTGTGTCTTTTACTCGACATCAAACCCCAGAATTACAGTTCCCGAATGCAGAACCTCAACAAACTGACCATCTGCGCTCCTTTCACGGCGAGAACTTGGCCGAGCTCGTCCGACGTGAGCTTCTGCTGGATGCGGTAGGTTTCCTGGCTGAGGACGGGGCCCACGTCGAACCTGGAGGACAGCGTTGTGTTACTCTGAGTCTGTTTTTAGGGAGGTCCGTCCTAAACCGACCTGTGAGGGCGGATCTGCATCACCGTGACCCCCGTGACCTCGTCCCCCCGCAGGATGGTGTGGAAAATGGGCGCCGGGCCTCGCCATCGCGGGAGCAGGCTCGGGTGCACGTTCAGAATCCCACTGCGAGCGCACGGACAGCGGCAGCGTGTGAATGAGACTAAATATTAAACTGTTGTGTGTTGTAACTGGGATTTACTCACAATGGGAACTTGTTGATGAGTTTTTGTGGGAGTAAACAGCCGAAAGACACCACCACACCCACATCGAACTGACCCTGGCCGATGTCCGGGGGCCAGCGGTGCATGGGAAGACAACTCTGGAGAGCAAACCTTTTCACTGGGACGTCACCGGAGAGAGTCACCACCTCAAGAGCCTGCACCACGGAGTCGCCACATTTTCTGTAACAGACAATCACATAATTATGAGTCGACTGGAGCTCAGAGACTGACACAAAACAATAAATGTAAAGTAGGAAAAAGTTATTGAAAGGCATTTTTAAAAAGATGTGTTTGGGAAGGGAGTTCCAGAGGGGGCAGACGGACAGGAGGTGGCATCAGTGGATCTGAGGGAGCGGGTGAGGGTGTGATCATGGAGGAGCTCAGGGAGGTAGATGGGAAGCCAGTGGAAAGAAAGAAAAGATAGAATAGATCAAAATGGCTGTGCAGGACAAGCAGAAGAGTAGACGTCATACTAGACACTATACACTGCACATCATACTGTAAATACGATGTACAGTGCTGCTGACTGACTTAAAGTCCTGGAGCCAGTTCTCAGCTGGACCAGGAGCAGTGTGTGTCAGTGTCAGTGTACAACAGTGTCAGTGTACAACAGTGTCAGTGTCAGTGTACAACAGTGTCAGTGTACAACAGTGTCAGTGTACAACAGTGTCAGTGTACAACAGTGTCAGTGTCAGTGTACAACAGTGTGTGTCAGTGTCAGTGTACAACAGTGTCAGTGTACAACAGTGTCAGTGTACAACAGTGTCAGTGTACAACAGTGTCAGTGTACAACAGTGTCAGTGTACAACAGTGTCAGTGTCAGTGTACAACAGTGTGTGTCAGTGTCAGTGTCAGTGTACAACAGTGTCAGTGTACAACAGTGTCAGTGTACAACAGTGTCAGTGTGTGTCAGTGTCAGTGTCAAACAGTCTGTGTCTGTGTCTGTGTCTGTGTCTGTGTCTGTGTCTGTGTCTGTGTCTTTGTGAGTGTCTGTGTGAGTGTCTGTGTGAGAACAGAGTCTGGACAGTACCTACTGGTCGACAGCACTTTTAGTGACTCCACTGCGAAGTCATCCGTGCCGAAAAACAGCACCTTCCAGGGGCGTGTGGCGGCCGGTGAAGAGGCTGGAGTAGCGGCTGGTGTAGCGGCAGGTGTGTGCCCTCTCCCCGGGCACAAGGGACGACACTGCCGGGGCTGGAGCTGGAGCTGGCTCCGGAGGAGTTTGACAGCTCTGGCCCAGGTCATCCACATGATCCTGTCAAAGTGTCTGATCAGAACATGTCTGCAGTGTCTCCTCTTGTCTTCTCCTGGAGAATGAAAGAACCAGTCGAGAAGCTTAAATCATGTTAATTAGTGAGTCTCCTCGTCAGTGACAATGGTCATATTATATCCATAACATGTCAGTAACGCGCGGCGCCATGTTGTTCTGCTTTTTCTTCTTCTTTGGAGTATTACTAACCAGAAAACGCGTATATCGCCACCTGCTGTGTGGAGTGTGAACTATGAACACTGAGCGCAGTGTTTTCTAGTATTGTAATGTAGATCCGTGTGTCGCGCGCATGGATCTATTATAATGGTCACATGACAGTCACATTCGCACCGATTTCCTGCGGGAGGATAGAGGAATGGACGAGAGGAAGCACGGAAAGATGGAGGAAGCACGGAAGAGAGAAGAGGCGGGCCGCGGTAATGTCGGTACTGGTCCTTTAAGACGTGTTTTGCGACAGTAACTGCTTGTTTCACGACCGTGCTGGTTTTACGACAGTGTCGTCTTACGGTTTAACAACAACATGGCCCAAGCGGCGCACTTTTCTGGTTCCGAGAGCGTTTCAGGGGAAAATGCTGAATCTTCGGCTGCGGAAGGAGGTAGCGGGACCCCGGGGACAGGTGGACAGGACAACCCGGTGTGTCTCATTGTCCTGGGCATGGCAGGTTCCGGGAAAACCACGTTCGTTCAGGTAATGGAATCTACGCAGCGCTCGTGATGCTAAAGAGCACACCGGCCGGCACAAGGCAACAAAAAAACAAAACAAGTTCTGAGTCTAAATATACTTATTGAATTCCTGTTATGTATCTGTTCTCAAAAATGAATTGAAATAAAAAAAAATATGCCAAAATATGCAGCAGTGAAATAATGAAATGACTTGATTCTGCAGTGCTATTCTTTAAATCAACATCAGTCCAGTGTCTATTATTCATCATTTAAACCCTTAATTTAAGGGTCCAATTTTTCCAAAAACGTCTGAAAAAATGATCCCCCATTCAAACTGAAGCTGGTCCTGAACCCTCTCGTGCTGGACCCTCTGTGAAGCTGAGACTCTTTGGTTTTGGACTCTTTGGGGACTGTTTGTGGACTCTTTTGTGGACTCTTTTGTGGACTCTTTTGTGGACTCTTTTGTGGACTCTTTGCTTGTTTTTCCTCCAGAGGCTGACGGCTCATCTCCACACTCACAAAGCTCCACCGTACGTCATCAATCTGGACCCGGCTGTCCACGAAGTGCCCTTCCCGGCCAACATCGGTGAGGACAAACACCACCCACATGCTAATATTAAAGAAGAAATATTATGCTTTTTTCATGTATCTAACTATGATATAATGAGGTCAATGATTTAAACACTGTTATAAACTGTAATATTGATCCAAAGTAAAATAGCTTAGTAACAGAAACGGGTATATCTACGTAGGATGTCACTGAAGCAAACGGCAGATTTTAATGTACTTGTTTTTATTGTTGAAAAGTGTCTGTGACATTGTTTAACCCTGTATGACCTGGAGACTGTCATTTTTAAATAATGGTTTATCTTCCACATATTCAAAAGTGATTTATTTGACTCGAGTTAAAGAGGCAGATGTAAATGAACGCGCTGCTTTGTGCGTGTGCAGACATCAGAGACACGGTTAACTACAAAGAAGTGATGAAGCACTACGGCCTTGGACCCAACGGGGGCATCGTCACGTCCCTCAACCTGTTCGCCACCAGATTTGACCAGGTAAAAGATCATCGGACGTGAAACCGACTTCACCTCTAATATATGTGCTGCTGGTCTAACAGTGACTTCCACTCAGACTCTGCTTTGTCACATCTTTAGTGTTTGTTTGGGTCACATTCAGTCTTCAGATTTTAGCAGAGTTTGAATATTGGCAACTTGCATGTGTTTTCTTCCATGCAACCTCCTCATAAACACGTACTGAATGCACTTAATTACTTTATTTGTATTGATGACGAAGCAAGTGACCTCAGAAGTGTTTATTCTGGATATGATCGTGACTGTTGTCTTCATGTCCAGGTCATGCAGTTCATAGAGAAGAAAAGACACAACCACAGGTGAGTGCGCAGCCACGTGAAGGAGAGAGCTTCTGGAGTAAAAACTACTCTTGTGAGGCACGATATTAGGACACACAAATGACACTGTGCCACTCTCACACCTGTGCCACCTTTGCCCTCTGCAGATACGTGCTGATCGACACCCCGGGTCAAATCGAGGTGTTCACCTGGTCGGCGTCGGGCACCATCATCACAGAGGCACTGGTACGAGTGTTTGCACGAGACAATTAGAGGTGTCATAATGAGTGCTTCATAATTGCACATTTACCACGTCAAGCAGTGGGATTAAAGCTGCGAGACGAGGACTAGGACAGGACCGACAAGAGACGAGGACTAGGACAGGACCGACAAGAGACGAGGACTAGAACAGGACTAACGAGAGACGAGGACTAGAACAGGACCGACAAGAGACGAGGACTAGGACTAGAACGAGGACTAGAACAGGACTAATGAGAGACGAGGACTAGAACAGGACTAATGAGAGACGAGGACTAGAACAGGACTAATGAGAGACGAGGACTAGAACAGGACTAATGAGAGACGAGGACTAGAACAGGACTAATGAGAGACGAGGACTAGAACAGGACCGACAAGAGACGAGGACTAGAACAGGACCGACAAGAGACGAGGACTAGAATAGGACCGACAAGAGACGAGGACTAGAACAGGACCGACAAGAGACGAGGACTAGAACAGGACCGACAAGAGACGAGGACTAGAATAGGACCGACAAGAGACGAGGACTAGAACAGGACCGACAAGAGACGAGGACTAGAAGAGGACCGACGAGGACTAGAACGGGACCAACGAGAGACGAGGACTAGAACAGGACTAACGAGAGACAAGGACTAGAACAGGACTAACGAGAGACAAGGACTAGAACAGGACTAACGAGAGACAAGGACTAGAACAGGACCGACAAGAGACGAGGACTAGAACGAGGACTAGAACAGGACTAACGAGAGACGAGGACTAGAACAGGACTAACGAGAGACGAGGACTAGAACAGGACCGACAAGAGACGAGGACTAGGACTAGAACGAGGACTAGAACAGGACTAATGAGAGACGAGGACTAGAACAGGACCGACAAGAGACGAGGACTAGAATAGGACCGACAAGAGACGAGGACTAGAACAGGACCGACAAGAGACGAGGACTAGAACAGGACCGACGAGGACTAGAACGGGACCAACGAGAGACGAGGACTAGAACAGGACTAACGAGAGACAAGGACTAGAACAGGACTAACGAGAGACAAGGACTAGAACAGGACTAACGAGAGACAAGGACTAGAACAGGACTAACGAGAGACGAGGACTGGAACAGGACTAACGAGAGACGAGGACTAGAACAGGACCGACAAGAGACGAGGACTAGAATAGGACCGACAAGAGACGAGGACTAGAACAGGACCGACAAGAGACGAGGACTAGAATAGGACCGACAAGAGACGAGGACTAGAACAGGACCGACAAGAGAAGAGGACTAGAATAGGACCGACAAGAGACAAGGACTAGAACGGGACCAACAAGAGACGAGGACTAGAACGAGGACTAGAACAGGACTAACAAGAGACGAGGACTAGAACAAGACTAAGAAGAGACGAGGACTAGAACAGGACCGACAAGAGACGAGGACAAGAACAAGACTAAGAAGAGACGAGGACTAGAACAGGACCGACAAGAGACGAGGACAAGAACAGGACCGACAAGAGACGAGGACAAGAACAGGACCGACAAGAGACGAAGACTAGGACGGGACCAACAAGAGACGAGGACTAGAACAGGACCAACAAGAGACGAGGACTAGAACAGGACCAACAAGAGACGAGGACTAGAACAGGACTAACGAGAGACGAGGACTAGAACAGGACCGACAAGAGACGAGGACTAGAACAGGACTAACGAGAGACGAGGACTAGAACAGGACCGACAAGAGACAAGGACTAGAACGGGACCAACAAGAGACGAGGACTAGAACAGGACCAACAAGAGACAAAGACTAGGACAGGACCAACAAGAGACGAGGACTAGAACAGGACCGACAAGAGACGAGGACTAGAACAGGACCGACAAGAGACAAAGACTAGGACAGGACCAACAAGAGATGAAGACTAGGACAGGACCAACAAGAGATGAAGACTAGGACGGGACCGACAAGAGACGAGGACTAGAACAGGACCGACTAGAACGGGACCGACAAGAGACGAGGACAAGAACAGGACCGACAAGAGACGAGGACAAGAACAGGACCGACAAGAGACGAGTATTAGGGCAGTTTGAAGGGAGTAACATCCCTCAGGACAAAAGACGGCGTCCAGCAGCCCGAGCGTCCCAGTGTGTCTCCTGAAAGTGTCTTGTTATGAATGTTGATCTTGTGTTTCTCTGGCGTGTCCTAGGCCTCCTCCTTTCCGTGCGTGGTGGTCTACGTCATGGACACGTCTCGATGTGTCAGCCCCGTCACGTTTATGTCCAACATGCTGTACGCCTGCAGGTATGGCCCGCCCCCTGCACACTCAAAGCCCCGCCCCCTGCACACTCAAAGCCCCGCCCCCTGCACTCTCAAAGCCCGCCCCCCTGCACACTCAAAGCCCCGCCCCCTGCACACTCAAAGCCCCGCCCCCTGCACTCTCAAAGCCCGCCCCCCTGCACACTCAAAGCCCCGCCCCCTGCACACTCAAAGCCCCGCCCCCTGCACACTCAAAGCCCCGCCCCCTGCACACTCAAAGCCCCGCCCCCTGCACACTCAAAGCCCGCCCCCTGCACATTCATAGCCTCGCCCCCTGCACATTCAAAGCCCCGCCCCCTGCACATTCAAAGCCCGCCCCCTGCACATTCATAGCCTCGCCCCCTGCACATTCATAGCCTCGCCCCCAGCACATTCATAGCCTCGCCCCCAGCACATTCAAAGCCCCGCCCCCTGCACATTCAAAGCCCCGCCCCCTGCACATTCAAAGCCTGGAATAAAGCCGGTTGGTCTCTGAAAAAAACACAACAACACAACAACAACAACACCTCGTGCACTTGGATGCCAACTGCCATAAAAAACAACAACGACAACAGTTTGGATATTACGGCAACATAGAGGAACGCCTCGGTCCGTATGACGGGGAAGAAGAAGAGGAAGCGTGACCTGGTCGGTGACGATATGAACAGCGGGGAGGACTCCCCTGGAGCCACTGATCCTGTGCAGCGTAGGGCGTCTTCTTGCTCGTCTATGGAGGGCTCTCTCAGTGAGGAGCAGGGCGGGGGGGTTGCAGATGTCGGGGATGTGAGTTCAGAGTGTAAGGTGTTCATAAAGCTCGCGCAGGATAATGCGTCCTTTAAGGGGTGGGATCCGATGGCGTTGACAAGGAGCCTGACTGTAGCTGTGGGAGTGGTCAAGCATGCGAGTGTCCTTAGGGATGGCTCGCTGCTGGTCGTGTGCAAGGACGTGGCTCAGCAAAGGAAGGCGATTGAAGCTAAGTCTCTGGGGGGGAAGGACATTCTTGTGTCTGATGCTGTAAGAGGCACGGTTAGGGGAGTTATAGTAGGCGTCCCTACGACGACATCTGTGGATGACATAAAGGAGAATTTGACTGGAGCTAAGGTGGTGGATGCTAGGCGGTTGAAGATGACCCGGGATGGGGTAAGGTGTGACAGCCTGTCGATAATGATTAGATTTGAAGGTGGGATCCTGCCTCGTGTGGTGTGCGTTGGGTACATGCGCTATGGCGTACGCCCATATGTTCTGCCGCCCCTGCGTTGCTTCAAGTGCCAGCGCTTTGGGCATATTGCAGCGGTCTGTAGAGGGAAGCAGAAGTGTGGTAAATGTGCAGGAGACCACGAGTATGGGAAGTGTGACGACGGAGCAAAACTCAAGTGCTGTAACTGTGGGGGAGAGCATAGCTCTGCCTACGGGGGATGCGTTTTTGCACCTCAGGGCTGCTGAGGTGCAAAAAGTTAGGGCCTCTCAAGGCATATCCTACGCAGATGCGGTCAAGAAGGTGTCTGGTAGTCAGGTGACGGTGGATGCAGTGGGGGCTGCCAGTGCTGCTGGTGTCCTAGGCGACAGGGGAGGGGGCAGCGTTGCCCGCGGCCAGGGGGAGGTCCTCACTGGGATGCCTGTGAGTGTGCCTTCCACGGGCAGAGGCCCTGTGGGTGCGGAGGATGTACTGGTTGTGAAGAGGAAATATTTCTTCCTCTTTATAGTGGAAGTGATTAACTGTACTGGGCAAACCAAGAAGAGATCCGAAAAGACTAAGATCATCGCTAAGGCTGCAGGGAAGTACTTTGGAGCTGGGGGCCCCGAGTGGACGGAGATAGAGGATGCGCTGCGGGAGGGCGCCCTGCCCCATTCTGGCAGTGGGAGTGGGGGGGCTCCCGATGCGCCGTCAGGTTCCGGGGGCTCATAATGGCGGTGGTTGTCTTGCAATGGAATGCGCGTAGTCTTCGTGCTAATGGCCAGGAATTTAAGCATTTTGTCTCTACCTTGTTGAACAAGCCTCACGTTATGTGCGTGCAGGAGACTTGGTTACGACCTAGGTGGGGTTTTGGGATACAAGGGTATGTGTGTGTTAGGAATGATAGGGAGCAGGGTAGAGGCGGAGGTGTGGCTGTGTTTGTCCGAGATGACCTAAATTACGTTGTTGTCAGTGTGAGTAAAGCGCCGGAGGCCCTGGCGGTGAGGGTCTGGCTGGGTGGTGAAGCTGTTACTGTGGTTAACCTTTATAATCCGTGTGGTGAGTTAACGTTAGAGTCCTTGCATAGTATCGGTAAGGATGTTCGGGGAAAGGCCGTGTGGTGTGGGGATTTTAATGCGCATAGCGCTTTGTGGGGCGGTAGTGGTACCGATAGGTATGGGCAGGTGGTAGAGGGTTTTATCAATCAAAGGGAGTTGGTTTGTCTGAATGATGGGGGTGGGACCCGCTATGATATGGGGACCGGTGCGGAAAGTGCAATAGATCTTACACTTGTGTCCAAGGAGTTAGCTGGTGTTTGTAGTTGGGAGGTTCTTGGTAATCTTTCTTTTGGTAGCGCTCACTATCTAGTCCGCACCGTGATTGGCTTTGGGAGCTGTGTGGTCAGGGGGACGAGGATCCAGAGGTGGCAGTTGGCAAGGGCGAACTGGGGGGCTTTCCTGAGGAAAGCTGATGATGGTTCTAGGGTTCTGCAGGAAGGAGGATTGACTCAGGTGGATGATCTCAATAGTGCAATTGTCTCGCTCATCACGCAGTCAGCGGTAGGCACGATTCCTAAGAGTGGTGGTAGTGGACATAGGAAGCGGGTGCCGTGGTGGACTGAAGCATGTGGTCATGCTGTTAGGGCGAGAAATGCGGCGTTTCGCCGGCTAAGGGTTGCCCACACTGAGGGTGCCCTCATTGACTACAAGAGGGCCCGCGCTGTTGTGCGGAAAACTGTGAGAACGGCCAAGAGTGCCTATTGGAGGCGGTATTGTTCCAAAATTGGGAGAGAAACGCGTCTCGGGGATGTTTGGGGGATGATTAAGCGGATGCATGGGGTTGAGCGCCGTCATGGGACCCCGGTCCTAATACTGAATGGTGTTGAAGCAGTCAGCGACGTTGACAAAGCTGAACTGTTGGCCAGCACCTTTGTGTCGGTGCACAGCTCTGACAATCTCTCACCTGCGGAAAGGCACTACAGGGAGAGTACTTTGGCCCAGAATTCTGAGCTGATTGGGCACCAGCCTTCGACTCAAGATGACCTTGACCTTCCGTTTAGTTTGTTTGAGCTAAGGAGAGCACTTTCTAAGGCGAAACAGACAGCCCCGGGTAGAGATGAGGTGTGCTATGACATGCTCTCTCATTTGACTGATGACACGCTTGGGCTAGTCCTGGGTCGTTTCAACCGTGTTTGGGATTCAGGTTGTGTTCCATCTGCGTGGAAACAGTCTACGGTGGTGCCGGTTCTGAAGCCGGGTAGGCCAGCGTCTGACCCTTCAAGTTATAGGCCGATTGCCTTGACGTCGCAGCTCGGGAAAACGATGGAGCGCATGGTTACCGAGCGGTTGGATTACTTCTTGGAGAGTCGGGGTTTGCTTCCTGCGCACCAGAGTGGTTTCCGTAGGGGCAGGAACACCATGGATTCCGTGTTGTGTTTGGAATCTGATATCCAGCTGGCCAGGGCTCAGAAAGAAAAGGTTATTGCGGTGCTCTTTGATGTGGAGAAGGCGTACGATATGGTTTGGAAGGATGGGCTCCTCATTAAGCTGCGGAAGTGTGGTGTGAAGGGTAAACTGTTTAACTGGGTCCGGAGCTTTCTGTCTGGCCGGCGTATCCAAACCAGAGTGGGCGCTGCTTACTCTGGGGTCTATGGGGTGGAGAATGGGATCCCGCAGGGGAGTGTGTGTAGCCCTATCTTGTTCAATGTTATGATTAAGGACATCTTTGACGACGTGGATGGGTCTGTTGGGAGGAGCCTTTATGCTGACGATGGCGCTCTATGGGTGAGAGGGAGGAATCTCCGGTTTTACGAGGCGAAACTGCAAAGGGCAATACAGCAGGTGGAGCAGTGGACCCTGAAGTGGGGGTTTAAACTGTCCGTACGGAAGTCTCAAGTGATCTGTTTCTTCAATGGGCATAGGGACGTCTCCCTTCGACTGCATGGGCAGGTGCTCGAACAGGTCAGGGAGGTGAGGTTCTTGGGGGTCACCTTTGACGAGAGGCTTAGTTGGCGTCGGCACATTGATGAGGTCAGTGGTAAATGCAAAAGGGTGAATAACTTGCTTCGTTGTCTATCCGGCCAGGACTGGGGGGCCAGCAGAAGGTCGCTCCTGGGTATTTATCGGGCCGTCATGAGGGCGGCTATTGATTATGGCTGTATAGCCTACATGTCTGCGGCTGAGACTAACTTAAAGAAGCTTGATGTGGAGCAAGCCCAGGCCTTGCGCATCTGCTGTAGGGCTTTTAGGACCTCCCCTGTCTCGGCGCTGCAGGTTGAGTTGGGGGAATTGCCGTTACGGCTCCGGAGGCTTGAACTTCTGTTGGCTTACTGGGTGAATGTGCAAGGTCATACGAGCTCTCACCCGGTGAGGGACTTTCTCAGGGTTGATGGGGGGCAGAGTGAGGCTGGCAGTATGGTTTTCAGCCAGGTAGGAAATGCGAAGGCGCGGCTTGCGGGGGTTGGTGATCTGCGTGTGAGCCCGTCGGTGGCTTTGTCTGCTATAGCTCCGTGGAAGTTTGTCCCGGCTCCTGTTGATGTTAGCTTGCATGGCAAGCTTAGAGGAGTCGCTGGGAGGGCACCGCAGTTTGCCGTTCAAGCGATCGTCGATAAGCACTCAGGTGATGTGTTTATTTATACCGACGGGTCTAGGGATCCTGAGAGTGGGCGTACTGGCGCCGCTTATTTTGTGCCTGACCTGGGGCTAGCGGTCAAGAAGAGGTTGACAGATCGCCTTTCTGTTTTCACGTCGGAACTTATAGCGATACGGTTGGCGTTGGAATGGGCGGAATCTGCTTTGCAGTGTTGCGGCATTGTGGTGGCCTCTGACAGCCTTTCTGCATTGCAAAGCATTAAATCTGGGAAATCGGATTGCAGACAGGATGTGTTGAATGGCATCTTCTGTCTGATGCTCTCCCTGTCCAGGAAGGATGTGAGGGTTTCCTTCATTTGGGTCCCTGCGCATGTGGGGGTGGATGGTAACGAAATGGCTGATGCACTGGCTAAACGTTCCCTTCGGCGGCCATCAATTGATGTGGCGGTTGAGTTGGGCAAGTCTGAAATCAAGCCTGTTATCAAGAGTCATGTGGTCGGCCTTTGGCAGGAATTTTGGAGCCACTGTGTTACTGGACGGCATCTCTATCACATACAGGGTAGTGTGGGTCCTTGCGGGTCTATGGGCAGGAACGCGTGGGAGGAAAGGGCCTTCGCCCGCATGAGGATTGGCCATACTGGACTCAATTGGTCACTGAGTAGGATAGGCAAACATCCGACCGGTCTGTGTGGTCACTGTCGGGTGCCAGAGACTGTCGAGCATGTGCTGATTTGCTGTGAGGCTTATGATAGGGAAAGGGCCGGGTTGGCCTTGTGGTTTCGGAATAATGGGCGGGAGTTCAATCTGCGGAACGTTCTGGCGATCCAGTCACAGGGTTTGTGTCAGGCTGTGGTTGCTTACTTATGTAGCACAGGGCTGGGTAAACGTTTATAGAGGTGGGGGGTGTTGGAGACTGAGCCGAGGATGAGGAGCAAGAGGATGTTCTAACGCGCTTGGACTTCGTGGGCCTAGAAACGCCAAAGTGATGGAAGAAGGACTTCTAACCGAACGTCAAAGAGGGCGAGGAAGGTGAAGAGGAGTCTCCCTGGAATAAAGCCGGTTGGTCTCTGACACAACAACTATTCTAGTCACAAAAACACATCATGACCTCATGGGCTTTGTACGCCAAAGCAATGGGAGGAGTACTTTTACGGACTACGACAGAGTCTGAGGACTACGAAACGTCTGAGGATTAAAGTCTGGCGGTAATGCAACACTCGGATGCCAACCGCCATAAAACAACAACAACAACAACAACAACAACAACAACAAAGCCCCGCCCCCTGCACATTCAAAGCCCGCCCCCTTAGAGAAGTAACAGTATTAGTATTATTCACAGTATTATCACAGTAAAAGGATGAAAGGGCCCATAACAGGTTTTTGCAATTTTCCAATTTTTTTACTTTATTCAGTGTATTAATACCTGATAGTTTTACACCAATCGAGCAGGTATTTGTGGAGAAAACGTTGAGAAATCTGTAGAAAATGACACTCATTACAGTCGGTCAAAGTTTATGCAGAATTTACACAAAGAAACAACTTTTTTGACTCTAAACATTAACTCGACAAAATAAAGTCGCTCTCATATATTTCGTCAGCTCATTAGATGAGTTTTGGCCCAGTGTTTGCTGGGTAATTTCCCAGTGTGATGTCATCAATTACAAACAGGAAATTACATTTTAAACCTAAAATTAAATAAACCTGTTCTGTGATAAAATGTTCATAATTTCTTTGCTAAAATCTAAACATATTTATCTTAACTGGGCTTTAGTTCAACGAGTCGTCCGACCTGTAGGGGGCGCTTTAAACGTTCCTTCGAGGCCTTTTTGGGGCCTCGTCGGTGGAACGTGCGGTTTTAACGGTCGACGTTTGATCTGGAAAAATAATGTTATGATTTTGAGATTCAAACGTAAAATGTTATCACTACATTTCCAGTTTCATAATCCCTGAGGATATTTATGATAATGCAGTACACAGTCGTTAACAAATGTCACTTATTTCTGTTCTGTAAATAAAAAAACAAAAGTACAGTGTCGTTCAGCGTGTGTTGAATAGACTTTTATGTTTTTATTGTTATTCATTGCAGACATATTGTATAAAATCAGAAATACACTTCTGTTCCGTGTCAGATGTGTCAAGACTGTTTGTTTACATGTTTGTCTCTGAAACTCCTCCCCCGTTTCAAATGATTACATTTGCTAAATGCACAGATGAAAGAGAAACATACTTTTGGGATTGTTTTGTGGTACAATAACACATAAAGATAAAGCTCACAGATGCTGGTCTAATGTCCAGCAGAGGGCGCCCTTTGAAAGGTTTTCTCACTATTTCTGAGCCTTTTTGCCAAATACAGAGAGTAAAGTAGGTTACTTTGTTCTGTTTCTGACCAGCATCCTCTACAAGACCAGACTGCCCTTCATCGTGGTTCTGAATAAGGTGAGTTCATACATTTCTTTCTTTCTGTCCTTCTTTCCTTCAAATATCAACTTATAATCATATGTATTTGTGATGATTAAATGTACTTCATGACCTGAACCTGGCCTCAGTCTGAACTTGTCCCGTTTCAGACTGACATCATCGACCACAGTTTTGCGTTGGAGTGGATGCAGGACTTTGAAGTGTTCCAGGACGCGCTGAGCCAAGAAACCTCCTACGTGAGCAACCTGACCCGCTCCATGAGCCTGGTCCTGGACGAGTTCTACACCAACCTCAGGGTAGGTCCTCAGGGTAGGCCCTCAGGGTAGGTCCTTAGCAGGCCCTCAGCAGGACCTCAGTGTAGGACCTCAGCAGGTCCCAGAGCCCCCGCTCTTCAGTCCCTGACGCTGTGTCTCTACAGGTGGTGGGCGTGTCCGCCGTCACAGGCAGTGGTCTGGATCAGCTCTTTGTCCAAGTGGAGGAGGCGGCCAAAGAGTACGAGAGGTCAGACTATGTCCGGTTTAAGAGCATTTAATGTGCAACATGGGAAAGAAAACTTTTATTTTACTATTATTGTGTGTTCTCTTCCTCAGAGAGTATCGTCCTGAGTATGAGCGTCTGCGCACAGAGTTGGTGAGTCACTGCTGTTCTGTGTCCTCACTCTTCTGACCCCCTGACCTTCTGACCCCCTGACCCTCTGATCATCTGACCCTCTGACCTTCCTCCCTGTCCACATTCAGGCTCAGGCTCAGAGTAAGAAGCAGCAGGAGCAGCTGGAGCGGCTCAGGAAGGACCTGGGAGAGGTCAAAGTGACCACAGCGCCCCCCACTGGTGACACTGGTGACACATGTTTTTACTCTATTGGTTTAAGTCCCTTTTGCTGTGTCATGTTGGGACAAACAACACGTTTGACTTTATTGCAGATGAGCGGGACACGGCTGGTCCCAGTAACCTGATCCTGACCCGAGGCCAGTGTGAGGAAGACGAGGAGGAGGAGCTGGACAGTGACACAGACGACGTGGATCACAACGGTGAGACCCTCCCCATAACACCCCCGGCCCACCTGACCGCGGGCGTGGCCACAGTCACAGACACATTTACACCTTGTCTTTTTGTGCAGCCACCGAGGAAAGCAAGGAAACGGAATCCTTCGGAAACTTCCTGAAGAGCCGGACGGAAGTGGTTCAAGTGCGCAACAGAAAGTGTGCTCCGCCGGACGATCCGTGAGGTGAGGGGCCGCGCCCCTCTGCCCTGGCTGCGCTCGTCTGCCCTGGCCGCGCCCGTCTGCCCTGGCCCTTCATCCACACACATGACGAGGAGGAACACGTGGACGTTTGGTTTTCCTTCTGAGCTGATGACGGCTTCTCCTCGAGCGACTTTCATACTGGCGACAGAAAAAGCTATATTTTTGTATTAGTAAAAGTATATTTGTTGTTTTTGGCGTGACACGGACGTTACCTCCAGCGTTCTTAAAAACGCTCTGTTGACCGGTCACTCTCTCTTGTCTTTCATTCGATGGCGTCAGAACACACTTCATAACATGAGGGGAAAACACTGCACTAACAGATCATGAGAAGAAAAGTTTAGAAGATCATGAGAAGAAAGTCCCCACAAAAACGCTCTTATTTGGCTGTGATATTATTTAAATAAACTTTGTTCTTTTATTCTAGTTTTGTTGTATTATTTAGCCGAGGTCTCGTGCCAGACGCCTCCTCCAGAGGATCTGAAGTTTATTATAGTTTATTATAGTTTCTTCCCCTCAGATGTTTTCTCTGCTCGATGATCTGACCCTTTCAAACACACTGACATCTCATCCATGACCACGGGATTTGTCTTTCCACGCGGTCGTTTCATGAGAGAAGCCGCTCGCTGCATCGGTCATGTTTAAATCCTGTGTTATTTAAACTTGTAATGATCTGAATAAACAAGAAGAGAATTGTCTTGTCAGTTTGAGCATTTTATATTTTGGTTAAATTAAACGATGGTAAAAAAAAACCTGTTGGATTTGCTTTGTTTCTCCTGATGTATAAACATTATTCTGATCCCACACCATCGTTCAGTAACTCACGGGAATGATTCAGCTGCAGATTTCATACAAAATAGCGGTTTGAGTCCACACATTAGACACTTTCCTGACACACACTTCTTTGTCGCGCTGCTTGAAGTGAACTTTGGCACAAAACTGCAGCCAAACCATATATTTCTGGAAAAAGAGATTATTAAGAGCGTGCACTTTGTCATTTAACTCATTTTGCACAGAAAATTCAGCACAATCTGTCCTGCGATCATTCAAATACAGTTGTTTTCACCTCTATTCATTTGCTCGCCACGCGTCTTTCTAAGTGCGCGCTCGCCTCTCCGCAGACCCGACCTGTCACTAACCTGCGCAGCTAAGACTAGTCCGGATTAGTTTGTCCCTCGCACTGACATTGTGTGTGAGACATCGTGACACAGGCTTCTGCGGCGTGTGCTGTGTGTCTGGAGGCGCAGAGCCGCTTCCTGACCGTCCGTGGGCCGCCGCGCTGACCGTGGGCGGTTTGGAGCGGGCGCGGCGTGACTCACCGCGCCGGATGAGAGCGAGCGCGTGGGCACCTCCAGAACACTCCACGCTTTCATTCACAGAGAAGACTGAAGCCACACGGGCGCGCCGAGGAAAAGCACCACTATTCTGGTCCTTTAGAGCAGTTAAAATGGAAACAAATGTGCAATTCACACATTTAAATGAACATGTGACGCTTTATTGTGACCAGGATATACTTTTAATAACATGAACAAAGACATGGTTCATAATAAGTAGTTTAAGTGTGAATCAGGCTTAGTAACTACTTAATATCATGCTTATATACCGTCCATTATGTCTTTGTTCATGCTGTATTCATATATAGTTATTATAAAGTGGTACACACTCCATAATAATAGAAGTGCTGGACATGGCTGGACTCTGGTGACCGCCGGCCTCAGAGGTCACAGGTCGTGTAGCGGTCAGATGTGGGTCATATCTCTGTCATCACTGGGCCTTTCCACCTGAAACAAAAACGAGTCAACAGAGTCCAACATGTCTTAAGCATTAAAGTTCATCCAAACAAACGTGAGGGAGTTTTTATTTCTTTCAAAAACACTGCATTATCCAGAGTTACATCAGACTAGAACCTGAACATGATAATGCTTTGTCTGGAATGTTCCACACCACGGCATTAATCATATCTGCATGTGTTTCATTAGATATAGAGGTGTTTTAATAGTAAAGATACCGTGGTAGTTTTTGGATCTTGGGACCTTTGATGTTAAATAATATGTATTATGAGTCTTTTTATCTTATTTGTAAATTCTAAATCTTATGCAGGTCCTTTTTGATATATTTTGCTACTATAATTATGAATTGTTGCATGTAAATAGAGTGTTTACTTTACCAGTATTATTTTGTCTTAGGCTAGCTGTTTTTGTTTTATTTTATCTTTTTTTCCCCCTTCATTCCTTATTAAGAAATGAGAGGTTTTGTCTATAAGAGTTTTGTTTATAAGAGTTTTTCTACTAAGAGTGTTTTAAACTTCCTATAAGTTATCTGTCCTTTTCCTCTGGATCTACTGCGTTGCAACAATGAAATTCCCCCATGTGTGGACAATAAAGGATCATCTTATCTTATGTTGCTCCTTAATGACGTAGAAAGTTTCTAGTTTGTGACTGATGTTCCCAGACAATGGCACTAAATAAAGGAGGAGGTGAAGGTTCATCTGCTCTTGAGTCTGACCTGGTGTAATGCCTCGCTCGTCCACTAGGGCGCTTCATCTGGACTCTGTTTTGAGTCATTCACAATCTGCAGATGGAGTCTGGGAGATCAGAGTAGGCCCTGCCCCCTGGGCGGAGCCTCCTGGTTACAGTTCTACTTGAGGCTACTCTTCTGTGTATCCTAGCAACCCTGCAACATGCTATTGATAGAATGAGAATGACTCTGGGATGAGGTGTTTTGCTTTTCTAAAAACAGTGTTCAGATGATGAAGCTGAATCTTTTTATATAATGACTTATTTAATAATAGGATTTATCACTTTCTCTCTGTTGTTTCTGAAGTGCAGCAGTGAATCACCTTCAGTCTTCTCTTCTTCAGCCTCTTCACTCAAACAAGCAAGAGAGTGAAGGAGAGGCAGGTCTGTCCTTCTGCTGCTGTCAGACTGTACAACAAACACTGTCAGCCCTGAACACGTGCAATACTGACTTAACCATGTGCAATACTGACTTAACCATGTGCAATACTGACTTAACCATGTGCAATACTGACTTAACCATGTGCAATACCGTCATATTCATGTGCAATACCGTCATATTCGTGTGCAATATCGTCATATTCATGTGCAATACCGTCATATTCATGTGCAATACCGTCATATTCATGTGCAATACTGACTTAACCATGTGCAATACTGACTTAACCATGTGCAATACTGACTTAACCATGTGCAATACCGTCATATTCATGTGCAATACCGTCATATTCGTGTGCAATACCGTCATATTCATGTGCAATACCGTCATATTCATGTGCAATACTGACTTAACCATGTGCAATACTGACTTAACCATGTGCAATACTGACTTAACCATGTGCAATTACTGTCATACTCACAAGCAATTAAGGCCATATTCATGTGCATACAACTGATGTAAATGAGTGTTTACTTACCATTTTTACTAGTATTATTTAGTCTTATGCCAGCTATTTTTACTTTACTTTATCTTATTATTATTACTTTATTTTATTATTATTTTATCTTCATATTTTATTTTATTTTCCTTCATTCCTATTAAGATATGAGAGGAGTTTGTTTATAAGATTTCTTCTATTAAGAGTGTTTTTTTTTTTTTTTCAAACTTCCTATAAGTGATCTGTCCTTTTCCTCTGTATCGACTGCGTTGCAACAATGAAATTTCCCCATGTGTGGACAATAAAGGATTATCTTATCTTATCTTAACCTTGTGTTAGAGGCAGATCCAGACCCAGAGCCACAGCTTTGGTCAGGGCGGGTCACAGTTCAGCTCAGACTGTGCAGGTCCCACACAGACACAGAGAGAACATGCAAACTGCAGACGTGCCACAGCCGCCACTTCCTCCAGACTCTTACAAAGCAACTAAAGTATTACATTTAATCAAACTGAAGGCCTGAAAGCGATACATTCTACTAGATATAATTCCAAATATTATAGTCTTAATGTTATTGATCCTTGTCTATGTTTTATGATTAAACTATCCATTCGAGCACGTTGTATGTCTGTTATAACCTGTTATATGTCTGTTATAACCTGTTATATGCCTGTAATAACCTGTTATGTGTCGTTATAACCTGTTATACGTCTGTTATAACCTGTTATACGTCGTTATAGCCGGTTATATATCTGTTATAACCTGTTATGTGTCTGTTATAACCGGTTATATGTCTGTTATAACCTGTTATACGTCTGTTATAACCTGTTATACGTCTGTTATAACCTGTTATACGTCTGTTATAACCTGTTATACGTCGTTATAGCCGGTTATATGTCTGTTATAACCTGTTATACGTCTGTTATAACCTGTTATACGTCGTTATAGCCGGTTATATGTCTGTTATAACCTGTTATACGTCGTTATAACCTGTTATACGTCTGTTATAACCTGTTATCTGTCTGTTATAACCTGTTATACATCTGTTATAACCTGTTATATGTCGTTATAACCTGTTATACGTCTGTTATAACCTGTTACACGCCGTTATAACCTGTTATGGATCAGGCTGAAGAATATTGCAATAAAGTAATATAATAATGAGATAGATTATTACATTTGTCCCACAACTACAGTGAATTTGAATGTGTGTTAAGATGACACTTTATCAATGCCATTTATCACATGTTCATTTATCAGTATCAGTGTTTTTAAATGTAAATATGTTTTCTATCGCAAAAAATAATAATACAATTGTATCAAATTTGTACCTGTCGTTATATTTTACCTGCACAGTATGAAAAACAGTCTTAAAGGGTCTAAACTTCACTTCTGGACCCGCTTTACGGCTGCAGAGGTTTAGAGGAGGAGCTGAGCGTGTCCAGAGCCAAAGAGCAGGTTTAGGATTGTTCTGAAGTCAGATGTTTTCAGAGAAGAGGAGGATGAAGGTGAAGAGGCTCTTTCTTTCACTCCAGTGCAGAGTGATTCATGTGTTCTGCTGTGTCTTTGTGTCTTTGTGTTTTATTCTGAGCCGCTGCTGTCTGAGCTGAATGAGCCTCCACAGAAGAAGAGGAGGAGGCGGCTCTGACTCATCTCCTCACACTCGGCCCACTCACTGTCTCCCTCCTCCGTCTCTCCGTCTCTCCGTCTCTCTGTCTCTCTGTCTCTCCTCCGCCTCCTGCAGAAGTTAGCGTGGACTCCGTGGTAACACTCGTGGGTCAGTTGCATCGCCTGGTGATTGACAGCTGCATTATGATGATTGACAGCTGCACAATAACCAGTGATGGAAGAATACTTTTAAAAACGCTTTAAATACAGAATACTGAACACCTGCATGAGAAGTTATCATCTAATTGGGTGACTGTGTTCTGAATACTTTATATTATAGTGTGAAATCACAACACAAGATAAACTGCTTTTTGTTTGTTCTGCATTTATTTATAAGAGAATAAGAGAAACCTTTATCACAAATTAGAGAAGGTAAATTGCACCCGTTCTCACTATAAAGAGCGACTTTTTCTCAGTGCAGCTCTTTCACCACAATGTGTTCCTCTGACTTTAGAGTCATTATGATCTGAATAAACAGAATACAGTTACTCTAAGTCAATATTCTGAATACATATGTTCAGTAACTTCCCAACACTTAAAGTATGTATCTTTTTAGTCAAAATATAGATAAAATATGGATGTTATTGCACTTACAAGCGCCTTTACTCTGGGCTTGCTCCTCCACAGAACTGACTCGTGATTGGCCTGGAGGAGCTTCGACCTGCTTGTCTCAAAAGACTTTTAATGACTTCAAATGACCAGATGCAGCTTTAATTAGGATTGAGAACTGCAATAACCGTCGCGTTTGTGGTATTATTATGAAATACTCACGTTGCTGAAATCCCATCGAAACACGCCCTTCCACGTGAGCTACAAACGTCTCTCTCACACCCATGACATCACCCATGACATCACCATGACATCACCCGTGCTCAGAAATGATGTCATTGCTTCCCGTCAGGCCCCGCCCCTTCAGCGCAGTAAAGGAGTCGCACTTAAACACTTGATGTATGTGTTCTTGCTGCACAGATGCTGCTGCTGCTCTCTCTGGCCCCGCCCCCTGCAGCTCTTGTGTGA
>NW_027316167.1:5263216-5398216 GCF_026437365.1 Eucyclogobius newberryi
TATGTTATATATATATATATACATTAATAAGAGTAAACCAGGGTTATGTTATATACACATTAATAAGAGTAAAACATGTTATGTTATATATACATTAATAAGAGTAAACCATGTTATGTTATGTATACATTAATAAGAGTAAACCAGGGTTATGTTATAAACACATTAATAAGAGTAAACCATCTTATGTTATATACACATTAATAAGAGTAAACCATGTTATGTTATATATACATTAATAAGAGTAAACCATGTTATGTTATGTATACATTAATAAGAGTAAACCATGTTATGTTATATATACATTAATAAGAGTAAACCATGTTATGTAATATACACATTAATAAGAGTAAACCATGTTATGTTATATACACATTAATAAGAGTAAACCATGTTATGTTATATACACATTAATAAGAGTAAACCATGTTATGTTATATACACATTAATAAGAGTAAACCATCTTATGTTATATACACATTAAAAAGAGTAAACCATGTTATGTTATATACACATTAATAAGAGTAAACCATGTTATGTTATATACACATTAATCAGAGTAAACCATGTTATATTATATATACATTAATCAGAGTAAACCAGGGTTATGTTATATACACATTAATAAGAGTAAACCATGTTATATTATATACACATTAATAAGAGTAAACCAGGGTTATGTTATATACACATTAATAAGAGTAAACCATGTTATGTTATATATACATTAATAAGAGTAAACCAGGGTTATGTTATATACACATTAATAAGAGTAAACCATGTTATGTTATATATACATTAATAAGAGTAAACCATGTTATGTTATATATACATTAATAAGAGTAAACCATGTCATGTTATATACACATTAATAAGAGTAAACCAGGGTTATGTTATATACACATTAATAAGAGTAAACCATGTTATGTTATATATACATTAATAAGAGTAAACCATGTTATGTTATATACACATTAATAAGAGTAAACCATGTTATGTTATATACACATTAATAAGAGTAAACCATGTTATGTTATATATACATTAATAAGAGTAAACCATGTCATGTTATATATACATTAATAAGAGTAAACCATGTTATGTTATATACACATTAATAAGAGTAAACCAGGGTTATGTTATATACACATTAATAAGAGTAAACCATGTTATGTTATATATACATTAATAAGAGTAAACCATGTTATGTTATGTATACATTAATAAGAGTAAACCATGTTATGTTATATATACATTAATAAGAGTAAACCATGTTATGTTATATACACATTAATAAGAGTAAACCATGTTATATTATACACACATTAATAAGAGTAAACCAGGGTTATGTTATATATACATTAATAAGAGTAAACCATGTTGTGTTATATTTACATTAATAAGAGTAAACCAGGGTTATGTTATATAGACATTAATAAGAGTAAACCATGTTATGTTATATACACATTAATAAGAGTAAACCATGTTATGTTATATATACATTAATAAGAGTAAACCATGTTATGTTATATATACATTAATAAGAGTAAACCATGTTATGTTATATACAAATTAATAAGAGTAAACCAGGGTTATGTTATATACACATTAATAAGAGTAAACCATGTTATGTTATATATACATTAATAAGAGTAAACCATGTTATGTTATATATACATTAATAAGAGTAAACCATGTTATGTTATATACACATTAATAAGAGTAAACCAGGGTTATGTTATATACACATTAATAAGAGTAAACCATGTTATGTTATATATACATTAATAAGAGTAAACCATGTTATGTTATATATACATTAATAAGAGTAAACCATGTTATGTTATGTATACATTAATAAGAGTAAACCATGTTATGTTATATATACATTAATAAGAGTAAACCATGTTATGTTATATACACATTAATCAGAGTAAACCATGTTATATTATATATACATTAATCAGAGTAAACCAGGCTTATGTTATATGCACATTAATAAGAGTAAACCATGTTATGTTATATACACATTAATAAGAGTAAACCATGTTATGTTATATATACATTAATAAGAGTAAACCATGTTATGTTATATACACATTAATAAGAGTAAACCATCTTATGTTATATACACATTAATAAGAGTAAACCATCTTATGTTATATACACATTAATAAGAGTAAACCATGTTATGTTATATACACATTAATAAGAGTAAACCATGTTATGTTATATACACATTAATCAGAGTAAACCATGTTATATTATATATACATTAATCAGAGTAAACCAGGGTTATGTTATATACACATTAATAAGAGTAAACCATGTTATGTTATATACACATTAATAAGAGTAAACCATGTTATATTATATACACATTAATAAGAGTAAACCAGGGTCATGTTATATATACATTAATAAGAGTAAACCATGTTGTGTTATATTTACATTAATAAGAGTAAACCAGGGTTATGTTATATAGACATTAATAAGAGTAAACCATGTTATGTTATATATACATTAATAAGAGTAAACCATGTTATGTTATATATACATTAATAAGAGTAAACCATGTTATGTTATATACACATTAATAAGAGTAAACCATGTTATGTTATATACACATTAATAAGAGTAAACCAGGGTTATGTTATATACACATTAATAAGAGTAAACCATGTTATGTTATATATACATTAATAAGAGTAAACCATGTTATGTTATATATACATTAATAAGAGTAAACCATGTTATGTTATATACACATTAATAAGAGTAAACCAGGGTTATGTTATATACTCATTAATAAGAGTAAACCATGTTATGTTATATATACATTAATAAGAGTAAACCATGTTATGTTATGTATACATTAATAAGAGTAAACCATGTTATGTTATATATACATTAATAAGAGTAAACCATATTATGTTATATACACATTAATAAGAGTAAACCAGGCTTATGTTATATGCACATTAATAAGAGTAAACCATGTTATGTTATATACACATTAATAAGAGTAAACTATGTTATGTTATATATACATTAATAAGAGTAAACCATGTTATGTTATATACACATTAATAAGAGTAAACCATGTTATGTTATATATACATTAATCAGAGTAAACCATGTTATGTTATATATACATTAATAAGAGTAAACCATGTTATGTTATATATACATTAATAAGAGTAAACCATGTTATGTTATATTTACATTAATAAGAGTAAACCAGGGTTATGTTATATAGACATTAATAAGAGTAAACCATGTTATGTTATATACACATTAATAAGAGTAAACCATGTTATGTTATATACACATTAATCAGAGTAAACCATGTTATATTATATATACATTAATAAGAGTAAACCATGTTATGTTATATTTACATTAATAAGAGTAAACCAGGGTTATGTTATATAGACATTATGTTATATATACATTAATAAGAGTAAACCAGGGTTATGTTATATAGACATTAATAAGAGTAAACTATGTTATGTTATATACACATTAATAAGAGTAAACCATCTTATGTTATATACACATTAATAAGAGTAAACCATGTTATGTTATATATACATTAATAAGAGTAAACCATGTTATGTTATGTATACATTAATAAGAGTAAACCATGTTATGTTATATATACATTAATAAGAGTAAACCATGTTATGTTATATACATATTAATAAGAGTAAACCATGTTATGTTATATACACATTAATAAGAGTAAACCATGTCATGTTATATATACATTAATAAGAGTAAACCATGTTGTGTTATATTTACATTAATAAGAGTAAACCAGGGTTATGTTATATATACATTAATAAGAGTAAACCATGTTATGTTATATACACATTAATAAGAGTAAACCATCTTATGTTATATACACATTAATAAGAGTAAACCATGTTATGTTATATATACATTAATAAGAGTAAACCATGTTATGTTATGTATACATTAATAAGAGTAAACCATGTTATGTTATATATACATTAATAAGAGTAAACCATGTTATGTTATATACACATAAATAAGAGTAAACCATGTTATGTTATATACACATTAATAAGAGTAAACCATGTTATGTTATATACACATTAATAAGAGTAAACCAGGGTTATGTTATATACACATTAATAAGAGTAAACCATGTTATGTTATATATACATTAATAAGAGTAAACCATGGTTATGTTATATATACATTAATAAGAGTAAACCATGTTATGTTATATACACATTAATAAGAGTAAACCATGTTATGTTAAATACACATTAATAAGAGTAAACCAGGGTTATGTTATATATACATTAATAAGAGTAAACCATGTTGTGTTATATTTACATTAATAAGAGTAAACCAGGGTTATGTTATATAGACATTAATAAGAGTAAACCATGTTGTGTTATATTTACATTAATAAGAGTAAACCAGGGTTATGTTATATAGACATTAATAAGAGTAAACCATGTTATGTTATATATATATATATATACATTAATAAGAGTAAACCAGGGTTATGTTATATACACATTAATAAGAGTAAAACATGTTATGTTATATATACATTAATAAGAGTAAACCATGTTATGTTATGTATACATTAATAAGAGTAAACCAGGGTTATGTTATAAACACATTAATAAGAGTAAACCATCTTATGTTATATACACATTAATAAGAGTAAACCATGTTATGTTATATATACATTAATAAGAGTAAACCATGTTATGTTATGTATACATTAATAAGAGTAAACCATGTTATGTTATATATACATTAATAAGAGTAAACCATGTTATGTAATATACACATTAATAAGAGTAAACCATGTTATGTTATATACACATTAATAAGAGTAAACCATGTTATGTTATATACACATTAATAAGAGTAAACCATGTTATGTTATATACACATTAATAAGAGTAAACCATCTTATGTTATATACACATTAAAAAGAGTAAACCATGTTATGTTATATACACATTAATAAGAGTAAACCATGTTATGTTATATACACATTAATCAGAGTAAACCATGTTATATTATATATACATTAATCAGAGTAAACCAGGGTTATGTTATATACACATTAATAAGAGTAAACCATGTTATGTTATATACACATTAATAAGAGTAAACCATGTTATATTATATACACATTAATAAGAGTAAACCAGGGTTATGTTATATACACATTAATAAGAGTAAACCATGTTATGTTATATATACATTAATAAGAGTAAACCAGGGTTATGTTATATACACATTAATAAGAGTAAACCATGTTATGTTATATATACATTAATAAGAGTAAACCATGTTATGTTATATATACATTAATAAGAGTAAACCATGTCATGTTATATACACATTAATAAGAGTAAACCAGGGTTATGTTATATACACATTAATAAGAGTAAACCATGTTATGTTATATATACATTAATAAGAGTAAACCATGTTATGTTATATACACATTAATAAGAGTAAACCATGTTATGTTATATACACATTAATAAGAGTAAACCATGTTATGTTATATATACATTAATAAGAGTAAACCATGTCATGTTATATATACATTAATAAGAGTAAACCATGTTATGTTATATACACATTAATAAGAGTAAACCAGGGTTATGTTATATACACATTAATAAGAGTAAACCATGTTATGTTATATATACATTAATAAGAGTAAACCATGTTATGTTATGTATACATTAATAAGAGTAAACCATGTTATGTTATATATACATTAATAAGAGTAAACCATGTTATGTTATATACACATTAATAAGAGTAAACCATGTTATATTATACACACATTAATAAGAGTAAACCAGGGTTATGTTATATATACATTAATAAGAGTAAACCATGTTGTGTTATATTTACATTAATAAGAGTAAACCAGGGTTATGTTATATAGACATTAATAAGAGTAAACCATGTTATGTTATATACACATTAATAAGAGTAAACCATGTTATGTTATATATACATTAATAAGAGTAAACCATGTTATGTTATATATACATTAATAAGAGTAAACCATGTTATGTTATATACAAATTAATAAGAGTAAACCAGGGTTATGTTATATACACATTAATAAGAGTAAACCATGTTATGTTATATATACATTAATAAGAGTAAACCATGTTATGTTATATATACATTAATAAGAGTAAACCATGTTATGTTATATACACATTAATAAGAGTAAACCAGGGTTATGTTATATACACATTAATAAGAGTAAACCATGTTATGTTATATATACATTAATAAGAGTAAACCAGGGTTATGTTATATAGACATTAATAAGAGTAAACCATGTTATGTTATATACACATTAATAAGAGTAAACCATGTTATGTTATATATACATTAATAAGAGTAAACCATGTTATGTTATATATAGATTAATAAGAGTAAACCATGTTATGTTATATACACATTAATAAGAGTAAACCATGTTATGTTATATACACATTAATCAGAGTAAACCATGTTATATTATATATACATTAATCAGAGTAAACCAGGGTTATGTTATATACACATTAATAAGAGTAAATCATGTTATGTTATATACACATTAATAAGAGTAAACCATGTTATGTTATATACACATTAATAAGAGTAAACCATGTTATGTTATATACACATTAATCAGAGTAAACCATGTTATATTATATATACATTAATCAGAGTAAACCAGGGTTATGTTATATACACATTAATAAGAGTAAATCATGTTATGTTATATACACATTAATAAGAGTAAACCATGTTATGTTATATACACATTAATAAGAGTAAACCATGTTATGTTATATATACATTAATAAGAGTAAACCATGTTATGTTATATACACATTAATAAGAGTAAACAATGTTATGTTATATACACATTAATAAGAGTAAACCATGTCATGTTATATATACATTAATAAGAGTAAACCATGTTGTGTTATATTTACATTAATAAGAGTAAACCAGGGTTATGTTATATATACATTAATAAGAGTAAACCATGTTATGTTATATACACATTAATAAGAGTAAACCATCTTATGTTATATACACATTAATAAGAGTAAACCAGGGTTATTTTATATATACATTAATAAGAGTAAACCATGTTGTGTTATATTTACATTAATAAGAGTAAACCAGGGTTATGTTACATAGACATTAATAAGAGTAAATCATGTTATGTTATATACACATTAATCAGAGTGAACCATGTTATGTTATATATACATTAATAAGAGTAAACCATGTTATGTTATATACACATTAATAAGAGTAAACCATGTTATATTATATACACATTAATAAGAGTAAACCAGGGTTATGTTATATATACATTAATAAGAGTAAACCATGTTGTGTTATATTTACATTAATAAGAGTAAACCAGGGTTATGTTACATAGACATTAATAAGAGTAAACCATGTTATGTTATATATACATTAATAAGAGTAAACCATGTTATGTTATATATACATTAATAAGAGTAAACCATGTTATGTTATATACACATTAATAAGAGTAAACCAGGGTTATGTTATATACACATTAATAAGAGTAAACCATGTTATGTTATATATACATCAATAAGAGTAAACCATGTTATGTTATATATACATTAATAAGAGTAAACCATGTTATGTTATATACACATTAATAAGAGTAAACCATGTTATGTTATATACACATTAATAAGAGTAAACCAGGGTTATGTTATATACACATTAATAAGAGTAAACCATGTTATGTTATATACACATTAATAAGAGTAAACCATGTTATGTTATATACACATTAATAAGAGTAAACCATGTTATGTTATATATACATTAATAAGAGTAAACCATGTTATGTTATATACACATTAATAAGAGTAAACCATGTTATGTTATATACACATTAATAAGAGTAAACCATGTTATATTATGTACACATTAATCAGAGTAAACCATGTTATGTTATATATACATTAATAAGAGTAAACCATGTTATGTTATATACACATTAATAAGAGTAAACCATGTTATGTTATATACACATTAATCAGAGTAAACCATGTTATGTTATATATACATTAATAAGAGTAAACCATGTTATGTTATATATACATTAATAAGAGTAAACCATGTTATGTTATATATACATTAATAAGAGTAAACCAGGGTTATGTTATATACACATTAATAAGAGTAAACCAGGGTTATGTTATATATACATTAATAAGAGTAAACCATGTTATGTTATATACACATTAATAAGAGTAAACCATGTTATGTTATATACACATTAATAAGAGTAAACCATGTTATATTATATATACATTAATAAGAGTAAACCATGTTATGTTATATACACATTAATAAGAGTAAACCATGTTATGTTATATACACATTAATAAGAGTAAACCAGGGTTATGTTATGTACACATTAATCAGAGTAAACCATGTTATGTTATATATACATTAATAAGAGTAAACCATGTTATGTTATATACACATTAATCAGAGTAAACCATGTTATATTATATATACATTAATCAGAGTAAACCAGGGTTATGTTATATAGACATTAATAAGAGTAAACCATGTTATGTTATATATACATTAATAAGAGTAAACCAGGGTTATGTTATATACACATTAATAAGAGTAAACCAGGGTTATGTTATATATACATTAATAAGAGTAAACCATGTTATGTTATATACACATTAATAAGAGTAAACCATGTTATGTTATATACACATTAATAAGAGTAAACCATGTTATATTATATATACATTAATAAGAGTAAACCATGTTATGTTATATACACATTAATAAGAGTAAACCATGTTATGTTATATACACATTAATAAGAGTAAACCAGGGTTATGTTATGTACACATTAATCAGAGTAAACCATGTTATGTTATATATACATTAATAAGAGTAAACCATGTTATGTTATATACACATTAATCAGAGTAAACCATGTTATATTATATATACATTAATCAGAGTAAACCAGGGTTATGTTATATAGACATTAATAAGAGTAAACCATGTTATGTTATATACACATTAATAAGAGTAAACCATGTTATGTTATATACACATTAATAAGAGTAAACCATGTTATGTTATATACACATTAATCAGAGTAAACCATGTTATATTATATATACATTAATCAGAGTAAACCAGGGTTATGTTATATAGACATTAATAAGAGTAAACCATGTTATGTTATATACACATTAATAAGAGTAAACCATGTTATGTTATATACACATTAATAAGAGTAAAACATGTTATGTTATATACACATTAATCAGAGTAAACCATGTTATATTATATATACATTAATCAGAGTAAACCAGGGTTATGTTATATACACATTAATAAGAGTAAACCATGTTATATTATATATACATTAATCAGAGTAAACCAGGGTTATGTTATATACACATTAATAAGAGTAAACCATGTTATGTTATATACACATTAATAAGAGTAAACCAGGGTTATGTTATATACACATTAATAAGAGTAAACCAGGGTTATGTTATATACACATTAATAAGAGTAAACCATGTTATGTTATATATACATTAATAAGAGTAAACCATGTTATGTTATGTATACATTAATAAGAGTAAACCATGTTATGTTATATATACATTAATAAGAGTAAACCATGTTATGTTATATATACATTAATAAGAGTAAACCATGTTGTGTTATATATACATTAATAAGAGTAAACCATGTTATGTTATATATACATTAATAAGAGTAAACCATGTTATGTTATATACACATTAATAAGAGTAAACCATGTTATGTTATATACACATTAATCAGAGTAAACCATGTTATGTTATATATACATTAATAAGAGTAAACCATGTTATGTTATATACACATTAATAAGAGTAAACCATGTTATGTTATATACACATTAATCAGAGTAAACCATGTTATATTATATATACATTAATCAGAGTAAACCAGGGTTATGTTATATACACATTAATAAGAGTAAATCATGTTATGTTATATACACATTAATAAGAGTAAACCATGTTATGTTATATACACATTAATAAGAGTAAACCATGTTATGTTATATACACATTAATCAGAGTAAACCATGTTATATTATATATACATTAATCAGAGTAAACCAGGGTTATGTTATATACACATTAATAAGAGTAAATCATGTTATGTTATATACACATTAATAAGAGTAAACCATGTTATGTTATATACACATTAATAAGAGTAAACCATGTTATGTTATATATACATTAATAAGAGTAAACCATGTTATGTTATATACACATTAATAAGAGTAAACAATGTTATGTTATATACACATTAATCAGAGTAAACCATGTTATATTATATATACATTAATCAGAGTAAACCAGGGTTATGTTATATACACATTAATAAGAGTAAATCATGTTATGTTATATATACATTAATAAGAGTAAACCATGTTGTGTTATATTTACATTAATAAGAGTAAACCAGGGTTATGTTATATATACATTAATAAGAGTAAACCATGTTATGTTATATACACATTAATAAGAGTAAACCATCTTATGTTATATACACATTAATAAGAGTAAACCAGGGTTATGTTATATATACATTAATAAGAGTAAACCATGTTGTGTTATATTTACATTAATAAGAGTAAACCAGGGTTATGTTACATAGACATTAATAAGAGTAAACCATGTTATGTTATATACACATTAATCAGAGTAAACCATGTTATGTTATATATACATTAATAAGAGTAAACCATGTTATGTTATATTTACATTAATAAGAGTAAACCAGGGTTATGTTATATAGACATTAATAAGAGTAAACCATGTTATGTTATATACACATTAATAAGAGTAAACCATGTTATGTTATATATACATTAATAAGAGTAAACCATGTTATGTTATGTATACATTAATAAGAGTAAACCATGTTATGTTATATATACATTAATAAGAGTAAACCATGTTATGTTATATACACATTAATAAGAGTAAACCATGTTATGTTATATATACATTAATAAGAGTAAACCATGTTATGTTATATACACATTAATAAGAGTAAACCATGTTATGTTATATACACATTAATCAGAGTAAACCATGTTATATTATATATACATTAATCAGAGTAAACCAGGGTTATGTTATATACACATTAATAAGAGTAAATCATGTTATGTTATATACACATTAATAAGAGTAAACCATGTTATGTTATATACACATTAATAAGAGTAAACCATGTTATGTTATATACACATTAATCAGAGTAAACCATGTTATATTATATATACATTAATCAGAGTAAACCAGGGTTATGTTATATACACATTAATAAGAGTAAATCATGTTATGTTATATACACATTAATAAGAGTAAACCATGTTATGTTATATACACATTAATAAGAGTAAACCATGTTATGTTATATATACATTAATAAGAGTAAACCATGTTATGTTATATACACATTAATAAGAGTAAACAATGTTATGTTATATACACATTAATAAGAGTAAACCATGTCATGTTATATATACATTAATAAGAGTAAACCATGTTGTGTTATATTTACATTAATAAGAGTAAACCAGGGTTATGTTATATATACATTAATAAGAGTAAACCATGTTATGTTATATACACATTAATAAGAGTAAACCATCTTATGTTATATACACATTAATAAGAGTAAACCATGTTATGTTATATATACATTAATAAGAGTAAACCATGTTATGTTATATACACATTAATAAGAGTAAACCATGTTATGTTATGTATACATTAATAAGAGTAAACCATGTTATGTTATATATACATTAATAAGAGTAAACCATGTTATGTTATATACACATTAATAAGAGTAAACCATGTTATGTTATATACACATTAATAAGAGTAAACCAGGGTTATGTTATATACACATTAATAAGAGTAAACCATGTTATGTTATATACACATTAATCAGAGTAAACCATGTTATATTATATATACATTAATCAGAGTAAACCAGGGTTATGTTATATACACATTAATAAGAGTAAACCATGTTATGTTATATACACATTAATAAGAGTAAACCATGTTATATTATATACACATTAATAAGAGTAAACCAGGGTTATGTTATATATACATTAATAAGAGTAAACCATGTTGTGTTATATTTACATTAATAAGAGTAAACCAGGGTTATGTTACATAGACATTAATAAGAGTAAACCATGTTATGTTATATATACATTAATAAGAGTAAACCATGTTATGTTATATATACATTAATAAGAGTAAACCATGTTATGTTATATACACATTAATAAGAGTAAACCAGGGTTATGTTGTATACACATTAATAAGAGTAAACCATGTTATGTTATATATACATTAATAAGAGTAAACCATGTTATGTTATATATACATTAATAAGAGTAAACCATGTTATGTTATATACACATTAATAAGAGTAAACCATGTTATGTTATATACACATTAATAAGAGTAAACCAGGGTTATGTTATATACACATTAATAAGAGTAAACCATGTTATGTTATATACACATTAATAAGAGTAAACCATGTTATGTTATATATACATTAATAAGAGTAAACCATGTTATGTTATATACACATTAATAAGAGTAAACCATGTTATGTTATATACACATTAATAAGAGTAAACCATGTTATATTATGTACACATTAATCAGAGTAAACCATGTTATGTTATATATACATTAATAAGAGTAAACCATGTTATGTTATATACACATTAATAAGAGTAAACCATGTTATGTTATATACACATTAATCAGAGTAAACCATGTTATGTTATATATACATTAATAAGAGTAAACCATGTTATGTTATATATACATTAATAAGAGTAAACCATGTTATGTTATATTTACATTAATAAGAGTAAACCAGGGTTATGTTATATAGACATTAATAAGAGTAAACCATGTTATGTTATATACACATTAATAAGAGTAAACCATGTTATGTTATATATACATTAATCAGAGTAAACCATGTTATATTATATATACATTAATCAGAGTAAACCAGGGTTATGTTATATACACATTAATAAGAGTAAACCATGTTATGTTATATACACATTAATAAGAGTAAACCATGTTATGTTATATACACATTAATAAGAGTAAACCATGTTATATTATATATACATTAATAAGAGTAAACCATGTTATGTTATATACACATTAATAAGAGTAAACCATGTTATGTTATATACACATTAATAAGAGTAAACCAGGGTTATGTTATATACACATTAATAAGAGTAAACCAGGGTTATGTTATATATACATTAATAAGAGTAAACCATGTTATATTATATATACATTAATAAGAGTAAACCATGTTATGTTATATACACATTAATAAGAGTAAACCATGTTATGTTATATACACATTAATAAGAGTAAACCATGTTATATTATATATACATTAATAAGAGTAAACCATGTTATGTTATATACACATTAATAAGAGTAAACCATGTTATGTTATATATACATTAATAAGAGTAAACCAGGGTTATGTTATATACACATTAATAAGAGTAAACCAGGGTTATGTTATATATACATTAATAAGAGTAAACCATGTTATGTTATATACACATTAATAAGAGTAAACCATGTTATGTTATATACACATTAATAAGAGTAAACCATGTTATATTATATATACATTAATAAGAGTAAACCATGTTATGTTATATACACATTAATAAGAGTAAACCATGTTATGTTATATACACATTAATAAGAGTAAACCAGGGTTATGTTATGTACACATTAATCAGAGTAAACCATGTTATGTTATATATACATTAATAAGAGTAAACCATGTTATGTTATATACACATTAATCAGAGTAAACCATGTTATATTATATATACATTAATCAGAGTAAACCAGGGTTATGTTATATAGACATTAATAAGAGTAAACCATGTTATGTTATATACACATTAATAAGAGTAAACCATGTTATGTTATATACACATTAATAAGAGTAAACCATGTTATGTTATATACACATTAATCAGAGTAAACCATGTTATATTATATATACATTAATCAGAGTAAACCAGGGTTATGTTATATACACATTAATAAGAGTAAACCATGTTATGTTATATACACATTAATAAGAGTAAACCAGGGTTATGTTATATACACATTAATAAGAGTAAACCAGGGTTATGTTATATACACATTAATAAGAGTAAACCATGTTATGTTATATATACATTAATAAGAGTAAACCATGTTATGTTATGTATACATTAATAAGAGTAAACCATGTTATGTTATATATACATTAATAAGAGTAAACCATGTTATGTTATATACACATTAATCAGAGTAAACCATGTTATGTTATATATACATTAATAAGAGTAAACCATGGTTATGTTATATACACATTAATAAGAGTAAACCATGTTATGTTATATACACATTAATAAGAGTAAACCATGTTATGTTATATACACATTAATAAGAGTAAACCATGTTATGTTATATACACATTAATAAGAGTAAACCATGTTATGTTATATACACATTAATCAGAGTAAACCATGTTATATTATATATACATTAATCAGAGTAAACCAGGGTTATGTTATATACACATTAATAAGAGTAAACCATGTTATGTTATATACACATTAATAAGAGTAAACCATGTTATATTATATACACATTAATAAGAGTAAACCAGGGTTATGTTATATATACATTAATAAGAGTAAACCATGTTGTGTTATATATACATTAATAAGAGTAAACCATGTTATGTTATATATACATTAATAAGAGTAAACCATGTTATGTTATATACACATTAATCAGAGTAAACCATGTTATGTTATATATACATTAATAAGAGTAAACCATGTTATGTTATATACACATTAATAAGAGTAAACCATGTTATGTTATATACACATTAATCAGAGTAAACCATGTTATATTATATATACATTAATCAGAGTAAACCAGGGTTATGTTATATACACATTAATAAGAGTAAATCATGTTATGTTATATACACATTAATAAGAGTAAACCATGTTATGTTATATACACATTAATAAGAGTAAACCATGTTATGTTATATACACATTAATCAGAGTAAACCATGTTATATTATATACACATTAATAAGAGTAAACCAGGGTTATGTTATATATACATTAATAAGAGTAAACCATGTTGTGTTATATTTACATTAATAAGAGTAAACCAGGGTTATGTTACATAGACATTAATCAGAGTAAACCAGGGTTATGTTATATACACATTAATAAGAGTAAACCATGTTATGTTATATACACATTAATAAGAGTAAACCATGTTATATTATATACACATTAATAAGAGTAAACCAGGGTTATGTTATATATACATTAATAAGAGTAAACCATGTTGTGTTATATTTACATTAATAAGAGTAAACCAGGGTTATGTTACATAGACATTAATAAGAGTAAACCATGTTATGTTATATATACATTAATAAGAGTAAACCATGTTATGTTATATATACATTAATAAGAGTAAACCATGTTATGTTATATACACATTAATAAGAGTAAACCAGGGTTATGTTGTATACACATTAATAAGAGTAAACCATGTTATGTTATATATACATTAATAAGAGTAAACCATGTTATGTTATATATACATTAATAAGAGTAAACCATGTTATGTTATATACACATTAATAAGAGTAAACCATGTTATGTTATATACACATTAATAAGAGTAAACCAGGGTTATGTTATATACACATTAATAAGAGTAAACCATGTTATGTTATATACACATTAATAAGAGTAAACCATGTTATGTTATATATACATTAATAAGAGTAAACCATGTTATGTTATATACACATTAATAAGAGTAAACCATGTTATGTTATATACACATTAATAAGAGTAAACCATGTTATATTATGTACACATTAATCAGAGTAAACCATGTTATGTTATATATACATTAATAAGAGTAAACCATGTTATGTTATATACACATTAATAAGAGTAAACCATGTTATGTTATATACACATTAATCAGAGTAAACCATGTTATGTTATATATACATTAATAAGAGTAAACCATGTTATGTTATATATACATTAATAAGAGTAAACCATGTTATGTTATATTTACATTAATAAGAGTAAACCAGGGTTATGTTATATAGACATTAATAAGAGTAAACCATGTTATGTTATATACACATTAATAAGAGTAAACCATGTTATGTTATATACACATTAATCAGAGTAAACCATGTTATATTATATATACATTAATAAGAGTAAACCATGTTATGTTATATTTACATTAATAAGAGTAAACCAGGGTTATGTTATATAGACATTAATAAGAGTAAACCATGTTATGTTATATACACATTAATAAGAGTAAACCATGTTATGTTATATATACATTAATCAGAGTAAACCATGTTATATTATATATACATTAATCAGAGTAAACCAGGGTTATGTTATATACACATTAATAAGAGTAAACCATGTTATGTTATATACACATTAATAAGAGTAAACCATGTTATGTTATATACACATTAATAAGAGTAAACCATGTTATATTATATATACATTAATAAGAGTAAACCATGTTATGTTATATACACATTAATAAGAGTAAACCATGTTATGTTATATACACATTAATAAGAGTAAACCAGGGTTATGTTATATACACATTAATAAGAGTAAACCAGGGTTATGTTATATATACATTAATAAGAGTAAACCATGTTATATTATATATACATTAATAAGAGTAAACCATGTTATGTTATATACACATTAATAAGAGTAAACCATGTTATGTTATATATACATTAATAAGAGTAAACCAGGGTTATGTTATATACACATTAATAAGAGTAAACCAGGGTTATGTTATATATACATTAATAAGAGTAAACCATGTTATGTTATATACACATTAATAAGAGTAAACCATGTTATGTTATATACACATTAATAAGAGTAAACCATGTTATATTATATATACATTAATAAGAGTAAACCATGTTATGTTATATACACATTAATAAGAGTAAACCATGTTATGTTATATACACATTAATAAGAGTAAACCAGGGTTATGTTATGTACACATTAATCAGAGTAAACCATGTTATGTTATATATACATTAATAAGAGTAAACCATGTTATATTATATATACATTAATCAGAGTAAACCAGGGTTATGTTATATAGACATTAATAAGAGTAAACCATGTTATGTTATATACACATTAATAAGAGTAAACCATGTTATGTTATATACACATTAATAAGAGTAAACCATGTTATATTATATATACATTAATCAGAGTAAACCAGGGTTATGTTATATACACATTAATAAGAGTAAACCATGTTATGTTATATACACATTAATAAGAGTAAACCAGGGTTATGTTATATACACATTAATAAGAGTAAACCAGGGTTATGTTATATACACATTAATAAGAGTAAACCATGTTATGTTATATATACATTAATAAGAGTAAACCATGTTATGTTATGTATACATTAATAAGAGTAAACCATGTTATGTTATATATACATTAATAAGAGTAAACCATGTTATGTTATATACACATTAATCAGAGTAAACCATGTTATGTTATATATACATTAATAAGAGTAAACCATGGTTATGTTATATACACATTAATAAGAGTAAACCATGTTATGTTATATACACATTAATAAGAGTAAACCATGTTATGTTATATACACATTAATAAGAGTAAACCATGTTATGTTATATACACATTAATAAGAGTAAACCATGTTATGTTATATACACATTAATCAGAGTAAACCATGTTATATTATATATACATTAATCAGAGTAAACCAGGGTTATGTTATATACACATTAATAAGAGTAAACCATGTTATGTTATATACACATTAATAAGAGTAAACCATGTTATATTATATACACATTAATAAGAGTAAACCAGGGTTATGTTATATATACATTAATAAGAGTAAACCATGTTGTGTTATATATACATTAATAAGAGTAAACCATGTTATGTTATATATACATTAATAAGAGTAAACCATGTTATGTTATATACACATTAATCAGAGTAAACCATGTTATGTTATATATACATTAATGAGAGTAAACCATGTTATGTTATATACACATTAATAAGAGTAAACCATGTTATGTTATATACACATTAATCAGAGTAAACCATGTTATATTATATATACATTAATCAGAGTAAACCAGGGTTATGTTATATACACATTAATAAGAGTAAATCATGTTATGTTATATACACATTAATAAGAGTAAACCATGTTATGTTATATACACATTAATAAGAGTAAACCATGTTATGTTATATACACATTAATCAGAGTAAACCATGTTATATTATATATACATTAATCAGAGTAAACCAGGGTTATGTTATATACACATTAATAAGAGTAAATCATGTTATGTTATATACACATTAATAAGAGTAAACCATGTTATGTTATATACACATTAATAAGAGTAAACCATGTTATGTTATATATACATTAATAAGAGTAAACCATGTTATGTTATATACACATTAATAAGAGTAAACAATGTTATGTTATATACACATTAATAAGAGTAAACCATGTCATGTTATATATACATTAATAAGAGTAAACCATGTTGTGTTATATTTACATTAATAAGAGTAAACCAGGGTTATGTTATATATACATTAATAAGAGTAAACCATGTTATGTTATATACACATTAATAAGAGTAAACCATCTTATGTTATATACACATTAATAAGAGTAAACCAGGGTTATGTTATATATACATTAATAAGAGTAAACCATGTTATGTTATATTTACATTAATAAGAGTAAACCAGGGTTATGTTATATAGACATTAATAAGAGTAAACCATGTTATGTTATATACACATTAATAAGAGTAAACCATGTTATATTATATATACATTAATAAGAGTAAACCATGTTATGTTATATTTACATTAATAAGAGTAAACCAGGGTTATGTTATATATACATTAATAAGAGTAAACCATGTTATGTTATATATACATTAATAAGAGTAAACCATGTTATGTTATATACACATTAATAAGAGTAAACAATGTTATGTTATATACACATTAATCAGAGTAAACCATGTTATATTATATATACATTAATAAGAGTAAACCATGTTATGTTATATTTACATTAATAAGAGTAAACCAGGGTTATGTTATATAGACATTAATAAGAGTAAACCATGTTATGTTATATACACATTAATAAGAGTAAACCATGTTATGTTATATATACATTAATAAGAGTAAACCATGTTATGTTATATACACATTAATAAGAGTAAACAATGTTATGTTATATACACATTAATAAGAGTAAACCATGTCATGTTATATATACATTAATAAGAGTAAACCATGTTGTGTTATATTTACATTAATAAGAGTAAACCAGGGTTATGTTATATATACATTAATAAGAGTAAACCATGTTATGTTATATACACATTAATAAGAGTAAACCATCTTATGTTATATACACATTAATAAGAGTAAACCAGGGTTATGTTATATACACATTAATAAGAGTAAACCAGGGTTATGTTATATATACATTAATAAGAGTAAACCATGTTGTGTTGTATTTACATTAATAAGAGTAAACCAGGGTTATGTTACATAGACATTAATAAGAGTAAACCATGTTATGTTATATACACATTAATCAGAGTAAACCATGTTATGTTATATATACATTAATAAGAGTAAACCATGTTATGTTATATACACATTAATCAGAGTAAACCATGTTATGTTATATACACATTAATCAGAGTAAACCATGTTATATTATATATACATTAATCAGAGTAAACCAGGGTTATGTTATATACACATTAATAAGAGTAAATCATGTTATGTTATATATACATTAATCAGAGTAAACCAGGGTTATGTTATATATACATTAATCAGAGTAAACCAGGGTTATGTTATATACACATTAATCAGAGTAAACCATGTTATATTATATATACATTAATCAGAGTAAACCAGGGTTATGTTATATATACATTAATCAGAGTAAACCAGGGTTATGTTATGTACACATTAATAAGAGTAAATCATGTTATGTTATATACACATTAATAAGAGTAAACCATGTTATGTTATATACACATTAATAAGAGTAAACCATGTTATGTTATATATACATTAATAAGAGTAAACCATGTTATGTTATATACACATTAATAAGAGTAAACAATGTTATGTTATATACACATTAATAAGAGTAAACCATGTCATTTTATATATACATTAATAAGAGTAAACCATGTTGTGTTATATTTACATTAATAAGAGTAAACCAGGGTTATGTTATTTATACATTAATAAGAGTAAACCATGTTATGTTATATACACATTAATAAGAGTAAACCATCTTATGTTATATACACATTAATAAGAGTAAACCATGTTATGTTATATATACATTAATAAGAGTAAACCATGTTATGTTATGTATACATTAATAAGAGTAAACCATGTTATGTTATATATACATTAATAAGAGTAAACCATGTTATGTTATATACACATTAATAAGAGTAAACCATGTTATGTTATATACACATTAATAAGAGTAAACCAGGGTTATGTTATATACACATTAATAAGAGTAAACCATGTTATGTTATATACACATTAATCAGAGTAAACCATGTTATATTATATATACATTAATCAGAGTAAACCAGGGTTATGTTATATACACATTAATAAGAGTAAACCATGTTATGTTATATACACATTAATAAGAGTAAACCATGTTATATTATATACACATTAATAAGAGTAAACCATGTTATGTTATATACACATTAATCAGAGTAAACCATGTTATATTATATACACATTAATAAGAGTAAACCAGGGTTATGTTATATATACATTAATAAGAGTAAACCATGTTGTGTTATATTTACATTAATAAGAGTAAACCAGGGTTATGTTACATAGACATTAATCAGAGTAAACCAGGGTTATGTTATATACACATTAATAAGAGTAAACCATGTTATGTTATATACACATTAATAAGAGTAAACCATGTTATATTATATACACATTAATAAGAGTAAACCAGGGTTATGTTATATATACATTAATAAGAGTAAACCATGTTGTGTTATATTTACATTAATAAGAGTAAACCAGGGTTATGTTACATAGACATTAATAAGAGTAAACCATGTTATGTTATATATACATTAATAAGAGTAAACCATGTTATGTTATATATACATTAATAAGAGTAAACCATGTTATGTTATATACACATTAATAAGAGTAAACCAGGGTTATGTTGTATACACATTAATAAGAGTAAACCATGTTATGTTATATATACATTAATAAGAGTAAACCATGTTATGTTATATATACATTAATAAGAGTAAACCATGTTATGTTATATACACATTAATAAGAGTAAACCATGTTATGTTATATACACATTAATAAGAGTAAACCAGGGTTATGTTATATACACATTAATAAGAGTAAACCATGTTATGTTATATACACATTAATAAGAGTAAACCATGTTATGTTATATATACATTAATAAGAGTAAACCATGTTATGTTATATACACATTAATAAGAGTAAACCATGTTATGTTATATACACATTAATAAGAGTAAACCATGTTATATTATGTACACATTAATCAGAGTAAACCATGTTATGTTATATATACATTAATAAGAGTAAACCATGTTATGTTATATACACATTAATAAGAGTAAACCATGTTATGTTATATACACATTAATCAGAGTAAACCATGTTATGTTATATATACATTAATAAGAGTAAACCATGTTATGTTATATATACATTAATAAGAGTAAACCATGTTATGTTATATTTACATTAATAAGAGTAAACCAGGGTTATGTTATATAGACATTAATAAGAGTAAACCATGTTATGTTATATACACATTAATAAGAGTAAACCATGTTATGTTATATACACATTAATCAGAGTAAACCATGTTATATTATATATACATTAATAAGAGTAAACCATGTTATGTTATATTTACATTAATAAGAGTAAACCAGGGTTATGTTATATAGACATTAATAAGAGTAAACCATGTTATGTTATATACACATTAATAAGAGTAAACCATGTTATGTTATATATACATTAATCAGAGTAAACCATGTTATATTATATATACATTAATCAGAGTAAACCAGGGTTATGTTATATACACATTAATAAGAGTAAACCATGTTATGTTATATACACATTAATAAGAGTAAACCATGTTATGTTATATACACATTAATAAGAGTAAACCATGTTATATTATATATACATTAATAAGAGTAAACCATGTTATGTTATATACACATTAATAAGAGTAAACCATGTTATGTTATATACACATTAATAAGAGTAAACCAGGGTTATGTTATATACACATTAATAAGAGTAAACCAGGGTTATGTTATATACACATTAATAAGAGTAAACCATGTTATATTATATATACATTAATAAGAGTAAACCATGTTATGTTATATACACATTAATAAGAGTAAACCATGTTATGTTATATATACATTAATAAGAGTAAACCAGGGTTATGTTATATACACATTAATAAGAGTAAACCAGGGTTATGTTATATATACATTAATAAGAGTAAACCATGTTATGTTATATACACATTAATAAGAGTAAACCATGTTATGTTATATACACATTAATAAGAGTAAACCATGTTATATTATATATACATTAATAAGAGTAAACCATGTTATGTTATATACACATTAATAAGAGTAAACCATGTTATGTTATATACACATTAATAAGAGTAAACCAGGGTTATGTTATGTACACATTAATCAGAGTAAACCATGTTATGTTATATATACATTAATAAGAGTAAACCATGTTATGTTATATACACATTAATCAGAGTAAACCATGTTATATTATATATACATTAATCAGAGTAAACCAGGGTTATGTTATATAGACATTAATAAGAGTAAACCATGTTATGTTATATACACATTAATAAGAGTAAACCATGTTATGTTATATACACATTAATAAGAGTAAACCATGTTATGTTATATACACATTAATCAGAGTAAACCATGTTATATTATATATACATTAATCAGAGTAAACCAGGGTTATGTTATATACACATTAATAAGAGTAAACCATGTTATGTTATATACACATTAATAAGAGTAAACCAGGGTTATGTTATATACACATTAATAAGAGTAAACCAGGGTTATGTTATATACACATTAATAAGAGTAAACCATGTTATGTTATATATACATTAATAAGAGTAAACCATGTTATGTTATGTATACATTAATAAGAGTAAACCATGTTATGTTATATTTACATTAATAAGAGTAAACCAGGGTTATGTTATATAGACATTAATAAGAGTAAACCATGTTATGTTATATACACATTAATAAGAGTAAACCATGTTATGTTATATATACATTAATAAGAGTAAACCATGTTATGTTATATACACATTAATAAGAGTAAACAATGTTATGTTATATACACATTAATAAGAGTAAACCATGTCATGTTATATATACATTAATAAGAGTAAACCATGTTGTGTTATATTTACATTAATAAGAGTAAACCAGGGTTATGTTATATATACATTAATAAGAGTAAACCATGTTATGTTATATACACATTAATAAGAGTAAACCATCTTATGTTATATACACATTAATAAGAGTAAACCAGGGTTATGTTATATACACATTAATAAGAGTAAACCAGGGTTATGTTATATATACATTAATAAGAGTAAACCATGTTGTGTTGTATTTACATTAATAAGAGTAAACCAGGGTTATGTTACATAGACATTAATAAGAGTAAACCATGTTATGTTATATACACATTAATCAGAGTAAACCATGTTATGTTATATATACATTAATAAGAGTAAACCATGTTATGTTATATACACATTAATCAGAGTAAACCATGTTATGTTATATACACATTAATCAGAGTAAACCATGTTATATTATATATACATTAATCAGAGTAAACCAGGGTTATGTTATATACACATTAATAAGAGTAAATCATGTTATGTTATATATACATTAATCAGAGTAAACCAGGGTTATGTTATATATACATTAATCAGAGTAAACCAGGGTTATGTTATATACACATTAATCAGAGTAAACCATGTTATATTATATATACATTAATCAGAGTAAACCAGGGTTATGTTATATATACATTAATCAGAGTAAACCAGGGTTATGTTATGTACACATTAATAAGAGTAAATCATGTTATGTTATATACACATTAATAAGAGTAAACCATGTTATGTTATATACACATTAATAAGAGTAAACCATGTTATGTTATATATACATTAATAAGAGTAAACCATGTTATGTTATATACACATTAATAAGAGTAAACAATGTTATGTTATATACACATTAATAAGAGTAAACCATGTCATTTTATATATACATTAATAAGAGTAAACCATGTTGTGTTATATTTACATTAATAAGAGTAAACCAGGGTTATGTTATTTATACATTAATAAGAGTAAACCATGTTATGTTATATACACATTAATAAGAGTAAACCATCTTATGTTATATACACATTAATAAGAGTAAACCATGTTATGTTATATATACATTAATAAGAGTAAACCATGTTATGTTATGTATACATTAATAAGAGTAAACCATGTTATGTTATATATACATTAATAAGAGTAAACCATGTTATGTTATATACACATTAATAAGAGTAAACCATGTTATGTTATATACACATTAATAAGAGTAAACCAGGGTTATGTTATATACACATTAATAAGAGTAAACCATGTTATGTTATATACACATTAATCAGAGTAAACCATGTTATATTATATATACATTAATCAGAGTAAACCAGGGTTATGTTATATACACATTAATAAGAGTAAACCATGTTATGTTATATACACATTAATAAGAGTAAACCATGTTATGTTATATATACATTAATAAGAGTAAACCATGTTATGTTATATACACATTAATAAGAGTAAACCATGTTATGTTATATACACATTAATAAGAGTAAACCAGGGTTATGTTATATACACATTAATAAGAGTAAACCATGTTATGTTATATACACATTAATAAGAGTAAACCATGTTATGTTATATATACATTAATAAGAGTAAACCATGTTATGTTATATACACATTAATAAGAGTAAACCATGTTATGTTATATACACATTAATAAGAGTAAACCATGTTATATTATGTACACATTAATCAGAGTAAACCATGTTATGTTATATATACATTAATAAGAGTAAACCATGTTATGTTATATACACATTAATCAGAGTAAACCATGTTATGTTATATATACATTAATAAGAGTAAACCATGTTATGTTATATATACATTAATAAGAGTAAACCATGTTATGTTATATTTACATTAATAAGAGTAAACCAGGGTTATGTTATATAGACATTAATAAGAGTAAACCATGTTATGTTATATACACATTAATAAGAGTAAACCATGTTATGTTATATACACATTAATCAGAGTAAACCATGTTATATTATATATACATTAATCAGAGTAAACCAGGGTTATGTTATATACACATTAATAAGAGTAAATCATGTTATGTTATATACACATTAATAAGAGTAAACCATGTTATGTTATATACACATTAATAAGAGTAAACCATGTTATGTTATATATACATTAATAAGAGTAAACCATGTTATGTTATATACACATTAATAAGAGTAAACAATGTTATGTTATATACACATTAATAAGAGTAAACCATGTCATGTTATATATACATTAATAAGAGTAAACCATGTTGTGTTATATTTACATTAATAAGAGTAAACCAGGGTTATGTTATATATACATTAATAAGAGTAAACCATGTTATGTTATATACACATTAATAAGAGTAAACCATCTTATGTTATATACACATTAATAAGAGTAAACCAGGGTTATGTTATATATACATTAATAAGAGTAAACCATGTTATGTTATATTTACATTAATAAGAGTAAACCAGGGTTATGTTATATAGACATTAATAAGAGTAAACCATGTTATGTTATATACACATTAATAAGAGTAAACCATGTTATGTTATATATACATTAATAAGAGTAAACCATGTTATGTTATATACACATTAATAAGAGTAAACAATGTTATGTTATATACACATTAATCAGAGTAAACCATGTTATATTATATATACATTAATAAGAGTAAACCATGTTATGTTATATTTACATTAATAAGAGTAAACCAGGGTTATGTTATATAGACATTAATAAGAGTAAACCATGTTATGTTATATACACATTAATAAGAGTAAACCATGTTATGTTATATATACATTAATAAGAGTAAACCATGTTATGTTATATACACATTAATAAGAGTAAACAATGTTATGTTATATACACATTAATAAGAGTAAACCATGTCATGTTATATATACATTAATAAGAGTAAACCAGGGTTATGTTATATATACATTAATAAGAGTAAACCAGGGTTATGTTATATATACATTAATAAGAGTAAACCATGTTATGTTATATACACATTAATAAGAGTAAACCATCTTATGTTATATACACATTAATAAGAGTAAACCAGGGTTATGTTATATATACATTAATAAGAGTAAACCATGTTGTGTTGTATTTACATTAATAAGAGTAAACCAGGGTTATGTTACATAGACATTAATAAGAGTAAACCATGTTATGTTATATACACATTAATCAGAGTAAACCATGTTATGTTATATATACATTAATAAGAGTAAACCATGTTATGTTATATACACATTAATCAGAGTAAACCATGTTATGTTATATACACATTAATCAGAGTAAACCATGTTATATTATATATACATTAATCAGAGTAAACCAGGGTTATGTTATATACACATTAATAAGAGTAAATCATGTTATGTTATATACACATTAATAAGAGTAAACCATGTTATGTTATATACACATTAATAAGAGTAAACCATGTTATGTTATATACACATTAATCAGAGTAAACCATGTTATATTATATATACATTAATCAGAGTAAACCAGGGTTATGTTATATACACATTAATAAGAGTAAATCATGTTATGTTATATACACATTAATAAGAGTAAACCATGTTATGTTATATACACATTAATAAGAGTAAACCATGTAATGTTATATATACATTAATAAGAGTAAACCATGTTATGTTATATACACATTAATAAGAGTAAACAATGTTATGTTATATACACATTAATAAGAGTAAACCATGTCATTTTATATATACATTAATAAGAGTAAACCATGTTGTGTTATATTTACATTAATAAGAGTAAACCAGGGTTATGTTATATATACATTAATAAGAGTAAACCATGTTATGTTATATACACATTAATAAGAGTAAACCATCTTATGTTATATACACATTAATAAGAGTAAACCATGTTATGTTATATATACATTAATAAGAGTAAACCATGTTATGTTATGTATACATTAATAAGAGTAAACCATGTTATGTTATATATACATTAATAAGAGTAAACCATGTTATGTTATATACACATTAATAAGAGTAAACCATGTTATGTTATATACACATTAATAAGAGTAAACCAGGGTTATGTTATATACACATTAATAAGAGTAAACCATGTTATGTTATATACACATTAATCAGAGTAAACCATGTTATATTATATATACATTAATCAGAGTAAACCAGGGTTATGTTATATACACATTAATAAGAGTAAACCATGTTATGTTATATACACATTAATAAGAGTAAACCATGTTATATTATATACACATTAATAAGAGTAAACCAGGGTTATGTTATATATACATTAATAAGAGTAAACCATGTTATGTTATATATACATTAATAAGAGTAAACCATGTTATGTTATATATACATTAATAAGAGTAAACCATGTTATGTTATATATACATTAATAAGAGTAAACCATGTTATGTTATATACACATTAATAAGAGTAAACCAGGGTTATGTTATATACACATTAATAAGAGTAAACCATGTTATGTTATATACACATTAATAAGAGTAAACCAGGGTTATGTTATATAAACATTAATAAGAGTAAACCATGTTATGTTATATACACATTAATAAGAGTAAACCATGTTATGTTATATATACATTAATAAGAGTAAACCATGTTATGTTATATACACATTAATAAGAGTAAACCATGTTATGTTATATACACATTAATAAGAGTAAACCATGTTATATTATGTACACATTAATCAGAGTAAACCATGTTATGTTATATATACATTAATAAGAGTAAACCATGTTATGTTATATACACATTAATAAGAGTAAACCATGTTATGTTATATACACATTAATCAGAGTAAACCATGTTATGTTATATATACATTAATAAGAGTAAACCATGTTATGTTATATATACATTTATAAGAGTAAACCATGTTATGTTATATTTACATTAATAAGAGTAAAACAGGGTTATGTTATATAGACATTAATAAGAGTAAACCATGTTATGTTATATATACATTAATCAGAGTAAACCATGTTATATTATATATACATTAATCAGAGTAAACCAGGGTTATGTTATATACACATTAATAAGAGTAAACCATGTTATGTTATATACACATTAATAAGAGTAAACCATGTTATGTTATATACACATTAATAAGAGTAAACCATGTTATATTATATATACATTAATAAGAGTAAACCATGTTATGTTATATACACATTAATAAGAGTAAACCATGTTATGTTATATACACATTAATAAGAGTAAACCAGGGTTATGTTATATACACATTAATAAGAGTAAACCAGGGTTATGTTATGTACACATTAATCAGAGTAAACCATGTTATGTTATATATACATTAATAAGAGTAAACCATGTTATGTTATATACACATTAATCAGAGTAAACCATGTTATATTATATATACATTAATCAGAGTAAACCAGGGTTATGTTATATAGACATTAATAAGAGTAAACCATGTTATGTTATATACACATTAATAAGAGTAAACCATGTTATGTTATATACACATTAATAAGAGTAAACCATGTTATGTTATATACACATTAATCAGAGTAAACCATGTTATATTATATATACATTAATCAGAGTAAACCAGGGTTATGTTATATACACATTAATAAGAGTAAACCATGTTATGTTATATACACATTAATAAGAGTAAACCAGGGTTATGTTATATACACATTAATAAGAGTAAACCATGTTATGTTATATATACATTAATAAGAGTAAACCATGTTATGTTATGTATACATTAATAAGAGTAAACCATGTTATGTTATATATACATTAATAAGAGTAAACCATGTTATGTTATATACACATTAATAAGAGTAAACCATGTTATGTTATATACACATTAATAAGAGTAAACCATGTTATGTTATATACACATTAATAAGAGTAAACCATGTTATGTTATATACACATTAATAAGAGTAAACCATGTTATGTTATATACACATTAATAAGAGTAAACCATGTTATGTTATATACACATTAATCAGAGTAAACCATGTTATATTATATATACATTAATCAGAGTAAACCAGGGTTATGTTATATACACATTAATAAGAGTAAACCATGTTATGTTATATACACATTAATAAGAGTAAACCAGGGTTATGTTATATATACATTAATAAGAGTAAACCATGTTATGTTATATTTACATTAATAAGAGTAAACCAGGGTTATGTTATATAGACATTAATAAGAGTAAACCATGTTATGTTATATACACATTAATAAGAGTAAACCATGTTATGTTATATACACATTAATCAGAGTAAACCATGTTATATTATATATACATTAATAAGAGTAAACCATGTTATGTTATATTTACATTAATAAGAGTAAACCAGGGTTATGTTATATAGACATTAATAAGAGTAAACCATGTTATGTTATATACACATTAATAAGAGTAAACCATGTTATGTTATATACACATTAATCAGAGTAAACCATGTTATATTATATATACATTAATCAGAGTAAACCAGGGTTATGTTATATACACATTAATAAGAGTAAACCATGTTATGTTATATACACATTAATAAGAGTAAACCATGTTATGTTATATACACATTAATAAGAGTAAACCATGTTATATTATATATACATTAATAAGAGTAAACCATGTTATGTTATATACACATTAATAAGAGTAAACCATGTTATGTTATATACACATTAATAAGAGTAAACCAGGGTTATGTTATATACACATTAATAAGAGTAAACCAGGGTTATGTTATGTACACATTAATCAGAGTAAACCATGTTATGTTATATACACATTAATAAGAGTAAACCATGTTATGTTATATACACATTAATCAGAGTAAACCAGGGTTATGTTATATACACATTAATAAGAGTAAACCATGTTATGTTATATACACATTAATAAGAGTAAACCATGTTATGTTATATATACATTAATAAGAGTAAACCATGTTATGTTATATATACATTAATCAGAGTAAACCAGGGTTATGTTATATACACATTAATAAGAGTAAACCATGTTATGTTATATACACATTAATAAGAGTAAACCATGTTATGTTATATACACATTAATAAGAGTAAACCATGTTATGTTATATATACATTAATAAGAGTAAACCATGTTATGTTATATACACATTAATAAGAGTAAACAATGTTATGTTATATACACATTAATAAGAGTAAACCATGTTATGTTATATACACATTAATCAGAGTAAACCATGTTATGTTATATATACATTAATAAGAGTAAACCATGTTATGTTATATATACATTAATAAGAGTAAACCATGTTATGTTATATTTACATTAATAAGAGTAAACCAGGGTTATGTTATATAGACATTAATAAGAGTAAACCATGTTATGTTATATACACATTAATAAGAGTAAACCATGTTATGTTATATACACATTAATCAGAGTAAACCATGTTATATTATATATACATTAATAAGAGTAAACCATGTTATGTTATATTTACATTAATAAGAGTAAACCAGGGTTATGTTATATAGACATTAATAAGAGTAAACCATGTTATGTTATATACACATTAATAAGAGTAAACCATGTTATGTTATATATACATTAATCAGAGTAAACCATGTTATATTATATATACATTAATCAGAGTAAACCAGGGTTATGTTATATACACATTAATAAGAGTAAACCATGTTATGTTATATACACATTAATAAGAGTAAACCATGTTATGTTATATACACATTAATAAGAGTAAACCATGTTATGTTATATACACATTAATCGGAGTAAACCATGTTATATTATATATACATTAATAAGAGTAAACCATGTTATGTTATATTTACATTAATAAGAGTCAACCAGGGTTATGTTATATAGACATTAATAAGAGTAAACCATGTTATGTTATATACACATTAATAAGAGTAAACCATGTTATGTTATATATACATTAATCAGAGTAAACCAGGGTTATGTTATATACACATTAATAAGAGTAAACCATGTTATGTTATATACACATTAATAAGAGTAAACCATGTTATGTTATATACACATTAATAAGAGTAAACCAGGGTTATGTTATATACACATTAATAAGAGTAAACCAGGGTTATGTTATGTACACATTAATCAGAGTAAACCATGTTATGTTATATATACATTAATAAGAGTAAACCATGTTATGTTATATTTACATTAATAAGAGTAAACCAGGGTTATGTTATATAGACATTAATAAGAGTAAACCATGTTATGTTATATATACATTAATCAGAGTAAACCAGGGTTATGTTACATAGACATTAATAAGAGTAAACCATGTTATGTTATATTTACATTAATAAGAGTAAACCAGGGTTATGTTACATAGACATTAATAAGAGTAAACCATGTTATGTTATATACACATTAATAAGAGTAAACCAGGGTTATGTTACATAGACATTAATAAGAGTAAACCATGTTATGTTATATACACATTAATCAGAGTAAACCATGTTATGTTATATATACATTAATAAGAGTAAACCATGTTATGTTATATATACATTAATAAGAGTAAACCATGTTATGTTATATTTACATTAATAAGAGTAAACCAGGGTTATGTTATATAGACATTAATAAGAGTAAACCATGTTATGTTATATACACATTAATAAGAGTAAACCATGTTATGTTATATACACATTAATCGGAGTAAACCATGTTATATTATATATACATTAATAAGAGTAAACCATGTTATGTTATATTTACATTAATAAGAGTAAACCAGGGTTATGTTATATAGACATTAATAAGAGTAAACCATGTTATGTTATATACACATTAATAAGAGTAAACCATGTTATGTTATATACACATTAATAAGAGTAAACCATGTTATGTTATATACACATTAATAAGAGTAAACCATGTTATGTTATATACACATTAATAAGAGTAAACCAGGGTTATGTTATATACACATTAATAAGAGTAAACCAGGGTTATGTTATGTACACATTAATCAGAGTAAACCATGTTATGTTATATATACATTAATAAGAGTAAACCATGTTATGTTATATATACATTAATAAGAGTAAACCATGTTATGTTATATATACATTAATCAGAGTAAACCAGGGTTATGTTATATACACATTAATAAGAGTAAACCATGTTATGTTATATACACATTAATAAGAGTAAACCATGTTATGTTATATACACATTAATAAGAGTAAACCAGGGTTATGTTATATACACATTAATAAGAGTAAACCAGGGTTATGTTATGTACACATTAATCAGAGTAAACCATGTTATGTTATATATACATTAATAAGAGTAAACCATGTTATGTTATATTTACATTAATAAGAGTAAACCAGGGTTATGTTATATAGACATTAATAAGAGTAAACCATGTTATGTTATATACACATTAATAAGAGTAAACCATGTTATGTTATATACACATTAATCAGAGTAAACCATGTTATATTATATACACATTAATAAGAGTAAACCAGGGTTATGTTATATATACATTAATAAGAGTAAACCATGTTGTGTTATATTTACATTAATAAGAGTAAACAAGGGTTATGTTATTTAGACATTAATAAGAGTAAACCATGTTATGTTATATACACATTAATAAGAGTAAACCATGTTATGTTTTATATACATTAATAAGAGTAAACCATGTTATGTTATATACACATTAACAAGAGTAAACCATGTTATATTATATACACATTAATAAGAGTAAACCAGGGTTATGTTATATATACATTAATAAGAGTAAACCATGTTGTGTTATATTTACATTAATAAGAGTAAACCAGGGTTATGTTATATAGACATTAATAAGAGTAAACCATGTTATGTTATATACACATTAATAAGAGTAAACCATGTTATGTTATATACACATTAATAAGAGTAAACCAGGGTTATGTTATATACACATTAATAAGAGTAAACCATGTTATGTTATATACACATTAATCAGAGTAAACCAGGGTTATGTTATATACACATTAATAAGAGTAAACCATGTTATGTTATATATACATTAATAAGAGTAAACCATGTTATGTTATATTCACATTAATAAGAGTAAACCATGTTATGTTATATACACATTAATCAGAGTAAACCATGTTATATTATATATACATTAATCAGAGTAAACCAGGGTTATGTTATATAGACATTAATAAGAGTAAACCATGTTATGTTATATACACATTAATAAGAGTAAACCATGTTATGTTATATACACATTAATCAGAGTAAACCATGTTATATTATATATACATTAATCAGAGTAAACCAGGGTTATGTTATATACACATTAATAAGAGTAAATCATGTTATGTTATATACACATTAATAAGAGTAAACCATGTTATGTTATATACACATTAATAAGAGTAAACCATGTTATGTTATATATACATTAATAAGAGTAAACCATGTTATGTTATATACACATTAATAAGAGTAAACCATGTCATGTTATATATACATTAATAAGAGTAAACCAGGGTTATGTTATATACACATTAATAAGATTAAACCAGGGTTATGTTATATATATATATATATATATACATTAATAAGAGTAAACCATAGTTATGTTATATACACATTAATAAGAGTAAACCATGTTATATTATGTACACATTAATAAGAGTAAACCAGGGTTATGTTATATACACATTAATAAGAGTAAACCATGTTATGTTATATACACATTAATAAGAGTAAACCATGTTATATTATGTACACATTAATCAGAGTAAACCATGTTATGTTATATATACATTAATAAGAGTAAACCATGTTATGTTATATTTACATTAATAAGAGTAAACCAGGGTTATGTTATATAGACATTAATAAGAGTAAACCATGTTATGTTATATACACATTAATCAGAGTAAACCATGTTATATTATATATACATTAATCAGAGTAAACCAGGGTTATGTTATATGCACATTAATAAGAGTAAACCATGTTATGTTATATACACATTAATAAGAGTAAACCATGTTATGTTATATACACATTAATAAGAGTAAACCATGTTATGTTATATACACATTAATAAGAGTAAACCATGTTATGTTATATATACATTAATAAGAGTAAACCATGTTATGTTATGTACACATTAATCACAGTAAACCAGGGTTATGTTATAAACACATTAATAAGAGTAAACCATGTTATGTTATATACACATTAATAAGAGTAAACCATGTTATGTTATATACACATTAATAAGAGTAAACCATGTTGTGTTATATTTACATTAATAAGAGTAAACCAGGGTTATGTTACATAGACATTAATAAGAGTAAACCATGTTATGTTATATACACATTAATAAGAGTAAACCATGTTATGTTATATATACATTAATAAGAGTAAACCATGTTATGTTATATATACATTAATAAGAGTAAACCATGTTATGTTATATACACATTAATAAGAGTAAACCAGGGTTATGTTATATATACATTAATAAGAGTAAACCATGTTATGTTATATACACATTAATAAGAGTAAACCATGTTATGTTATATATACATTAATAAGAGTAAACCATGTTATGTTATATATACATTAATAAGAGTAAACCATGTTATGTTATATACACATTAATAAGAGTAAACCATGTTATGTTATATACACATTAATAAGAGTAAACCATGTTATGTTATATACACATTAATCAGAGTAAACCATGTTATATTATATATACATTAATCAGAGTAAACCAGGGTTATGTTATATGCACATTAATAAGAGTAAACCATGTTATGTTATATACACATTAATAAGAGTAAACCATGTTATGTTATATACACATTAATAAGAGTAAACCAGGGTTATGTTATATATATACATTAATAAGAGTAAACCAGGGTTATGTTATATATATACATTAATAAGAGTAAACCAGGGTTATGTTATATATACATTAATAAGAGTAAACCATGTTATATTATGTACACATTAATCAGAGTAAACCATGTTATGTTATATATACATTAATAAGAGTAAACCATGTTATGTTATATACACATTAATAAGAGTAAACCATGTTATGTTATATACACATTAATAAGAGTAAACCATGTTATGTTATATACACATTAATAAGAGTAAACCATGTTATATTATGTACACATTAATCAGAGTAAACCATGTTATGTTATATATACATTAATAAGAGTAAACCATGTTATGTTATATTTACATTAATAAGAGTAAACCAGGGTTATGTTCTATAGACATTAATAAGAGTAAACCATGTTATGTTATATACACATTAATAAGAGTAAACCATGTTATATTATGTACACATTAATCAGAGTAAACCATGTTATGTTATATATACATTAATAAGAGTAAACCATGTTATGTTATATACACATTAATAAGAGTAAACCATGTTATGTTATATACACATTAATAAGAGTAAACCATGTTATATTATGTACACATTAATCAGAGTAAACCATGTTATGTTATATATACATTAATAAGAGTAAACCATGTTATGTTATATTTACATTAATAAGAGTAAACCAGGGTTATGTTATATACACATTAATCAGAGTAAACCATGTTATGTTATATATACATTAATAAGAGTAAACCATGTTATGTTATATACACATTAATAAGAGTAAACCATGTTATGTTATATATACATTAATAAGAGTAAACCATGTTATGTTATATACACATTAATAAGAGTAAACCATGTTATGTTATATACACATTAATAAGAGTAAACCATGTTATGTTATATACACATTAATAAGAGTAAACCATGTTATGTTATATACACATTAATAAGAGTAAACCATGTTATGTTATATACACATTAATAAGAGTAAACCAGGGTTATGTTATATACACATTAATAAGAGTAAACCAGGGTTATGTTATATACACATTAAAAAGAGTAAACCAGGGTTATGTTATATACACATTAATAAGAGTAAACCATGTTATGTTATATACACATTAATAAGAGTAAACCATGTTATGTTATATACACATTAATAAGAGTAAACCAGGGTTATGTTATATACACATTAAAAAGAGTAAACCAGGGTTATGTTATATACACATTAATAAGAGTAAACCAGGGTTATGTTATATATACATTAATCAGAGTAAACCAGGGTTATGTTATATACACATTAATAAGAGTAAACCATGTTATGTTATATACACATTAATAAGAGTAAACCATGTTATATTATATACACATTAATAAGAGTAAACCAGGGTTATGTTATATATACATTAATAAGAGTAAACCATGTTGCGTTATATTTACATTAATAAGAGTAAACCAGGGTTATGTTATATAGACATTAATAAGAGTAAACCATGTTATGTTATATACACATTAATAAGAGTAAACCATGTTATGTTATATACACATTAATAAGAGTAAACCATGTTATGTTTTATATACATTAATAAGAGTAAACCATGTTATGTTATATACACATTAACAAGAGTAAACCATGTTATATTATATACACATTAATAAGAGTAAACCAGGGTTATGTTATATATACATTAATAAGAGTAAACCATGTTGTGTTATATTTACATTAATAAGAGTAAACCAGGGTTATGTTATATAGACATTAATAAGAGTAAACCATGTTATGTTATATACACATTAATAAGAGTAAACCATGTTATGTTATATACACATTAATAAGAGTAAACCATGTTATGTTATATACACATTAATCAGAGTAAACCATGTTATATTATATATACATTAATCAGAGTAAACCAGGGTTATGTTATATAGACATTAATAAGAGTAAACCATGTTATGTTATATACACATTAATAAGAGTAAACCATGTTATGTTATATACACATTAATCAGAGTAAACCATGTTATATTATATATACATTAATCAGAGTAAACCAGGGTTATGTTATATACACATTAATAAGAGTAAATCATGTTATGTTATATACACATTAATAAGAGTAAACCATGTTATGTTATATACACATTAATAAGAGTAAACCATGTTATGTTATATATACATTAATAAGAGTAAACCATGTTATGTTATATACACATTAATAAGAGTAAACCATGTCATGTTATATATACATTAATAAGAGTAAACCAGGGTTATGTTATATATATATATATACATTAATAAGAGTAAACCATAGTTATGTTATATACACATTAATAAGAGTAAACCATGTTATATTATGTACACATTAATCAGAGTAAACCATGTTATGTTATATATACATTAATAAGAGTAAACCAGGGTTATGTTATATACACATTAATAAGAGTAAACCATGTTATGTTATATACACATTAATAAGAGTAAACCATGTTATATTATGTACACATTAATCAGAGTAAACCATGTTATGTTATATATACATTAATAAGAGTAAACCATGTTATGTTATATTTACATTAATAAGAGTAAACCAGGGTTATGTTATATAGACATTAATAAGAGTAAACCATGTTATGTTATATACACATTAATAAGAGTAAACCATGTTATGTTATATACACATTAATCAGAGTAAACCATGTTATATTATATATACATTAATCAGAGTAAACCAGGGTTATGTTATATGCACATTAATAAGAGTAAACCATGTTATGTTATATACACATTAATAAGAGTAAACCATGTTATGTTATATACACATTAATAAGAGTAAACCATGTTATGTTATATACACATTAATAAGAGTAAACCATGTTATGTTATATATACATTAATAAGAGTAAACCATGTTATGTTATGTACACATTAATCAGAGTAAACCAGGGTTATGTTATAAACACATTAATAAGAGTAAACCATGTTATGTTATATACACATTAATAAGAGTAAACCATGTTATGTTATATACACATTAATAAGAGTAAACCATGTTGTGTTATATTTACATTAATAAGAGTAAACCAGGGTTATGTTACATAGACATTAATAAGAGTAAACCATGTTATGTTATATACACATTAATAAGAGTAAACCATGTTATGTTATATATACATTAATAAGAGTAAACCATGTTATGTTATATATACATTAATAAGAGTAAACCATGTTATGTTATATACACATTAATAAGAGTAAACCAGGGTTATGTTATATATACATTAATAAGAGTAAACCATGTTATGTTATATACACATTAATAAGAGTAAACCATGTTATGTTATATATACATTAATAAGAGTAAACCATGTTATGTTATATATACATTAATAAGAGTAAACCATGTTATGTTATATACACATTAATAAGAGTAAACCATGTTATGTTATATACACATTAATCAGAGTAAACCATGTTATATTATATATACATTAATCAGAGTAAACCAGGGTTATGTTATATGCACATTAATAAGAGTAAACCATGTTATGTTATATACACATTAATAAGAGTAAACCATGTTATGTTATATACACATTAATAAGAGTAAACCATGTTGTGTTATATACACATTAATCAGAGTAAACCATGTTATGTTTTATACACATTAAACAGAGTAAACCATGTTATGTTATATACACATTAATAAGAGTAAACCATGTTATGTTATATACACATTAATAAGAGTAAACCAGGGTTATGTTATATATACATTAATCAGAGTAAACCATGTTATGTTATATACACATTAATAAGAGTAAACCATGTTATGTTATATACACATTAATAAGAGTAAACCAGGGTTATGTTATATATATACATTAATAAGAGTAAACCAGGGTTATGTTATATATATACATTAATAAGAGTAAACCAGGGTTAAGTTATATATACATTAATAAGAGTAAACCATGTTATATTATGTACACATTAATCAGAGTAAACCATGTTATGTTATATATACATTAATAAGAGTAAACCATGTTATGTTATATACACATTAATAAGAGTAAACCATGTTATGTTATATACACATTAATAAGAGTAAACCATGTTATGTTATATACACATTAATAAGAGTAAACCATGTTATATTATGTACACATTAATCAGAGTAAACCATGTTATGTTATATATACATTAATAAGAGTAAACCATGTTATGTTATATTTACATTAATAAGAGTAAACCAGGGTTATGTTCTATAGACATTAATAAGAGTAAACCATGTTATGTTATATACACATTAATAAGAGTAAACCATGTTATATTATGTACACATTAATCAGAGTAAACCATGTTATGTTATATATACATTAATAAGAGTAAACCATGTTATGTTATATACACATTAATAAGAGTAAACCATGTTATGTTATATACACATTAATAAGAGTAAACCATGTTATATTATGTACACATTAATCAGAGTAAACCATGTTATGTTATATATACATTAATAAGAGTAAACCATGTTATGTTATATTTACATTAATAAGAGTAAACCATGTTATGTTATATACACATTAATAAGAGTAAACCATGTTATGTTATATACACATTAATCAGAGTAAACCATGTTATGTTATATATACATTAATAAGAGTAAACCATGTTATGTTATATACACATTAATAAGAGTAAACCATGTTATGTTATATACACATTAATCAGAGTAAACCATGTTATGTTATATATACATTAATAAGAGTAAACCATGTTATGTTATATACACATTAATAAGAGTAAACCATGTTATGTTATATACACATTAATAAGAGTAAACCATGTTATGTTATATATACATTAATAAGAGTAAACCATGTTATGTTATATACACATTAATAAGAGTAAACCATGTTATGTTATATACACATTAATAAGAGTAAACCAGGGTTATGTTATATACACATTAATAAGAGTAAACCAGGGTTATGTTATATACACATTAAAAAGAGTAAACCAGGGTTATGTTATATACACATTAATAAGAGTAAACCATGTTATGTTATATACACATTAATAAGAGTAAACCATGTTATGTTATATACACATTAATAAGAGTAAACCAGGGTTATGTTATATACACATTAATAAGAGTAAACCAGGGTTATGTTATATAGACATTAATCAGAGTAAACCAGGGTTATGTTATATACACATTAATAAGAGTAAACCATGTTATGTTATATACACATTAATAAGAGTAAACCATGTTATATTATATACACATTAATAAGAGTAAACCAGGGTTATGTTATATATACATTAATAAGAGTAAACCATGTTGCGTTATATTTACATTAATAAGAGTAAACCAGGGTTATGTTATATAGACATTAATAAGAGTAAACCATGTTATGTTATATACACATTAATAAGAGTAAACCATGTTATGTTATATATACATTAATAAGAGTAAACCATGTTATGTTATATACACATTAATAAGAGTAAACCATGTTATGTTATATACACATTAATCAGAGTAAACCATGTTATGTTATATATACATTAATAAGAGTAAACCATGTTATGTTATATACACATTAATAAGAGTAAACCATGTTATGTTATATACACATTAATAAAAGTAAACCATGTTATGTTATATATACATTAATAAGAGTAAACCATGTTATGTTATATACACATTAATAAAAGTAAACCATGTTATGTTATATACACATTAATAAGAGTAAACCAGGGTTATGTTATATACACATTAATAAGAGTAAACCAGGGTTATGTTATATACACATTAAAAAGAGTAAACCAGGGTTATGTTATATACACATTAATAAGAGTAAACCATGTTATGTTATATACACATTAATAAGAGTAAACCATGTTATGTTATATACACATTAATAAGAGTAAACCAGGGTTATGTTATATACACATTAATAAGAGTAAACCAGGGTTATGTTATATACACATTAAAAAGAGTAAACCAGGGTTATGTTATATACACATTAATAAGAGTAAACCAGGGTTATGTTATATATACATTAATCAGAGTAAACCAGGGTTATGTTATATACACATTAATAAGAGTAAACCATGTTATGTTATATACACATTAATAAGAGTAAACCATGTTATATTATATACACATTAATAAGAGTAAACCAGGGTTATGTTATATATACATTAATAAGAGTAAACCATGTTGCGTTATATTTACATTAATAAGAGTAAACCAGGGTTATGTTATATAGACATTAATAAGAGTAAACCATGTTATGTTATATACACATTAATAAGAGTAAACCATGTTATGTTATATATACATTAATAAGAGTAAACCATGTTATGTTATATATACATTAATAAGAGTAAACCATGTTATGTTGTATACACATTAATAAGAGTAAACCAGGGTTATGTTATATACACATTAATAAGAGTAAACAATGTTATGTTATATATACATTAATAAGAGTAAACCATGTTATGTTATATACACATTAATAAGAGTAAACCATGTTATGTTATATATACATTAATAAGAGTAAACCAGGGTTATGTTATATACACATTAATAAGAGTAAACCATGTTATGTTATATACACATTAATAAGAGTAAACCATGTTATGTTATATACACATTAATAAGAGTAAACCAGGGTTATGTTATATACACATTAATAAGAGTAAACCATGTTATGTTATATACACATTAATCAGAGTAAACCATGTTATATTATATACACATTATTCAGAGTAAACCAGGGTTATGTTATATACACATTAATAAGAGTAAACCATGTTATGTTATATACACATTAATAAGAGTAAACCATGTTATATTATATACACATTAATAAGAGTAAACCAGGGTTATGTTATATATACATTAATAAGAGTAAACCATGTTGTGTTATATTTACATTAATAAGAGTAAACCAGGGTTATGTTACATAGACATTAATAAGAGTAAACCATGTTATGTTATATATACATTAATAAGAGTAAACCATGTTATGTTATATATACATTAATAAGAGTAAACCATGTTATGTTATATATACATTAATAAGAGTAAACCATGTTATGTTATATACACATTAATAAGAGTAAACCAGGGTTATGTTATATAGACATTAATAAGAGTAAACCATGTTATGTTATATACACATTAATAAGAGTAAACCATGTTATGTTATATACACATTAATCAGAGTAAACCATGTTATATTATATACACATTAATAAGAGTAAACCATGTTATGTTATATACACATTAATAAGAGTAAACCATGTTATGTTATATATACATTAATAAGAGTAAACCATGTTATGTTATATACACATTAATAAGAGTAAACCATGTTATGTTATATACACATTAATAAGAGTAAACCATGTTATGTTATATACACATTAATAAGAGTAAACCATGTTATGTTATATATACATTAATAAGAGTAAACCATGTTATGTTATATACACATTAATAAGAGTAAACCATGTTATGTTATATACACATTAATAAGAGTAAACCATGTTATGTTATATACACATTAATAAGAGTAAACCATGTTATGTAATATACACATTAATAAGAGTAAACCATGTTATGTTATATACACATTAATAAGAGTAAACCATGTTATGTTATATACACATTAATAAGAGTAAACCATGTTATGTTATATATACATTAATCAGAGTAAACCATGTTATGTTATATATACATTAATAAGAGTAAACCATGTTATGTTATATTTACATTACTAAGAGTAAACCAGGGTTATGTTATATAGACATTAATAAGAGTAAACCAGGGTTATGTTATATACACATTAATAAGAGTAAACCATGTTATGTTATATACACATTAATAAGAGTAAACCATGTTATGTTATATACACATTAATAAGAGTAAACCATGTTATGTTATATACACATTAATAAGAGTAAACCATGTTATGTTATATACACATTAATAAGAGTAAACCATGTTATGTTATATACACATTAATAAGAGTAAACCATGTTATATTATGTACACATTAATCAGAGTAAACCATGTTATGTTATATATACATTAATAAGAGTAAACCATGTTATGTTATATTTACATTACTAAGAGTAAACCATGTTATGTTATATACACATTAATAAGAGTAAACCATGTTATGTTATATACACATTAATAAGAGTAAATCATGTTATGTTATATATACATTAATAAGAGTAAACCATGTTGTGTTATATTTACATTAATAAGAGTAAACCAGGGTTATGTTATATATACATTAATAAGAGTAAACCATGTTATGTTATATACACATTAATAAGAGTAAACCATCTTATGTTATATACACATTAATAAGAGTAAACCATCTTATGTTATATATACATTAATAAGAGTAAACCATGTTATGTTATATATACATTAATAAGAGTAAACCATGTTATGTTATATACACATTAATAAGAGTAAACCAGGGTTATGTTATATACACATTAATAAGAGTAAACCATGTTATGTTATATATACATTAATAAGAGTAAACCATGTTATGTTATATACACATTAATAAGAGTAAACCATGTTATGTTATATACACATTAATAAGAGTAAACCATGTTATGTTATATACACATTAATCAGAGTAAACCATGTTATGTTATATACACATTAATAAGAGTAAACCATGTTATGTTATATACACATTAATAAGAGTAAACCATGTTATGTTATATACACATTAATAAGAGTAAACCATGTTATGTTATATACACATTAATCAGAGTAAACCAGGGTTATGTTATATATACATTAATAAGAGTAAACCATGTTGCGTTATATTTACATTAATAAGAGTAAACCAGGGTTATGTTATATAGACATTAATAAGAGTAAACCATGTTATGTTATATACACATTAATAAGAGTAAACCATGTTATGTTATATATACATTAATAAGAGTAAACCATGTTATGTTATATATACATTAATAAGAGTAAACCATGTTATGTTGTATACACATTAATAAGAGTAAACCAGGGTTATGTTATATACACATTAATAAGAGTAAACAATGTTATGTTATATATACATTAATAAGAGTAAACCATGTTATGTTATATACACATTAATAAGAGTAAACCATGTTATGTTATATATACATTAATAAGAGTAAACCAGGGTTATGTTATATACACATTAATAAGAGTAAACCATGTTATGTTATATACACATTAATAAGAGTAAACCATGTTATGTTATATACACATTAATAAGAGTAAACCAGGGTTATGTTATATACACATTAATAAGAGTAAACCATGTTATGTTATATACACATTAATCAGAGTAAACCAGGGTTATGTTATATACACATTAATAAGAGTAAACCATGTTATGTTATATACACATTAATAAGAGTAAACCATGTTATATTATATACACATTAATAAGAGTAAACCAGGGTTATGTTATATATACATTAATAAGAGTAAACCATGTTGTGTTATATTTACATTAATAAGAGTAAACCAGGGTTATGTTACATAGACATTAATAAGAGTAAACCATGTTATGTTATATATACATTAATAAGAGTAAACCATGTTATGTTATATATACATTAATAAGAGTAAACCATGTTATGTTATATATACATTAATAAGAGTAAACCATGTTATGTTATATACACATTAATAAGAGTAAACCAGGGTTATGTTATATAGACATTAATAAGAGTAAACCATGTTATGTTATATACACATTAATAAGAGTAAACCATGTTATGTTATATACACATTAATCAGAGTAAACCATGTTATATTATATACACATTAATAAGAGTAAACCATGTTATGTTATATACACATTAATAAGAGTAAACCATGTTATGTTATATATACATTAATAAGAGTAAACCATGTTATGTTATATACACATTAATAAGAGTAAACCATGTTATGTTATATACACATTAATAAGAGTAAACCATGTTATGTTATATACACATTAATAAGAGTAAACCATGTTATGTTATATATACATTAATAAGAGTAAACCATGTTATGTTATATACACATTAATAAGAGTAAACCATGTTATGTTATATACACATTAATAAGAGTAAACCATGTTATGTTATATACACATTAATAAGAGTAAACCATGTTATGTAATATACACATTAATAAGAGTAAACCATGTTATGTTATATACACATTAATAAGAGTAAACCATGTTATGTTATATACACATTAATAAGAGTAAACCATGTTATGTTATATATACATTAATCAGAGTAAACCATGTTATGTTATATATACATTAATAAGAGTAAACCATGTTATGTTATATTTACATTACTAAGAGTAAACCAGGGTTATGTTATATAGACATTAATAAGAGTAAACCAGGGTTATGTTATATACACATTAATAAGAGTAAACCATGTTATGTTATATACACATTAATAAGAGTAAACCATGTTATGTTATATACACATTAATAAGAGTAAACCATGTTATGTTATATACACATTAATAAGAGTAAACCATGTTATGTTATATACACATTAATAAGAGTAAACCATGTTATGTTATATACACATTAATAAGAGTAAACCATGTTATATTATGTACACATTAATCAGAGTAAACCATGTTATGTTATATATACATTAATAAGAGTAAACCATGTTATGTTATATTTACATTACTAAGAGTAAACCATGTTATGTTATATACACATTAATAAGAGTAAACCATGTTATGTTATATACACATTAATAAGAGTAAATCATGTTATGTTATATATACATTAATAAGAGTAAACCATGTTGTGTTATATTTACATTAATAAGAGTAAACCAGGGTTATGTTATATATACATTAATAAGAGTAAACCATGTTATGTTATATACACATTAATAAGAGTAAACCATCTTATGTTATATACACATTAATAAGAGTAAACCATCTTATGTTATATATACATTAATAAGAGTAAACCATGTTATGTTATATATACATTAATAAGAGTAAACCATGTTATGTTATATACACATTAATAAGAGTAAACCAGGGTTATGTTATATACACATTAATAAGAGTAAACCATGTTATGTTATATATACATTAATAAGAGTAAACCATGTTATGTTATATACACATTAATAAGAGTAAACCATGTTATGTTATATACACATTAATAAGAGTAAACCATGTTATGTTATATACACATTAATCAGAGTAAACCATGTTATGTTATATACACATTAATAAGAGTAAACCATGTTATGTTATATACACATTAATAAGAGTAAACCATGTTATGTTATATACACATTAATAAGAGTAAACCATGTTATGTTATATACACATTAATCAGAGTAAACCAGGGTTATGTTATATATACATTAATAAGAGTAAACCATGTTGCGTTATATTTACATTAATAAGAGTAAACCAGGGTTATGTTATATAGACATTAATAAGAGTAAACCATGTTATGTTATATACACATTAATAAGAGTAAACCATGTTATGTTATATATACATTAATAAGAGTAAACCATGTTATGTTATATATACATTAATAAGAGTAAACCATGTTATGTTGTATACACATTAATAAGAGTAAACCAGGGTTATGTTATATACACATTAATAAGAGTAAACAATGTTATGTTATATATACATTAATAAGAGTAAACCATGTTATGTTATATACACATTAATAAGAGTAAACCATGTTATGTTATATACACATTAATAAGAGTAAACCATGTTATATTATGTACACATTAATCAGAGTAAACCATGTTATGTTATATATACATTAATAAGAGTAAACCATGTTATGTTATATTTACATTACTAAGAGTAAACCATGTTATGTTATATACACATTAATAAGAGTAAACCATGTTATGTTATATACACATTAATAAGAGTAAATCATGTTATGTTATATATACATTAATAAGAGTAAACCATGTTGTGTTATATTTACATTAATAAGAGTAAACCAGGGTTATGTTATATATACATTAATAAGAGTAAACCATGTTATGTTATATACACATTAATAAGAGTAAACCATCTTATGTTATATACACATTAATAAGAGTAAACCATCTTATGTTATATATACATTAATAAGAGTAAACCATGTTATGTTATATATACATTAATAAGAGTAAACCATGTTATGTTATATACACATTAATAAGAGTAAACCAGGGTTATGTTATATACACATTAATAAGAGTAAACCATGTTATGTTATATATACATTAATAAGAGTAAACCATGTTATGTTATATACACATTAATAAGAGTAAACCATGTTATGTTATATACACATTAATAAGAGTAAACCATGTTATGTTATATACACATTAATCAGAGTAAACCATGTTATGTTATATACACATTAATAAGAGTAAACCATGTTATGTTATATACACATTAATAAGAGTAAACCATGTTATGTTATATACACATTAATAAGAGTAAACCATGTTATGTTATATACACATTAATCAGAGTAAACCAGGGTTATGTTATATATACATTAATAAGAGTAAACCATGTTGCGTTATATTTACATTAATAAGAGTAAACCAGGGTTATGTTATATAGACATTAATAAGAGTAAACCATGTTATGTTATATACACATTAATAAGAGTAAACCATGTTATGTTATATATACATTAATAAGAGTAAACCATGTTATGTTATATATACATTAATAAGAGTAAACCATGTTATGTTGTATACACATTAATAAGAGTAAACCAGGGTTATGTTATATACACATTAATAAGAGTAAACAATGTTATGTTATATATACATTAATAAGAGTAAACCATGTTATGTTATATACACATTAATAAGAGTAAACCATGTTATGTTATATATACATTAATAAGAGTAAACCAGGGTTATGTTATATACACATTAATAAGAGTAAACCATGTTATGTTATATACACATTAATAAGAGTAAACCATGTTATGTTATATACACATTAATAAGAGTAAACCAGGGTTATGTTATATACACATTAATAAGAGTAAACCATGTTATGTTATATACACATTAATCAGAGTAAACCATGTTATATTATATACACATTAATCAGAGTAAACCAGGGTTATGTTATATACACATTAATAAGAGTAAACCATGTTATGTTATATACACATTAATAAGAGTAAACCATGTTATATTATATACACATTAATAAGAGTAAACCAGGGTTATGTTATATATACATTAATAAGAGTAAACCATGTTGTGTTATATTTACATTAATAAGAGTAAACCAGGGTTATGTTACATAGACATTAATAAGAGTAAACCATGTTATGTTATATATACATTAATAAGAGTAAACCATGTTATGTTATATATACATTAATAAGAGTAAACCATGTTATGTTATATATACATTAATAAGAGTAAACCATGTTATGTTATATACACATTAATAAGAGTAAACCAGGGTTATGTTATATAGACATTAATAAGAGTAAACCATGTTATGTTATATACACATTAATAAGAGTAAACCATGTTATGTTATATACACATTAATCAGAGTAAACCATGTTATATTATATACACATTAATAAGAGTAAACCATGTTATGTTATATACACATTAATAAGAGTAAACCATGTTATGTTATATATACATTAATAAGAGTAAACCATGTTATGTTATATACACATTAATAAGAGTAAACCATGTTATGTTATATACACATTAATAAGAGTAAACCATGTTATGTTATATACACATTAATAAGAGTAAACCATGTTATGTTATATATACATTAATAAGAGTAAACCATGTTATGTTATATACACATTAATAAGAGTAAACCATGTTATGTTATATACACATTAATAAGAGTAAACCATGTTATGTTATATACACATTAATAAGAGTAAACCATGTTATGTAATATACACATTAATAAGAGTAAACCATGTTATGTTATATACACATTAATAAGAGTAAACCATGTTATGTTATATACACATTAATAAGAGTAAACCATGTTATGTTATATATACATTAATCAGAGTAAACCATGTTATGTTATATATACATTAATAAGAGTAAACCATGTTATGTTATATTTACATTACTAAGAGTAAACCAGGGTTATGTTATATAGACATTAATAAGAGTAAACCAGGGTTATGTTATATACACATTAATAAGAGTAAACCATGTTATGTTATATACACATTAATAAGAGTAAACCATGTTATGTTATATACACATTAATAAGAGTAAACCATGTTATGTTATATACACATTAATAAGAGTAAACCATGTTATGTTATATACACATTAATAAGAGTAAACCATGTTATGTTATATACACATTAATAAGAGTAAACCATGTTATATTATGTACACATTAATCAGAGTAAACCATGTTATGTTATATATACATTAATAAGAGTAAACCATGTTATGTTATATTTACATTACTAAGAGTAAACCATGTTATGTTATATACACATTAATAAGAGTAAACCATGTTATGTTATATACACATTAATAAGAGTAAATCATGTTATGTTATATATACATTAATAAGAGTAAACCATGTTGTGTTATATTTACATTAATAAGAGTAAACCAGGGTTATGTTATATATACATTAATAAGAGTAAACCATGTTATGTTATATACACATTAATAAGAGTAAACCATCTTATGTTATATACACATTAATAAGAGTAAACCATCTTATGTTATATATACATTAATAAGAGTAAACCATGTTATGTTATATATACATTAATAAGAGTAAACCATGTTATGTTATATACACATTAATAAGAGTAAACCAGGGTTATGTTATATACACATTAATAAGAGTAAACCATGTTATGTTATATATACATTAATAAGAGTAAACCATGTTATGTTATATACACATTAATAAGAGTAAACCATGTTATGTTATATACACATTAATAAGAGTAAACCATGTTATGTTATATACACATTAATCAGAGTAAACCATGTTATGTTATATACACATTAATAAGAGTAAACCATGTTATGTTATATACACATTAATAAGAGTAAACCATGTTATGTTATATACACATTAATAAGAGTAAACCATGTTATGTTATATACACATTAATCAGAGTAAACCATGTTATATTATATATACATTAATCAGAGTAAACCAGGGTTATGTTATATACACATTAATAAGAGTAAACCATGTTATGTTATATACACATTAATCAGAGTAAACCATGTTATATTATATACACATTAATCAGAGTAAACCAGGGTTATGTTATATACACATTAATAAGAGTAAACCATGTTATGTTATATACACATTAATAAGAGTAAACCATGTTATATTATATACACATTAATAAGAGTAAACCAGGGTTATGTTATATATACATTAATAAGAGTAAACCATGTTGTGTTATATTTACATTAATAAGAGTAAACCAGGGTTATGTTACATAGACATTAATAAGAGTAAACCATGTTATGTTATATATACATTAATAAGAGTAAACCATGTTATGTTATATATACATTAATAAGAGTAAACCATGTTATGTTATATATACATTAATAAGAGTAAACCATGTTATGTTATATACACATTAATAAGAGTAAACCAGGGTTATGTTATATAGACATTAATAAGAGTAAACCATGTTATGTTATATACACATTAATAAGAGTAAACCATGTTATGTTATATACACATTAATCAGAGTAAACCATGTTATATTATATACACATTAATAAGAGTAAACCATGTTATGTTATATACACATTAATAAGAGTAAACCATGTTATGTTATATATACATTAATAAGAGTAAACCATGTTATGTTATATACACATTAATAAGAGTAAACCATGTTATGTTATATACACATTAATAAGAGTAAACCATGTTATGTTATATACACATTAATAAGAGTAAACCATGTTATGTTATATATACATTAATAAGAGTAAACCATGTTATGTTATATACACATTAATAAGAGTAAACCATGTTATGTTATATACACATTAATAAGAGTAAACCATGTTATGTTATATACACATTAATAAGAGTAAACCATGTTATGTAATATACACATTAATAAGAGTAAACCATGTTATGTTATATACACATTAATAAGAGTAAACCATGTTATGTTATATACACATTAATAAGAGTAAACCATGTTATGTTATATATACATTAATCAGAGTAAACCATGTTATGTTATATATACATTAATAAGAGTAAACCATGTTATGTTATATTTACATTACTAAGAGTAAACCAGGGTTATGTTATATAGACATTAATAAGAGTAAACCATGTTATGTTATATACACATTAATAAGAGTAAACCATGTTATGTTATATACACATTAATCAGAGTAAACCATGTTATATTATACATACATTAATCAGAGTAAACCAGGGTTATGTTATATACACATTAATAAGAGTAAACCATGTTATGTTATATACACATTAATAAGAGTAAACCATGTTATGTTATATACACATTAATAAGAGTAAACCATGTTATGTTATATACACATTAATAAGAGTAAACCATGTTATGTTATATACACATTAATAAGAGTAAACCATGTTATGTTATATACACATTAATAAGAGTAAACCATGTTATATTATGTACACATTAATCAGAGTAAACCATGTTATGTTATATATACATTAATAAGAGTAAACCATGTTATGTTATATTTACATTACTAAGAGTAAACCAGGGTTATGTTATATAGACATTAATAAGAGTAAACCATGTTATGTTATATACACATTAATAAGAGTAAACCATGTTATGTTATACATACATTAATCAGAGTAAACCAGGGTTATGTTATATACACATTAATAAGAGTAAACCATGTTATGTTATATACACATTAATAAGAGTAAACCATGTTATGTTATATACACATTAATAAGAGTAAACCATGTTATGTTATATATACATTAATAAGAGTAAACCATGTTATGTTATATACACATTAATAAGAGTAAACCATGTTATGTTATATACACATTAATCAGAGTAAACCATGTTATATTATACATACATTAATCAGAGTAAACCAGGGTTATGTTATATACACATTAATAAGAGTAAACCATGTTATGTTATATACACATTAATAAGAGTAAACCATGTTATGTTATATACACATTAATAAGAGTAAACCATGTTATGTTATATATACATTAATAAGAGTAAACCATGTTATGTTATATACACATTAATAAGAGTAAACCATGTTATGTTATATACACATTAATAAGAGTAAATCATGTTATGTTATATATACATTAATAAGAGTAAACCATGTTGTGTTATATTTACATTAATAAGAGTAAACCAGGGTTATGTTATATATACATTAATAAGAGTAAACCATGTTATGTTATATACACATTAATAAGAGTAAACCATCTTATGTTATATACACATTAATAAGAGTAAACCATCTTATGTTATATATACATTAATAAGAGTAAACCATGTTATGTTATATATACATTAATAAGAGTAAACCATGTTATGTTATATACACATTAATAAGAGTAAACCAGGGTTATGTTATATACACATTAATAAGAGTAAACCATGTTATGTTATATATACATTAATAAGAGTAAACCATGTTATGTTATGTATACATTAATAAGAGTAAACCATGTTATGTTATATATACATTAATAAGAGTAAACCATGTTATGTTATATACACATTAATAAGAGTAAACCATGTTATGTTATATACACATTAATAAGAGTAAACCATGTTATGTTATATACACATTAATAAGAGTAAACCATGTTAGGTTATATACACATTAATAAGAGTAAACCATGTTATGTTATATACACATTAATAAGAGTAAACCATGTTATGTTATATACACATTAATAAGAGTAAACCATGTTATGTTATATACACATTAATCAGAGTAAACCATGTTATATTATATATACATTAATCAGAGTAAACCAGGGTTATGTTATATACACATTAATAAGAGTAAACCATGTTATGTTATATACACATTAATAAGAGTAAACCATGTTATATTATATACACATTAATAAGAGTAAACCAGGGTTATGTTATATATACATTAATAAGAGTAAACCATGTTGTGTTATATATACATTAATAAGAGTAAACCATGTTATGTTATATATACATTAATAAGAGTAAACCATGTTATGTTATATACACATTAATAAGAGTAAACCATGTTATGTTATATACACATTAATAAGAGTAAACCATGTTATGTTATATACACATTAATCAGAGTAAACCATGTTATATTATATATACATTAATCAGAGTAAACCAGGGTTATGTTATATACACATTAATAAGAGTAAATCATGTTATGTTATATACACATTAATAAGAGTAAACCATGTTATGTTATATACACATTAATAAGAGTAAACCATGTTATGTTATATATACATTAATAAGAGTAAACCATGTTATGTTATATACACATTAATAAGAGTAAACAATGTTATGTTATATACACATTAATAAGAGTAAACCATGTCATGTTATATATACATTAATAAGAGTAAACCATGTTGTGTTATATTTACATTAATAAGAGTAAACCAGGGTTATGTTATATATACATTAATAAGAGTAAACCATGTCATGTTATATATACATTAATAAGAGTAAACCATGCTGTGTTATATATACATTAATAAGAGTAAACCATGTTATGTTATATACACATTAATAAGAGTAAACCATGTTATGTTATATACACACTAATAAGAGTAAACCAGGGTTATGTTATATACACATTAATAAGAGTAAACCATGTTATGTTATATACACATTAATCAGAGTAAACCATGTTATATTATATATACATTAATCAGAGTAAACCAGGGTTATGTTATATACACATTAATAAGAGTAAACCATGTTATGTTATATACACATTAATAAGAGTAAACCATGTTATATTATATACACATTAATAAGAGTAAACCAGGGTTATGTTATATATACATTAATAAGAGTAAACCATGTTGTGTTATATTTACATTAATAAGAGTAAACCAGGGTTATGTTACATAGACATTAATAAGAGTAAACCATGTTATGTTATATACACATTAATAAGAGTAAACCATGTTATGTTATATATACATTAATAAGAGTAAACCATGTTATGTTATATACACATTAATAAGAGTAAACCAGGGTTATGTTATATACACATTAATAAGAGTAAACCATGTTATGTTATATATACATTAATAAGAGTAAACCATGTTATGTTATATACACATTAATAAGAGTAAACCATGTTGTGTTATATACACATTAATCAGAGTAAACCATGTTATGTTTTATCCACATTAAACAGAGTAAACCATGTTATGTTATATACACATTAATAAGAGTAAACCATGTTATGTTATATACACATTAATAAGAGTAAACCATGTTATGTTATATTTACATTAATAAGAGTAAACCAGGGTTATGTTCTATAGACATTAATAAGAGTAAACCATGTTATGTTATATACACATTAATAAGAGTAAACCATGTTATATTATGTACACATTAATCAGAGTAAACCATGTTATGTTATATATACATTAATAAGAGTAAACCATGTTATGTTATATACACATTAATAAGAGTAAACCATGTTATGTTATATACACATTAATAAGAGTAAACCATGTTATATTATGTACACATTAATCAGAGTAAACCATGTTATGTTATATATACATTAATAAGAGTAAACCATGTTATGTTATATACACATTAATAAGAGTAAACCATGTTATGTTATATACACATTAATCAGAGTAAACCATGTTATGTTATATATACATTAATAAGAGTAAACCATGTTATGTTATATACACATTAATAAGAGTAAACCATGTTATGTTATATACACATTAATAAGAGTAAACCATGTTATGTTATATATACATTAATAAGAGTAAACCATGTTATGTTATATACACATTAATAAGAGTAAACCATGTTATGTTATATACACATTAATAAGAGTAAACCAGGGTTATGTTATATACACATTAATAAGAGTAAACCATGTTATGTTATATACACATTAATAAGAGTAAACCATGTTATGTTATATATACATTAATAAGAGTAAACCATGTTATGTTATATACACATTAATCAGAGTAAACCATGTTATATTATATATAGATTAATCAGAGTAAACCAGGGTTATGTTATATACACATTAATAAGAGTAAACCATGTTATGTTATATACACATTAATAAGAGTAAACCATGTTATATTATATACACATTAATAAGAGTAAACCAGGGTTATGTTATATATACATTAATAAGAGTAAACCATGTTGTGTTATATATACATTAATAAGAGTAAACCATGTTATGTTATATATACATTAATAAGAGTAAACCATGTTATGTTATATACACATTAATAAGAGTAAACCATGTTATGTTATATACACATTAATCAGAGTAAACCATGTTATGTTATATATACATTAATAAGAGTAAACCATGTTATGTTATATACACATTAATAAGAGTAAACCATGTTATGTTATATACACATTAATCAGAGTAAACCATGTTGTGTTATATATACATTAATAAGAGTAAACCATGTTATGTTATATATACATTAATAAGAGTAAACCATGTTATGTTATATACACATTAATAAGAGTAAACCATGTTATGTTATATACACATTAATAAGAGTAAACCATGTTATGTTATATATACATTAATAAGAGTAAACCATGTTATGTTATATACACATTAATAAGAGTAAACCATGTTATGTTATATACACATTAATCAGAGTAAACCATGTTATGTTATATATACATTAATAAGAGTAAACCATGTTATGTTATATACACATTAATAAGAGTAAACCATGTTATGTTATATACACATTAATCAGAGTAAACCATGTTATGTTATATATACATTAATAAGAGTAAACCATGTTATGTTATATATACATTAATAAGAGTAAACCATGTTGTGTTATATTTACATTAATAAGAGTAAACCAGGGTTATGTTACATAGACATTAATAAGAGTAAACCATGTTATGTTATATACACATTAATAAGAGTAAACCATGTTATGTTATATATACATTAATAAGAGTAAACCATGTTATGTTATATACACATTAATAAGAGTAAACCAGGGTTATGTTATATACACATTAATAAGAGTAAACCATGTTATATTATATATAGATTAATCAGAGTAAACCAGGGTTATGTTATATACACATTAATAAGAGTAAACCATGTTATGTTATATACACATTAATAAGAGTAAACCATGTTATATTATATACACATTAATAAGAGTAAACCAGGGTTATGTTATATATACATTAATAAGAGTAAACCATGTTGTGTTATATATACATTAATAAGAGTAAACCATGTTATGTTATATATACATTAATAAGAGTAAACCATGTTATGTTATATACACATTAATAAGAGTAAACCATGTTATGTTATATACACATTAATCAGAGTAAACCATGTTATGTTATATATACATTAATAAGAGTAAACCATGTTATGTTATATACACATTAATAAGAGTAAACCATGTTATGTTATATACACATTAATCAGAGTAAACCATGTTGTGTTATATATACATTAATAAGAGTAAACCATGTTATGTTATATATACATTAATAAGAGTAAACCATGTTATGTTATATACACATTAATAAGAGTAAACCATGTTATGTTATATACACATTAATAAGAGTAAACCATGTTATGTTATATATACATTAATAAGAGTAAACCATGTTATGTTATATACACATTAATAAGAGTAAACCATGTTATGTTATATACACATTAATCAGAGTAAACCATGTTATGTTATATATACATTAATAAGAGTAAACCATGTTATGTTATATACACATTAATAAGAGTAAACCATGTTATGTTATATACACATTAATCAGAGTAAACCATGTTATGTTATATATACATTAATAAGAGTAAACCATGTTATGTTATATATACATTAATAAGAGTAAACCATGTTGTGTTATATTTACATTAATAAGAGTAAACCAGGGTTATGTTACATAGACATTAATAAGAGTAAACCATGTTATGTTATATACACATTAATAAGAGTAAACCATGTTATGTTATATATACATTAATAAGAGTAAACCATGTTATGTTATATACACATTAATAAGAGTAAACCAGGGTTATGTTATATACACATTAATAAGAGTAAACCATGTTATGTTATATATACATTAATAAGAGTAAACCATGTTATGTTATATACACATTAATAAGAGTAAACCATGTTGTGTTATATACACATTAATCAGAGTAAACCATGTTATGTTTTATACACATTAAACAGAGTAAACCATGTTATGTTATATACACATTAATAAGAGTAAACCATGTTATGTTATATACACATTAATAAGAGTAAACCATGTTATGTTATATTTACATTAATAAGAGTAAACCATGTTATGTTATATACACATTAATAAGAGTAAACCATGTTATATTATGTACACATTAATCAGAGTAAACCATGTTATGTTATATATACATTAATAAGAGTAAACCATGTTATGTTATATACACATTAATAAGAGTAAACCATGTTATGTTATATACACATTAATAAGAGTAAACCATGTTATATTATGTACACATTAATCAGAGTAAACCATGTTATGTTATATATACATTAATAAGAGTAAACCATGTTATGTTATATACACATTAATAAGAGTAAACCATGTTATGTTATATACACATTAATCAGAGTAAACCATGTTATGTTATATATACATTAATAAGAGTAAACCATGTTATGTTATATACACATTAATAAGAGTAAACCATGTTATGTTATATACACATTAATAAGAGTAAACCATGTTATGTTATATATACATTAATAAGAGTAAACCATGTTATGTTATATACACATTAATAAGAGTAAACCATGTTATGTTATATACACATTAATAAGAGTAAACCAGGGTTATGTTATATACACATTAATAAGAGTAAACCATGTTATGTTATATACACATTAATAAGAGTAAACCATGTTATGTTATATATACATTAATAAGAGTAAACCATGTTATGTTATATACACATTAATCAGAGTAAACCATGTTATATTATATATAGATTAATCAGAGTAAACCAGGGTTATGTTATATACACATTAATAAGAGTAAACCATGTTATGTTATATACACATTAATAAGAGTAAACCATGTTATATTATATACACATTAATAAGAGTAAACCAGGGTTATGTTATATATACATTAATAAGAGTAAACCATGTTGTGTTATATATACATTAATAAGAGTAAACCATGTTATGTTATATATACATTAATAAGAGTAAACCATGTTATGTTATATACACATTAATAAGAGTAAACCATGTTATGTTATATACACATTAATCAGAGTAAACCATGTTATGTTATATATACATTAATAAGAGTAAACCATGTTATGTTATATACACATTAATAAGAGTAAACCATGTTATGTTATATACACATTAATCAGAGTAAACCATGTTGTGTTATATATACATTAATAAGAGTAAACCATGTTATGTTATATATACATTAATAAGAGTAAACCATGTTATGTTATATACACATTAATAAGAGTAAACCATGTTATGTTATATACACATTAATAAGAGTAAACCATGTTATGTTATATATACATTAATAAGAGTAAACCATGTTATGTTATATACACATTAATAAGAGTAAACCATGTTATGTTATATACACATTAATCAGAGTAAACCATGTTATGTTATATATACATTAATAAGAGTAAACCATGTTATGTTATATACACATTAATAAGAGTAAACCATGTTATGTTATATACACATTAATCAGAGTAAACCATGTTATGTTATATATACATTAATAAGAGTAAACCATGTTATGTTATATACACATTAATAAGAGTAAACCATGTTATGTTATATACACATTAATAAGAGTAAACCATGTTATGTTATATATACATTAATAAGAGTAAACCATGTTATGTTATATACACATTAATAAGAGTAAACCAGGGTTATGTTATATACACATTAATAAGAGTAAACCATGTTATGTTATATACACATTAATAAGAGTAAACCATGTTATGTTATATACACATTAATAAGAGTAAACCATGTTATGTTATATACACATTAATAAGAGTAAACCATGTTATGTTATATACACATTAATAAGAGTAAACCATGTTATGTTATATACACATTAATCAGAGTAAACCATGTTATATTATATATACATTAATCAGAGTAAACCAGGGTTATGTTATATACACATTAATAAGAGTAAACCATGTTATGTTATATACACATTAATAAGAGTAAACCATGTTATATTATATACACATTAATAAGAGTAAACCAGGGTTATGTTATATATACATTAATAAGAGTAAACCATGTTATGTTATATACACATTAATAAGAGTAAACCATGTTATCTTATATACACATTAATCAGAGTAAACCATGTTATGTTATATATACATTAATAAGAGTAAACCATGTTATGTTATATACACATTAATAAGAGTAAACCATGTTATGTTATATACACATTAATCAGAGTAAACCATGTTATATTATATATACATTAATCAGAGTAAACCAGGGTTATGTTATATACACATTAATAAGAGTAAATCATGTTATATTATATACACATTAATAAGAGTAAACCAGGGTTATGTTATATACACATTAATAAGAGTAAATCATGTTATGTTATATATACATTAATAAGAGTAAACCATGTTATGTTATATACACATTAATAAGAGTAAACAATGTTATGTTATATACACATTAATAAGAGTAAACCATGTCATGTTATATATACATTAATAAGAGTAAACCAGGGTTATGTTATATATACATTAATAAGAGTAAACCATGTCATGTTATATATACATTAATAAGAGTAAACCATGTTGTGTTATATATACATTAATAAGAGTAAACCATGTTATGTTATATACACATTAATAAGAGTAAACCATGTTATGTTATATACACACTAATAAGAGTAAACCAGGGTTATGTTATATACACATTAATAAGAGTAAACCATGTTATGTTATATACACATTAATCAGAGTAAACCAGGGTTATATTATATATACATTAATCAGAGTAAACCAGGGTTATGTTATATACACATTAATAAGAGTAAACCATGTTATGTTATATACACATTAATAAGAGTAAACCATGTTATATTATATACACATTAATAAGAGTAAACCAGGGTTATGTTATATATACATTAATAAGAGTAAACCATGTTATGTTATATATACATTAATAAGAGTAAACCATGTTATGTTATATATACATTAATAAGAGTAAACCATGTTATGTTATATACACATTAATAAGAGTAAACCAGGGTTATGTTATATACACATTAATAAGAGTAAACCATGTTATGTTATATATACATTAATAAGAGTAAACCATGTTATGTTATATACACATTAATAAGAGTAAACCATGTTGTGTTATATACACATTAATCAGAGTAAACCATGTTATGTTTTATACACATTAAACAGAGTAAACCATGTTATGTTATATACACATTAATAAGAGTAAACCAGGGTTATGTTATATATACATTAATCAGAGTAAACCATGTTATGTTATATACACATTAATAAGAGTAAACCATGTTATGTTATATACACATTAATAAGAGTAAACCAGGGTTATGTTATATATATACATTAATAAGAGTAAACCAGGGTTATGTTATATATATATACATTAATAAGAGTAAACCAGGGTTATGTTATATATACATTAATAAGAGTAAACCATGTTATATTATGTACACATTAATCAGAGTAAACCATGTTATGTTATATATACATTAATAAGAGTAAACCATGTTATGTTATATACACATTAATAAGAGTAAACCATGTTATGTTATATACATATTAATAAGAGTAAACCATGTTATGTTATATACACATTAATAAGAGTAAACCATGTTATATTATGTACACATTAATCAGAGTAAACCATGTTATGTTATATATACATTAATAAGAGTAAACCATGTTATGTTATATTTACATTAATAAGAGTAAACCAGGGTTATGTTCTATAGACATTAATAAGAGTAAACCATGTTATGTTATATACACATTAATAAGAGTAAACCATGTTATATTATGTACACATTAATCAGAGTAAACCATGTTATGTTATATATACATTAATAAGAGTAAACCATGTTATGTTATATACACATTAATAAGAGTAAACCATGTTATGTTATATACACATTAATAAGAGTAAACCATCTTATGTTATATACACATTAATCAGAGTAAACCATCTTATGTTATATACACATTAATCAGAGTAAACCATGTTATGTTATATACACATTAATAAGAGTAAACCATGTTATGTTATATACACATTAATAAGAGTAAACCAGGGTTATGTTATATACACATTAATAAGAGTAAACCAGGGTTATGTTATATACACATTAATAAGAGTAAACCATGTTATGTTATATACACATTAATCAGAGTAAACCATGGTTATGTTATATACACATTAATCAGAGTAAACCATGTTATGTTATATATACATTAATAAGAGTAAACCATGTTATGTTATATACACATTAATAAGAGTAAACCATGTTATGTTATATACACATTAATAAGAGTAAACCATGTTATGTTATATATACATTAATAAGAGTAAACCATGTTATGTTATATACACATTAATAAGAGTAAACCATGTTATGTTATATACACATTAATAAGAGTAAACCATGTTATGTTATATACACATTAATAAGAGTAAACCATGTTATGTTATATACACATTAATAAGAGTAAACCAGGGTTATGTTATATACACATTAAAAAGAGTAAACCAGGGTTATGTTATATACACATTAATAAGAGTAAACCATGTTATGTTATATACACATTAATAAGAGTAAACCATGTTATATTATATACACATTAATAAGAGTAAACCAGGGTTATGTTATATATACATTAATAAGAGTAAACCATGTTGCGTTATATTTACATTAATAAGAGTAAACCAGGGTTATGTTATATAGACATTAATAAGAGTAAACCATGTTATGTTATATACACATTAATAAGAGTAAACCATGTTATGTTATATATACATTAATAAGAGTAAACCATGTTATGTTATATATACATTAATAAGAGTAAACCATGTTATGTTATATACACATTAATAAGAGTAAACCAGGGTTATGTTATATACACATTAATAAGAGTAAACCATGTTATGTTATATATACATTAATAAGAGTAAACCATGTTATGTTATATACACATTAATAAGAGTAAACCATGTTATGTTATATATACATTAATAAGAGTAAACCAGGGTTATGTTATATACACATTAATAAGAGTAAACCATGTTATGTTATATACACATTAATAAGAGTAAACCATGTTATGTTATATACACATTAATAAGAGTAAACCAGGGTTATGTTATATACACATTAATAAGAGTAAACCATGTTATGTTATATACACATTAATCAGAGTAAACCATGTTATATTATATATACATTAATCAGAGTAAACCAGGGTTATGTTATATATACATTAATAAGAGTAAACCAGGGTTATGTTATATACACATTAATAAGAGTAAACCATGTTATGTTATATACACATTAATAAGAGTAAACCATGTTATGTTATATACACATTAATAAGAGTAAACCATGTTATGTTATATATACATTAATAAGAGTAAACCATGTTATGTTATATACACATTAATAAGAGTAAACCAGGGTTATGTTATATACACATTAATAAGAGTAAACCAGGGTTATGTTATATACACATTAATAAGAGTAAACCAGGGTTATGTTATATACACATTAATCAGAGTAAACCATGTTATGTTATATACACATTAATAAGAGTAAACCATGTTATGTTATATACACATTAATAAGAGTAAACCAGGGTTATGTTATATACACATTAATAAGAGTAAACCAGGGTTATGTTATATACACATTAATAAGAGTAAACCATGTTATGTTATATACACATTAATCAGAGTAAACCATGGTTATGTTATATATACATTAATAAGAGTAAACCAGGGTTATGTTATATATACATTAATAAGTGTAAACCATGTTATGTTATATACACATTAATAAGAGTAAACCAGGGTTATGTTATATACACATTAATAAGAGTAAACCATGTTATGTTATATACACATTAATCAGAGTAAACCATGGTTATGTTATATATACATTAATAAGAGTAAACCAGGGTTATGTTATATACACATTAATAAGAGTAAACCATGTTATGTCATATACACATTAATAAGAGTAAACCATGTCATGTTATATATACACTAATAAGAGTAAACCAGGGTTATGTTATATATACATTAATAAGAGTAAACCAGGGTTATGTTATATATACATTAATAAGAGTAAACCAGGGTTATGTTATATACACATTAATCAGAGTAAACCATGTTATGTTATATACACATTAATAAGAGTAACCATGTTATGTTATAAACACATTAATAAGAGTAAACCATGTTATGTTATATACACATTAATCAGAGTAAACCATGTTATGTTATATATACATTAATAAGAGTAAACCAGGGTTATGTTATATATACATTAATAAGAGTAAACCAGGGTTATGTTATATATACATTAATCAGAGTAAACCATGTTATGTTATATACACATTAATAAGAGTAAACCATGTTATATTATGTACACATTAATAAGAGTAAACCATGTTATGTTATATACACATTAATAAGAGTAAACCATGTTATGTTATATACACATTAATAAGAGTAAACCATGTTATGTTATATACACATTAATCAGAGTAAACCATGTTATATTATATATACATTAATCAGAGTAAACCAGGGTTATGTTATATACACATTAATAAGAGTAAATCATGTTATGTTATATACACATTAATAAGAGTAAACCATGTTATGTTATATATACATTAATAAGAGTAAACCATGTTATGTTATATACACATTAATAAGAGTAAACAATGTTATGTTATATACACATTAATAAGAGTAAACCATGTCATGTTATATATACATTAATAAGAGTAAACCATGTTGTGTTATATTTACATTAATAAGAGTAAACCAGGGTTCTGTTATATATACATTAATAAGAGTAAACCATGTCATGTTATATATACATTAATAAGAGTAAACCATGTTGTGTTATATATACATTAATAAGAGTAAACCATGTTATGTTATATACACATTAATAAGAGTAAACCATGTTATGTTATATACACACTAATAAGAGTAAACCAGGGTTATGTTATATACACATTAATAAGAGTAAACCATGTTATGTTATATACACATTAATCAGAGTAAACCAGGGTTATGTTATATACACATTAATAAGAGTAAACCATGTTATATTATATATACATTAATCAGAGTAAACCAGGGTTATGTTATATACACATTAATAAGAGTAAACCATGTTATGTTATATACACATTAATAAGAGTAAACCATGTTATATTATATACACATTAATAAGAGTAAACCAGGGTTATGTTATATATACATTAATAAGAGTAAACCATGTTGTGTTATATTTACATTAATAAGAGTAAACCAGGGTTATGTTACATAGACATTAATAAGAGTAAACCATGTTATGTTATATATACATTAATAAGAGTAAACCATGTTATGTTATATATACATTAATAAGAGTAAACCATGTTATGTTATATACACATTAATAAGAGTAAACCAGGGTTATGTTATATACACATTAATAAGAGTAAACCATGTTATGTTATATATACATTAATAAGAGTAAACCATGTTATGTTATATACACATTAATAAGAGTAACCATGTTATGTTATAAACACATTAATAAGAGTAAACCATGTTATGTTATATACACATTAATCAGAGTAAACCATGTTATGTTATATATACATTAATAAGAGTAAACCAGGGTTATGTTATATATACATTAATAAGAGTAAACCAGGGTTATGTTATATATACATTAATCAGAGTAAACCATGTTATGTTATATACACATTAATAAGAGTAAACCATGTTATATTATGTACACATTAATAAGAGTAAACCATGTTATGTTATATACACATTAATAAGAGTAAACCATGTTATGTTATATACACATTAATAAGAGTAAACCATGTTATGTTATATACACATTAATCAGAGTAAACCATGTTATATTATATATACATTAATCAGAGTAAACCAGGGTTATGTTATATACACATTAATAAGAGTAAATCATGTTATGTTATATACACATTAATAAGAGTAAACCATGTTATGTTATATACACATTAATAAGAGTAAACCATGTTATGTTATATATACATTAATAAGAGTAAACCATGTTATGTTATATACACATTAATAAGAGTAAACAATGTTATGTTATATACACATTAATAAGAGTAAACCATGTCATGTTATATATACATTAATAAGAGTAAACCATGTTGTGTTATATTTACATTAATAAGAGTAAACCAGGGTTCTGTTATATATACATTAATAAGAGTAAACCATGTCATGTTATATATACATTAATAAGAGTAAACCATGTTGTGTTATATATACATTAATAAGAGTAAACCATGTTATGTTATATACACATTAATAAGAGTAAACCATGTTATGTTATATACACACTAATAAGAGTAAACCAGGGTTATGTTATATACACATTAATAAGAGTAAACCATGTTATGTTATATACACATTAATCAGAGTAAACCAGGGTTATGTTATATACACATTAATAAGAGTAAACCATGTTATATTATATATACATTAATCAGAGTAAACCAGGGTTATGTTATATACACATTAATAAGAGTAAACCATGTTATGTTATATACACATTAATAAGAGTAAACCATGTTATATTATATACACATTAATAAGAGTAAACCAGGGTTATGTTATATATACATTAATAAGAGTAAACCATGTTGTGTTATATTTACATTAATAAGAGTAAACCAGGGTTATGTTACATAGACATTAATAAGAGTAAACCATGTTATGTTATATATACATTAATAAGAGTAAACCATGTTATGTTATATATACATTAATAAGAGTAAACCATGTTATGTTATATACACATTAATAAGAGTAAACCAGGGTTATGTTATATACACATTAATAAGAGTAAACCATGTTATGTTATATATACATTAATAAGAGTAAACCATGTTATGTTATATACACATTAATAAGAGTAAACCATGTTGTGTTATATACACATTAATCAGAGTAAACCATGTTATGTTTTATACACATTAAACAGAGTAAACCATGTTATGTTATATACACATTAATAAGAGTAAACCATGTTATGTTATATACACATTAATAAGAGTAAACCATGTTATGTTATATTTACATTAATAAGAGTAAACCAGGGTTATGTTCTATAGACATTAATAAGAGTAAACCATGTTATGTTATATACACATTAATAAGAGTAAACCATGTTATATTATGTACACATTAATCAGAGTAAACCATGTTATGTTATATATACATTAATAAGAGTAAACCATGTTATGTTATATACACATTAATAAGAGTAAACCATGTTATGTTATATACACATTAATAAGAGTAAACCATGTTATATTATGTACACATTAATCAGAGTAAACCATGTTATGTTATATATACATTAATAAGAGTAAACCATGTTATGTTATATACACATTAATAAGAGTAAACCATGTTATGTTATATACACATTAATCAGAGTAAACCATGTTATGTTATATACACATTAATCAGAGTAAACCAGGGTTATGTTATATACACATTAATAAGAGTAAACCATGTTATATTATATATACATTAATCAGAGTAAACCAGGGTTATGTTATATACACATTAATAAGAGTAAACCATGTTATATTATGTACACATTAATAAGAGTAAACCATGTTATGTTATATACACATTAATAAGAGTAAACCATGTTATGTTATATACACATTAATAAGAGTAAACCATGTTATGTTATATACACATTAATAAGAGTAAACCATGTTATGTTATATATACATTAATAAGAGTAAACCATGTTATGTTATATACACATTAATAAGAGTAAACCATGTTATGTTATATACACATTAATAAGAGTAAACCAGGGTTATGTTATATACACATTAATAAGAGTAAACCATGTTATGTTATATACACATTAATAAGAGTAAACCATGTTATGTTATATACACATTAATAAGAGTAAACCATGTTATGTTATATACACATTAATAAGAGTAAACCATGTTATGTTATATACACATTAATAAGAGTAAACCATGTTATGTTATATACACATTAATCAGAGTAAACCATGTTATATTATATATACATTAATCAGAGTAAACCAGGGTTATGTTATATACACATTAATAAGAGTAAACCATGTTATGTTATATACACATTAATAAGAGTAAACCATGTTATATTATATACACATTAATAAGAGTAAACCAGGGTTATGTTATATATACATTAATAAGAGTAAACCATGTTGTGTTATATATACATTAATAAGAGTAAACCATGTTATGTTATATATACATTAATAAGAGTAAACCATGTTATGTTATATACACATTAATAAGAGTAAACCATGTTATGTTATATACACATTAATCAGAGTAAACCATGTTATGTTATATATACATTAATAAGAGTAAACCATGTTATGTTATATACACATTAATAAGAGTAAACCATGTTATGTTATATACACATTAATCAGAGTAAACCATGTTGTGTTATATATACATTAATAAGAGTAAACCATGTTATGTTATATATACATTAATAAGAGTAAACCATGTTATGTTATATACACATTAATAAGAGTAAACCATGTTATGTTATATACACATTAATAAGAGTAAACCATGTTATGTTATATATACATTAATAAGAGTAAACCATGTTATGTTATATACACATTAATAAGAGTAAACCATGTTATGTTATATACACATTAATCAGAGTAAACCATGTTATGTTATATATACATTAATAAGAGTAAACCATGTTATGTTATATACACATTAATAAGAGTAAACCATGTTATGTTATATACACATTAATCAGAGTAAACCATGTTATGTTATATATACATTAATAAGAGTAAACCATGTTATGTTATATACACATTAATAAGAGTAAACCATGTTATGTTATATACACATTAATAAGAGTAAACCATGTTATGTTATATATACATTAATAAGAGTAAACCATGTTATGTTATATACACATTAATAAGAGTAAACCAGGGTTATGTTATATACACATTAATAAGAGTAAACCATGTTATGTTATATACACATTAATAAGAGTAAACCATGTTATGTTATATACACATTAATAAGAGTAAACCATGTTATGTTATATACACATTAATAAGAGTAAACCATGTTATGTTATATACACATTAATAAGAGTAAACCATGTTATGTTATATACACATTAATCAGAGTAAACCATGTTATATTATATATACATTAATCAGAGTAAACCAGGGTTATGTTATATACACATTAATAAGAGTAAACCATGTTATGTTATATATACATTAATAAGAGTAAACCATGTTATGTTATATACACATTAATAAGAGTAAACCATGTTATGTTATATACACATTAATCAGAGTAAACCATGTTATGTTATATATACATTAATAAGAGTAAACCATGTTATGTTATATACACATTAATAAGAGTAAACCATGTTATGTTATATACACATTAATCAGAGTAAACCATGTTATGTTATATATACATTAATAAGAGTAAACCATGTTATGTTATATACACATTAATAAGAGTAAACCATGTTATGTTATATACACATTAATAAGAGTAAACCATGTTATGTTATATATACATTAATAAGAGTAAACCATGTTATGTTATATACACATTAATAAGAGTAAACCAGGGTTATGTTATATACACATTAATAAGAGTAAACCATGTTATGTTATATACACATTAATAAGAGTAAACCATGTTATGTTATATACACATTAATAAGAGTAAACCATGTTATGTTATATACACATTAATAAGAGTAAACCATGTTATGTTATATACACATTAATAAGAGTAAACCATGTTATGTTATATACACATTAATCAGAGTAAACCATGTTATATTATATATACATTAATCAGAGTAAACCAGGGTTATGTTATATACACATTAATAAGAGTAAACCATGTTATGTTATATACACATTAATAAGAGTAAACCATGTTATATTATATACACATTAATAAGAGTAAACCAGGGTTATGTTATATATACATTAATAAGAGTAAACCATGTTATGTTATATACACATTAATAAGAGTAAACCATGTTATGTTATATACACATTAATCAGAGTAAACCATGTTATGTTATATATACATTAATAAGAGTAAACCATGTTATGTTATATACACATTAATAAGAGTAAACCATGTTATGTTATATACACATTAATCAGAGTAAACCATGTTATATTATATATACATTAATCAGAGTAAACCAGGGTTATGTTATATACACATTAATAAGAGTAAATCATGTTATATTATATACACATTAATAAGAGTAAACCAGGGTTATGTTATATACACATTAATAAGAGTAAATCATGTTATGTTATATATACATTAATAAGAGTAAACCATGTTATGTTATATACACATTAATAAGAGTAAACAATGTTATGTTATATACACATTAATAAGAGTAAACCATGTCATGTTATATATACATTAATAAGAGTAAACCAGGGTTATGTTATATATACATTAATAAGAGTAAACCATGTCATGTTATATATACATTAATAAGAGTAAACCATGTTGTGTTATATATACATTAATAAGAGTAAACCATGTTATGTTATATACACATTAATAAGAGTAAACCATGTTATGTTATATACACACTAATAAGAGTAAACCAGGGTTATGTTATATACACATTAATAAGAGTAAACCATGTTATGTTATATACACATTAATCAGAGTAAACCATGTTATATTATATATACATTAATCAGAGTAAACCAGGGTTATGTTATATACACACTAATAAGAGTAAACCAGGGTTATGTTATATACACATTAATAAGAGTAAACCATGTTATGTTATATACACATTAATAAGAGTAAACCATGTTATGTTATATACACACTAATAAGAGTAAACCAGGGTTATGTTATATACACATTAATAAGAGTAAACCATGTTATGTTATATACACATTAATCAGAGTAAACCAGGGTTATGTTATATACACATTAATAAGAGTAAACCATGTTATATTATATATACATTAATCAGAGTAAACCAGGGTTATGTTATATACACATTAATAAGAGTAAACCATGTTATGTTATATACACATTAATAAGAGTAAACCATGTTATATTATATACACATTAATAAGAGTAAACCAGGGTTATGTTATATATACATTAATAAGAGTAAACCATGTTGTGTTATATTTACATTAATAAGAGTAAACCAGGGTTATGTTACATAGACATTAATAAGAGTAAACCATGTTATGTTATATATACATTAATAAGAGTAAACCATGTTATGTTATATATACATTAATAAGAGTAAACCATGTTATGTTATATACACATTAATAAGAGTAAACCAGGGTTATGTTATATACACATTAATAAGAGTAAACCATGTTATGTTATATATACATTAATAAGAGTAAACCATGTTATGTTATATACACATTAATAAGAGTAAACCATGTTGTGTTATATACACATTAATCAGAGTAAACCATGTTATGTTTTATACACATTAAACAGAGTAAACCATGTTATGTTATATACACATTAATAAGAGTAAACCATGTTATGTTATATACACATTAATAAGAGTAAACCATGTTATGTTATATTTACATTAATAAGAGTAAACCAGGGTTATGTTCTATAGACATTAATAAGAGTAAACCATGTTATGTTATATACACATTAATAAGAGTAAACCATGTTATATTATGTACACATTAATCAGAGTAAACCATGTTATGTTATATATACATTAATAAGAGTAAACCATGTTATGTTATATACACATTAATAAGAGTAAACCATGTTATGTTATATACACATTAATAAGAGTAAACCATGTTATATTATGTACACATTAATCAGAGTAAACCATGTTATGTTATATATACATTAATAAGAGTAAACCATGTTATGTTATATACACATTAATAAGAGTAAACCATGTTATGTTATATACACATTAATCAGAGTAAACCATGTTATGTTATATACACATTAATCAGAGTAAACCAGGGTTATGTTATATACACATTAATAAGAGTAAACCATGTTATATTATATATACATTAATCAGAGTAAACCAGGGTTATGTTATATACACATTAATAAGAGTAAACCATGTTATATTATGTACACATTAATAAGAGTAAACCATGTTATGTTATATACACATTAATAAGAGTAAACCATGTTATGTTATATACACATTAATAAGAGTAAACCATGTTATGTTATATACACATTAATAAGAGTAAACCATGTTATGTTATATATACATTAATAAGAGTAAACCATGTTATGTTATATACACATTAATAAGAGTAAACCATGTTATGTTATATACACATTAATAAGAGTAAACCATGTTATGTTATATACACATTAATAAGAGTAAACCAGGGTTATGTTATATACACATTAATAAGAGTAAACCATGTTATGTTATATACACATTAATAAGAGTAAACCATGTTATGTTATATACACATTAATAAGAGTAAACCATGTTATGTTATATACACATTAATAAGAGTAAACCATGTTATGTTATATACACATTAATAAGAGTAAACCATGTTATGTTATATACACATTAATCAGAGTAAACCATGTTATATTATATATACATTAATCAGAGTAAACCAGGGTTATGTTATATACACATTAATAAGAGTAAACCATGTTATGTTATATACACATTAATAAGAGTAAACCATGTTATATTATATACACATTAATAAGAGTAAACCAGGGTTATGTTATATATACATTAATAAGAGTAAACCATGTTGTGTTATATATACATTAATAAGAGTAAACCATGTTATGTTATATATACATTAATAAGAGTAAACCATGTTATGTTATATACACATTAATCAGAGTAAACCATGTTATGTTATATATACATTAATAAGAGTAAACCATGTTATGTTATATACACATTAATAAGAGTAAACCATGTTATGTTATATACACATTAATAAGAGTAAACCAGGGTTATGTTATATACACATTAATAAGAGTAAACCATGTTATGTTATATACACATTAATAAGAGTAAACCATGTTATGTTATATACACATTAATAAGAGTAAACCATGTTATGTTATATACACATTAATAAGAGTAAACCATGTTATGTTATATACACATTAATAAGAGTAAACCATGTTATGTTATATACACATTAATCAGAGTAAACCATGTTATATTATATATACATTAATCAGAGTAAACCAGGGTTATGTTATATACACATTAATAAGAGTAAACCATGTTATGTTATATACACATTAATAAGAGTAAACCATGTTATATTATATACACATTAATAAGAGTAAACCAGGGTTATGTTATATATACATTAATAAGAGTAAACCATGTTGTGTTATATATACATTAATAAGAGTAAACCATGTTATGTTATATATACATTAATAAGAGTAAACCATGTTATGTTATATACACATTAATCAGAGTAAACCATGTTATGTTATATATACATTAATAAGAGTAAACCATGTTATGTTATATACACATTAATAAGAGTAAACCATGTTATGTTATATACACATTAATCAGAGTAAACCATGTTGTGTTATATATACATTAATAAGAGTAAACCATGTTATGTTATATATACATTAATAAGAGTAAACCATGTTATGTTATATACACATTAATAAGAGTAAACCATGTTATGTTATATACACATTAATAAGAGTAAACCATGTTATGTTATATATACATTAATAAGAGTAAACCATGTTATGTTATATACACATTAATAAGAGTAAACCATGTTATGTTATATACACATTAATCAGAGTAAACCATGTTATGTTATATATACATTAATAAGAGTAAACCATGTTATGTTATATACACATTAATAAGAGTAAACCATGTTATGTTATATACACATTAATCAGAGTAAACCATGTTATGTTATATATACATTAATAAGAGTAAACCATGTTATGTTATATACACATTAATAAGAGTAAACCATGTTATGTTATATACACATTAATAAGAGTAAACCATGTTATGTTATATATACATTAATAAGAGTAAACCATGTTATGTTATATACACATTAATAAGAGTAAACCAGGGTTATGTTATATACACATTAATAAGAGTAAACCATGTTATGTTATATACACATTAATAAGAGTAAACCATGTTATGTTATATACACATTAATAAGAGTAAACCATGTTATGTTATATACACATTAATAAGAGTAAACCATGTTATGTTATATACACATTAATAAGAGTAAACCATGTTATGTTATATACACATTAATCAGAGTAAACCATGTTATATTATATATACATTAATCAGAGTAAACCAGGGTTATGTTATATACACATTAATAAGAGTAAACCATGTTATGTTATATATACATTAATAAGAGTAAACCATGTTATGTTATATACACATTAATAAGAGTAAACCATGTTATGTTATATACACATTAATCAGAGTAAACCATGTTATGTTATATATACATTAATAAGAGTAAACCATGTTATGTTATATACACATTAATAAGAGTAAACCATGTTATGTTATATACACATTAATCAGAGTAAACCATGTTATGTTATATATACATTAATAAGAGTAAACCATGTTATGTTATATACACATTAATAAGAGTAAACCATGTTATGTTATATACACATTAATAAGAGTAAACCATGTTATGTTATATATACATTAATAAGAGTAAACCATGTTATGTTATATACACATTAATAAGAGTAAACCAGGGTTATGTTATATACACATTAATAAGAGTAAACCATGTTATGTTATATACACATTAATAAGAGTAAACCATGTTATGTTATATACACATTAATAAGAGTAAACCATGTTATGTTATATACACATTAATAAGAGTAAACCATGTTATGTTATATACACATTAATAAGAGTAAACCATGTTATGTTATATACACATTAATCAGAGTAAACCATGTTATATTATATATACATTAATCAGAGTAAACCAGGGTTATGTTATATACACATTAATAAGAGTAAACCATGTTATGTTATATACACATTAATAAGAGTAAACCATGTTATATTATATACACATTAATAAGAGTAAACCAGGGTTATGTTATATATACATTAATAAGAGTAAACCATGTTATGTTATATACACATTAATAAGAGTAAACCATGTTATGTTATATACACATTAATCAGAGTAAACCATGTTATGTTATATACACATTAATAAGAGTAAACCATGTTATGTTATATACACATTAATAAGAGTAAACCATGTTATGTTATATACACATTAATAAGAGTAAACCATGTTATGTTATATACACATTAATAAGAGTAAACCATGTTATGTTATATACACATTAATCAGAGTAAACCATGTTATATTATATATACATTAATCAGAGTAAACCAGGGTTATGTTATATACACATTAATAAGAGTAAACCATGTTATGTTATATACACATTAATAAGAGTAAACCATGTTATATTATATACACATTAATAAGAGTAAACCAGGGTTATGTTATATATACATTAATAAGAGTAAACCATGTTGTGTTATATATACATTAATAAGAGTAAACCATGTTATGTTATATATACATTAATAAGAGTAAACCATGTTATGTTATATACACATTAATCAGAGTAAACCATGTTATGTTATATATACATTAATAAGAGTAAACCATGTTATGTTATATACACATTAATAAGAGTAAACCATGTTATGTTATATACACATTAATCAGAGTAAACCATGTTGTGTTATATATACATTAATAAGAGTAAACCATGTTATGTTATATATACATTAATAAGAGTAAACCATGTTATGTTATATACACATTAATAAGAGTAAACCATGTTATGTTATATACACATTAATAAGAGTAAACCATGTTATGTTATATATACATTAATAAGAGTAAACCATGTTATGTTATATACACATTAATAAGAGTAAACCATGTTATGTTATATACACATTAATCAGAGTAAACCATGTTATGTTATATATACATTAATAAGAGTAAACCATGTTATGTTATATACACATTAATAAGAGTAAACCATGTTATGTTATATACACATTAATCAGAGTAAACCATGTTATGTTATATATACATTAATAAGAGTAAACCATGTTATGTTATATACACATTAATAAGAGTAAACCATGTTATGTTATATACACATTAATAAGAGTAAACCATGTTATGTTATATATACATTAATAAGAGTAAACCATGTTATGTTATATACACATTAATAAGAGTAAACCAGGGTTATGTTATATACACATTAATAAGAGTAAACCATGTTATGTTATATACACATTAATAAGAGTAAACCATGTTATGTTATATACACATTAATAAGAGTAAACCATGTTATGTTATATACACATTAATAAGAGTAAACCATGTTATGTTATATACACATTAATAAGAGTAAACCATGTTATGTTATATACACATTAATCAGAGTAAACCATGTTATATTATATATACATTAATCAGAGTAAACCAGGGTTATGTTATATACACATTAATAAGAGTAAACCATGTTATGTTATATATACATTAATAAGAGTAAACCATGTTATGTTATATACACATTAATAAGAGTAAACCATGTTATGTTATATACACATTAATCAGAGTAAACCATGTTATGTTATATATACATTAATAAGAGTAAACCATGTTATGTTATATACACATTAATAAGAGTAAACCATGTTATGTTATATACACATTAATCAGAGTAAACCATGTTATGTTATATATACATTAATAAGAGTAAACCATGTTATGTTATATACACATTAATAAGAGTAAACCATGTTATGTTATATACACATTAATAAGAGTAAACCATGTTATGTTATATATACATTAATAAGAGTAAACCATGTTATGTTATATACACATTAATAAGAGTAAACCAGGGTTATGTTATATACACATTAATAAGAGTAAACCATGTTATGTTATATACACATTAATAAGAGTAAACCATGTTATGTTATATACACATTAATAAGAGTAAACCATGTTATGTTATATACACATTAATAAGAGTAAACCATGTTATGTTATATACACATTAATAAGAGTAAACCATGTTATGTTATATACACATTAATCAGAGTAAACCATGTTATATTATATATACATTAATCAGAGTAAACCAGGGTTATGTTATATACACATTAATAAGAGTAAACCATGTTATGTTATATACACATTAATAAGAGTAAACCATGTTATATTATATACACATTAATAAGAGTAAACCAGGGTTATGTTATATATACATTAATAAGAGTAAACCATGTTATGTTATATACACATTAATAAGAGTAAACCATGTTATGTTATATACACATTAATCAGAGTAAACCATGTTATGTTATATATACATTAATAAGAGTAAACCATGTTATGTTATATACACATTAATAAGAGTAAACCATGTTATGTTATATACACATTAATCAGAGTAAACCATGTTATATTATATATACATTAATCAGAGTAAACCAGGGTTATGTTATATACACATTAATAAGAGTAAATCATGTTATATTATATACACATTAATAAGAGTAAACCAGGGTTATGTTATATACACATTAATAAGAGTAAATCATGTTATGTTATATATACATTAATAAGAGTAAACCATGTTATGTTATATACACATTAATAAGAGTAAACAATGTTATGTTATATACACATTAATAAGAGTAAACCATGTCATGTTATATATACATTAATAAGAGTAAACCAGGGTTATGTTATATATACATTAATAAGAGTAAACCATGTCATGTTATATATACATTAATAAGAGTAAACCATGTTGTGTTATATATACATTAATAAGAGTAAACCATGTTATGTTATATACACATTAATAAGAGTAAACCATGTTATGTTATATACACACTAATAAGAGTAAACCAGGGTTATGTTATATACACATTAATAAGAGTAAACCATGTTATGTTATATACACATTAATCAGAGTAAACCATGTTATATTATATATACATTAATCAGAGTAAACCAGGGTTATGTTATATACACATTAATAAGAGTAAACCATGTTATGTTATATACACATTAATAAGAGTAAACCATGTTATATTATATACACATTAATAAGAGTAAACCAGGGTTATGTTATATATACATTAATAAGAGTAAACCATGTTATGTTATATATACATTAATAAGAGTAAACCATGTTATGTTATATATACATTAATAAGAGTAAACCATGTTATGTTATATACACATTAATAAGAGTAAACCAGGGTTATGTTATATACACATTAATAAGAGTAAACCATGTTATGTTATATATACATTAATAAGAGTAAACCATGTTATGTTATATACACATTAATAAGAGTAAACCATGTTGTGTTATATACACATTAATCAGAGTAAACCATGTTATGTTTTATACACATTAAACAGAGTAAACCATGTTATGTTATATACACATTAATAAGAGTAAACCAGGGTTATGTTATATATACATTAATCAGAGTAAACCATGTTATGTTATATACACATTAATAAGAGTAAACCATGTTATGTTATATACACATTAATAAGAGTAAACCAGGGTTATGTTATATATATACATTAATAAGAGTAAACCAGGGTTATGTTATATATATATACATTAATAAGAGTAAACCAGGGTTATGTTATATATACATTAATAAGAGTAAACCATGTTATATTATGTACACATTAATCAGAGTAAACCATGTTATGTTATATATACATTAATAAGAGTAAACCATGTTATGTTATATACACATTAATAAGAGTAAACCATGTTATGTTATATACACATTAATAAGAGTAAACCATGTTATGTTATATACACATTAATAAGAGTAAACCATGTTATATTATGTACACATTAATCAGAGTAAACCATGTTATGTTATATATACATTAATAAGAGTAAACCATGTTATGTTATATTTACATTAATAAGAGTAAACCAGGGTTATGTTCTATAGACATTAATAAGAGTAAACCATGTTATGTTATATACACATTAATAAGAGTAAACCATGTTATATTATGTACACATTAATCAGAGTAAACCATGTTATGTTATATATACATTAATAAGAGTAAACCATGTTATGTTATATACACATTAATAAGAGTAAACCATGTTATGTTATATACACATTAATAAGAGTAAACCATGTTATGTTATATACACATTAATAAGAGTAAACCATGTTATATTATGTACACATTAATCAGAGTAAACCATGTTATGTTATATATACATTAATAAGAGTAAACCATGTTATGTTATATTTACATTAATAAGAGTAAACCAGGGTTATGTTATATACACATTAATCAGAGTAAACCATGTTATGTTATATATATACATTAATAAGAGTAAACCATGTTATGTTATATACACATTAATAAGAGTAAACCATGTTATGTTATATACACATTAATCAGAGTAAACCATGTTATGTTATATATACATTAATAAGAGTAAACCATGTTATGTTATATACACATTAATAAGAGTAAACCATGTTATGTTATATACACATTAATAAGAGTAAACCATGTTATGTTATATATACATTAATAAGAGTAAACCATGTTATGTTATATACACATTAATAAGAGTAAACCATGTTATGTTATATACACATTAATAAGAGTAAACCAGGGTTATGTTATATACACATTAATAAGAGTAAACCAGGGTTATGTTATATACACATTAAAAAGAGTAAACCAGGGTTATGTTATATACACATTAATAAGAGTAAACCAGGGTTATGTTATATACACATTAATCAGAGTAAACCAGGGTTATGTTATATACACATTAATAAGAGTAAACCATGTTATGTTATATACACATTAATAAGAGTAAACCATGTTATATTATATACACATTAATAAGAGTAAACCAGGGTTATGTTATATATACATTAATAAGAGTAAACCATGTTGCGTTATATTTACATTAATAAGAGTAAACCAGGGTTATGTTATATAGACATTAATAAGAGTAAACCATGTTATGTTATATACACATTAATAAGAGTAAACCATGTTATGTTATATATACATTAATAAGAGTAAACCATGTTATGTTATATATACATTAATAAGAGTAAACCATGTTATGTTATATACACATTAATAAGAGTAAACCAGGGTTATGTTATATACACATTAATAAGAGTAAACCATGTTATGTTATATATACATTAATAAGAGTAAACCATGTTATGTTATATACACATTAATAAGAGTAAACCATGTTATGTTATATATACATTAATAAGAGTAAACCAGGGTTATGTTATATACACATTAATAAGAGTAAACCATGTTATGTTATATACACATTAATAAGAGTAAACCATGTTATGTTATATACACATTAATAAGAGTAAACCAGGGTTATGTTATATACACATTAATAAGAGTAAACCATGTTATGTTATATACACATTAATCAGAGTAAACCATGTTATATTATATATACATTAATCAGAGTAAACCAGGGTTATGTTATATATACATTAATAAGAGTAAACCAGGGTTATGTTATATATACATTAATAAGAGTAAACCAGGGTTATGTTATATACACATTAATAAGAGTAAACCATCTTATGTTATATACACATTAATCAGAGTAAACCATCTTATGTTATATACACATTAATCAGAGTAAACCATGTTATGTTATATACACATTAATAAGAGTAAACCATGTTATGTTATATACACATTAATAAGAGTAAACCAGGGTTATGTTATATACACATTAATAAGAGTAAACCAGGGTTATGTTATATACACATTAATAAGAGTAAACCATGTTATGTTATATACACATTAATAAGAGTAAACCATGTTATGTTATATACACATTAATAAGAGTAAACCATGTTATGTTATATACACATTAATCAGAGTAAACCATGTTATATTATATATACATTAATCAGAGTAAACCAGGGTTATGTTATATACACATTAATAAGAGTAAACCATGTTATGTTATATATACATTAATAAGAGTAAACCATGTTATGTTATATACACATTAATAAGAGTAAACCATGTTATGTTATATACACATTAATCAGAGTAAACCATGTTATGTTATATATACATTAATAAGAGTAAACCATGTTATGTTATATACACATTAATAAGAGTAAACCATGTTATGTTATATACACATTAATCAGAGTAAACCATGTTATGTTATATATACATTAATAAGAGTAAACCATGTTATGTTATATACACATTAATAAGAGTAAACCATGTTATGTTATATACACATTAATAAGAGTAAACCATGTTATGTTATATATACATTAATAAGAGTAAACCATGTTATGTTATATACACATTAATAAGAGTAAACCAGGGTTATGTTATATACACATTAATAAGAGTAAACCATGTTATGTTATATACACATTAATAAGAGTAAACCATGTTATGTTATATACACATTAATAAGAGTAAACCATGTTATGTTATATACACATTAATAAGAGTAAACCATGTTATGTTATATACACATTAATAAGAGTAAACCATGTTATGTTATATACACATTAATCAGAGTAAACCATGTTATATTATATATACATTAATCAGAGTAAACCAGGGTTATGTTATATACACATTAATAAGAGTAAACCATGTTATGTTATATACACATTAATAAGAGTAAACCATGTTATATTATATACACATTAATAAGAGTAAACCAGGGTTATGTTATATATACATTAATAAGAGTAAACCATGTTATGTTATATACACATTAATAAGAGTAAACCATGTTATGTTATATACACATTAATCAGAGTAAACCATGTTATGTTATATACACATTAATAAGAGTAAACCATGTTATGTTATATACACATTAATAAGAGTAAACCATGTTATGTTATATACACATTAATAAGAGTAAACCATGTTATGTTATATACACATTAATAAGAGTAAACCATGTTATGTTATATACACATTAATCAGAGTAAACCATGTTATATTATATATACATTAATCAGAGTAAACCAGGGTTATGTTATATACACATTAATAAGAGTAAACCATGTTATGTTATATACACATTAATAAGAGTAAACCATGTTATATTATATACACATTAATAAGAGTAAACCAGGGTTATGTTATATATACATTAATAAGAGTAAACCATGTTGTGTTATATATACATTAATAAGAGTAAACCATGTTATGTTATATATACATTAATAAGAGTAAACCATGTTATGTTATATACACATTAATCAGAGTAAACCATGTTATGTTATATATACATTAATAAGAGTAAACCATGTTATGTTATATACACATTAATAAGAGTAAACCATGTTATGTTATATACACATTAATCAGAGTAAACCATGTTGTGTTATATATACATTAATAAGAGTAAACCATGTTATGTTATATATACATTAATAAGAGTAAACCATGTTATGTTATATACACATTAATAAGAGTAAACCATGTTATGTTATATACACATTAATAAGAGTAAACCATGTTATGTTATATATACATTAATAAGAGTAAACCATGTTATGTTATATACACATTAATAAGAGTAAACCATGTTATGTTATATACACATTAATCAGAGTAAACCATGTTATGTTATATATACATTAATAAGAGTAAACCATGTTATGTTATATACACATTAATAAGAGTAAACCATGTTATGTTATATACACATTAATCAGAGTAAACCATGTTATGTTATATATACATTAATAAGAGTAAACCATGTTATGTTATATACACATTAATAAGAGTAAACCATGTTATGTTATATACACATTAATAAGAGTAAACCATGTTATGTTATATATACATTAATAAGAGTAAACCATGTTATGTTATATACACATTAATAAGAGTAAACCAGGGTTATGTTATATACACATTAATAAGAGTAAACCATGTTATGTTATATACACATTAATAAGAGTAAACCATGTTATGTTATATACACATTAATAAGAGTAAACCATGTTATGTTATATACACATTAATAAGAGTAAACCATGTTATGTTATATACACATTAATAAGAGTAAACCATGTTATGTTATATACACATTAATCAGAGTAAACCATGTTATATTATATATACATTAATCAGAGTAAACCAGGGTTATGTTATATACACATTAATAAGAGTAAACCATGTTATGTTATATATACATTAATAAGAGTAAACCATGTTATGTTATATACACATTAATAAGAGTAAACCATGTTATGTTATATACACATTAATCAGAGTAAACCATGTTATGTTATATATACATTAATAAGAGTAAACCATGTTATGTTATATACACATTAATAAGAGTAAACCATGTTATGTTATATACACATTAATCAGAGTAAACCATGTTATGTTATATATACATTAATAAGAGTAAACCATGTTATGTTATATACACATTAATAAGAGTAAACCATGTTATGTTATATACACATTAATAAGAGTAAACCATGTTATGTTATATATACATTAATAAGAGTAAACCATGTTATGTTATATACACATTAATAAGAGTAAACCAGGGTTATGTTATATACACATTAATAAGAGTAAACCATGTTATGTTATATACACATTAATAAGAGTAAACCATGTTATGTTATATACACATTAATAAGAGTAAACCATGTTATGTTATATACACATTAATAAGAGTAAACCATGTTATGTTATATACACATTAATAAGAGTAAACCATGTTATGTTATATACACATTAATCAGAGTAAACCATGTTATATTATATATACATTAATCAGAGTAAACCAGGGTTATGTTATATACACATTAATAAGAGTAAACCATGTTATGTTATATACACATTAATAAGAGTAAACCATGTTATATTATATACACATTAATAAGAGTAAACCAGGGTTATGTTATATATACATTAATAAGAGTAAACCATGTTATGTTATATACACATTAATAAGAGTAAACCATGTTATGTTATATACACATTAATCAGAGTAAACCATGTTATATTATATATACATTAATCAGAGTAAACCAGGGTTATGTTATATACACATTAATAAGAGTAAATCATGTTATATTATATACACATTAATAAGAGTAAACCAGGGTTATGTTATATACACATTAATAAGAGTAAATCATGTTATGTTATATATACATTAATAAGAGTAAACCATGTTATGTTATATACACATTAATAAGAGTAAACAATGTTATGTTATATACACATTAATAAGAGTAAACCATGTCATGTTATATATACATTAATAAGAGTAAACCAGGGTTATGTTATATATACATTAATAAGAGTAAACCATGTCATGTTATATATACATTAATAAGAGTAAACCATGTTGTGTTATATATACATTAATAAGAGTAAACCATGTTATGTTATATACACATTAATAAGAGTAAACCATGTTATGTTATATACACACTAATAAGAGTAAACCAGGGTTATGTTATATACACATTAATAAGAGTAAACCATGTTATGTTATATACACATTAATCAGAGTAAACCATGTTATATTATATATACATTAATCAGAGTAAACCAGGGTTATGTTATATACACATTAATAAGAGTAAACCATGTTATGTTATATACACATTAATAAGAGTAAACCATGTTATATTATATACACATTAATAAGAGTAAACCAGGGTTATGTTATATATACATTAATAAGAGTAAACCATGTTATGTTATATATACATTAATAAGAGTAAACCATGTTATGTTATATATACATTAATAAGAGTAAACCATGTTATGTTATATACACATTAATAAGAGTAAACCAGGGTTATGTTATATACACATTAATAAGAGTAAACCATGTTATGTTATATATACATTAATAAGAGTAAACCATGTTATGTTATATACACATTAATAAGAGTAAACCATGTTGTGTTATATACACATTAATCAGAGTAAACCATGTTATGTTTTATACACATTAAACAGAGTAAACCATGTTATGTTATATACACATTAATAAGAGTAAACCAGGGTTATGTTATATATACATTAATCAGAGTAAACCATGTTATGTTATATACACATTAATAAGAGTAAACCATGTTATGTTATATACACATTAATAAGAGTAAACCAGGGTTATGTTATATATATACATTAATAAGAGTAAACCAGGGTTATGTTATATATATATACATTAATAAGAGTAAACCAGGGTTATGTTATATATACATTAATAAGAGTAAACCATGTTATATTATGTACACATTAATCAGAGTAAACCATGTTATGTTATATATACATTAATAAGAGTAAACCATGTTATGTTATATACACATTAATAAGAGTAAACCATGTTATGTTATATACACATTAATAAGAGTAAACCATGTTATGTTATATACACATTAATAAGAGTAAACCATGTTATATTATGTACACATTAATCAGAGTAAACCATGTTATGTTATATATACATTAATAAGAGTAAACCATGTTATGTTATATTTACATTAATAAGAGTAAACCAGGGTTATGTTCTATAGACATTAATAAGAGTAAACCATGTTATGTTATATACACATTAATAAGAGTAAACCATGTTATATTATGTACACATTAATCAGAGTAAACCATGTTATGTTATATATACATTAATAAGAGTAAACCATGTTATGTTATATACACATTAATAAGAGTAAACCATGTTATGTTATATACACATTAATAAGAGTAAACCATGTTATGTTATATACACATTAATAAGAGTAAACCATGTTATATTATGTACACATTAATCAGAGTAAACCATGTTATGTTATATATACATTAATAAGAGTAAACCATGTTATGTTATATTTACATTAATAAGAGTAAACCAGGGTTATGTTATATACACATTAATCAGAGTAAACCATGTTATGTTATATATATACATTAATAAGAGTAAACCATGTTATGTTATATACACATTAATAAGAGTAAACCATGTTATGTTATATACACATTAATCAGAGTAAACCATGTTATGTTATATATACATTAATAAGAGTAAACCATGTTATGTTATATACACATTAATAAGAGTAAACCATGTTATGTTATATACACATTAATAAGAGTAAACCATGTTATGTTATATATACATTAATAAGAGTAAACCATGTTATGTTATATACACATTAATAAGAGTAAACCATGTTATGTTATATACACATTAATAAGAGTAAACCAGGGTTATGTTATATACACATTAATAAGAGTAAACCAGGGTTATGTTATATACACATTAAAAAGAGTAAACCAGGGTTATGTTATATACACATTAATAAGAGTAAACCAGGGTTATGTTATATACACATTAATCAGAGTAAACCAGGGTTATGTTATATACACATTAATAAGAGTAAACCATGTTATGTTATATACACATTAATAAGAGTAAACCATGTTATATTATATACACATTAATAAGAGTAAACCAGGGTTATGTTATATATACATTAATAAGAGTAAACCATGTTGCGTTATATTTACATTAATAAGAGTAAACCAGGGTTATGTTATATAGACATTAATAAGAGTAAACCATGTTATGTTATATACACATTAATAAGAGTAAACCATGTTATGTTATATATACATTAATAAGAGTAAACCATGTTATGTTATATATACATTAATAAGAGTAAACCATGTTATGTTATATACACATTAATAAGAGTAAACCAGGGTTATGTTATATACACATTAATAAGAGTAAACCATGTTATGTTATATATACATTAATAAGAGTAAACCATGTTATGTTATATACACATTAATAAGAGTAAACCATGTTATGTTATATATACATTAATAAGAGTAAACCAGGGTTATGTTATATACACATTAATAAGAGTAAACCATGTTATGTTATATACACATTAATAAGAGTAAACCATGTTATGTTATATACACATTAATAAGAGTAAACCAGGGTTATGTTATATACACATTAATAAGAGTAAACCATGTTATGTTATATACACATTAATCAGAGTAAACCATGTTATATTATATATACATTAATCAGAGTAAACCAGGGTTATGTTATATATACATTAATAAGAGTAAACCAGGGTTATGTTATATATACATTAATAAGAGTAAACCAGGGTTATGTTATATACACATTAATAAGAGTAAACCATCTTATGTTATATACACATTAATCAGAGTAAACCATCTTATGTTATATACACATTAATCAGAGTAAACCATGTTATGTTATATACACATTAATAAGAGTAAACCATGTTATGTTATATACACATTAATAAGAGTAAACCAGGGTTATGTTATATACACATTAATAAGAGTAAACCAGGGTTATGTTATATACACATTAATAAGAGTAAACCATGTTATGTTATATACACATTAATCAGAGTAAACCATGGTTATGTTATATATACATTAATAAGAGTAAACCAGGGTTATGTTATATATACATTAATAAGTGTAAACCATGTTATGTTATATACACATTAATAAGAGTAAACCAGGGTTATGTTATATACACATTAATAAGAGTAAACCATGTTATGTTATATACACATTAATCAGAGTAAACCATGTTATGTTATATATACATTAATAAGAGTAAACCAGGGTTATGTTATATATACATTAATAAGAGTAAACCAGGGTTATGTTATATATACATTAATCAGAGTAAACCATGTTATGTTATATACACATTAATAAGAGTAAACCATGTTATATTATGTACACATTAATAAGAGTAAACCATGTTATGTTATATACACATTAATAAGAGTAAACCATGTTATGTTATATACACATTAATAAGAGTAAACCATGTTATGTTATATACACATTAATAAGAGTAAACCATGTTATGTTATATACACATTAATAAGAGTAAACCATGTTATGTTATATATACATTAATAAGAGTAAACCATGTTATGTTATATACACATTAATAAGAGTAAACCAGGGTTATGTTATATATACATTAATCAGAGTAAACCAGGGTTATGTTATATATACATTAATAAGAGTAAACCATGGTTATGTTATATAGACATTAATAAGAGTAGACCATGTTATGTTATATACACATTAATAAGAGTAAACCATCTTATGTTATATACACATTAATCAGAGTAAACCATGTTATGTTTTATACACATTAAACAGAGTTAACCATGTTATGTTATATACACATTAATAAGAGTAAACCATGTTATGTTATATACACATTAATAAGAGTAAACCATGTTATGTTATATATACATTAATAAGAGTAAACCATGTTATGTTATATACACATTAATAAGAGTAAACCATGTTATATTATGTACACCTTTATCAGAGTAAACCATGTTATGTTATATATACATTAATAAGAGTAAACCATGTTATGTTATATTTACATTAATAAGAGTAAACCAGGGTTACGTTATATAGACATTAATAAGAGTAAACCATGTTATGTTATATACACATTAATAAGAGTAAACAATGTTATGTTATATACACATTAATAAGAGTAAACCATGTTATGTTATATACACATTAAAAAGAGTAAACCATGTTATGTTATATATACATTAATAAGAGTAAACCATGTTATGTTATATACACATTAATAAGAGTAAACCATGTTATGTTATATACACATTAATAAGAGTAAACCATATTATGTTATATATACATTAATAAGAGTAAACCATGTTGTGTTATATTTACATTAATAAGAGTAAACCAGGGTTATGTTATATATACATTAATAAGAGTAAACCATGTTATGTTATATACATATTAATAAGAGTAAACCATCTTATGTTATATACACATTAATAAGAGTAAACCATGTTATGTTATATATACATTAATAAGAGTAAACCATGTTATGTTATATATACATTAATAAGAGTAAACCATGTTATGTTATATACACATTAATAAGAGTAAACCAGGGTTATGTTATATATACATTAATCAGAGTAAACCAGGGTTATGTTATATATACATTAATAAGAGTAAACCAGGGTTATGTTATATATACATTAATAAGAGTAAACCAGGGTTATGTTATATAGACATTAATAAGAGTAAACCATGTTATATTATGTACACATTAATCAGAGTAAACCATGTTATGTTATATATACATTAATAAGAGTAAACCATGTTATGTTATATTTACATTAATAAGAGTAAACCAGGGTTATGTTATATACACATTAATCAGAGTAAACCATGTTATGTTATATATACATTAATAAGAGTAAACCATGTTATGTTATATACACATTAATAAGAGTAAACCATGTTATGTTATATACACATTAATCAGAGTAAACCATGTTATGTTATATATACATTAATAAGAGTAAACCATGTTATGTTATATACACATTAATAAGAGTAAACCATGTTATGTTATATACACATTAATAAGAGTAAACCATGTTATGTTATATATACATTAATAAGAGTAAACCATGTTATGTTATATACACATTAATAAGAGTAAACCATGTTATGTTATATACACATTAATAAGAGTAAACCAGGGTTATGTTATATACACATTAATAAGAGTAAACCAGGGTTATGTTATATACACATTAAAAAGAGTAAACCAGGGTTATGTTATATACACATTAATAAGAGTAAACCAGGGTTATGTTATATATACATTAATCAGAGTAAACCAGGGTTATGTTATATACACATTAATAAGAGTAAACCATGTTATGTTATATACACATTAATCAGAGTAAACCATGTTATATTATATATACATTAATCAGAGTAAACCAGGGTTATGTTATATATACATTAATAAGAGTAAACCAGGGTTATGTTATATACACATTAATAAGAGTAAACCATGTTATGTTATATACACATTAATAAGAGTAAACCATCTTATGTTATATACACATTAATCAGAGTAAACCATCTTATGTTATATACACATTAATCAGAGTAAACCATGTTATGTTATATACACATTAATAAGAGTAAACCATGTTATGTTATATACACATTAATAAGAGTAAACCAGGGTTATGTTATATACACATTAATAAGAGTAAACCAGGGTTATGTTATATACACATTAATAAGAGTAAACCATGTTATGTTATATACACATTAATCAGAGTAAACCATGGTTATGTTATATATACATTAATAAGAGTAAACCAGGGTTATGTTATATATACATTAATAAGTGTAAACCATGTTATGTTATATACACATTAATAAGAGTAAACCAGGGTTATGTTATATACACATTAATAAGAGTAAACCATGTTATGTTATATACACATTAATCAGAGTAAACCATGGTTATGTTATATATACATTAATAAGAGTAAACCAGGGTTATGTTATATACACATTAATAAGAGTAAACCATGTTATGTCATATACACATTAATAAGAGTAAACCATGTCATGTTATATATACACTAATAAGAGTAAACCATGTTATGTTATATTTACATTAATAAGAGTAAACCAGGGTTATGTTATATACACATTAATCAGAGTAAACCATGTTATGTTATATATACATTAATAAGAGTAAACCATGTTATGTTATATACACATTAATAAGAGTAAACCATGTTATGTTATATACACATTAATCAGAGTAAACCATGTTATGTTATATATACATTAATAAGAGTAAACCATGTTATGTTATATACACATTAATAAGAGTAAACCATGTTATGTTATATACACATTAATAAGAGTAAACCATGTTATGTTATATACACATTAATAAGAGTAAACCAGGGTTATGTTATATACACATTAATAAGAGTAAACCAGGGTTATGTTATATACACATTAAAAAGAGTAAACCAGGGTTATGTTATATATACATTAATAAGAGTAAACCATGTTATGTTATATATACATTAATAAGAGTAAACCATGTTATGTTATATACACATTAATAAGAGTAAACCATGTTATGTTATATACACATTAATAAGAGTAAACCAGGGTTATGTTATATACACATTAATAAGAGTAAACCAGGGTTATGTTATATACACATTAAAAAGAGTAAACCAGGGTTATGTTATATACACATTAATAAGAGTAAACCAGGGTTATGTTATATATACATTAATCAGAGTAAACCAGGGTTATGTTATATACACATTAATAAGAGTAAACCATGTTGTGTTATATACACATTAATAAGAGTAAACCATGTTATATTATATACACATTAATAAGAGTAAACCAGGGTTATGTTATATATACATTAATAAGAGTAAACCATGTTGCGTTATATTTACATTAATAAGAGTAAACCAGGGTTATGTTATATAGACATTAATAAGAGTAAACCATGTTATGTTATATACACATTAATAAGAGTAAACCATGTTATGTTATATATACATTAATAAGAGTAAACCATGTTATGTTATATATACATTAATAAGAGTAAACCATGTTATGTTATATACACATTAATAAGAGTAAACCAGGGTTATGTTATATACACATTAATAAGAGTAAACCATGTTATGTTATATATACATTAATAAGAGTAAACCATGTTATGTTATATACACATTAATAAGAGTAAACCATGTTATGTTATATATACATTAATAAGAGTAAACCAGGGTTATGTTATATACACATTAATAAGAGTAAACCATGTTATGTTATATACACATTAATAAGAGTAAACCATGTTATGTTATATACACATTAATAAGAGTAAACCAGGGTTATGTTATATACACATTAATAAGAGTAAACCATGTTATGTTATATACACATTAATCAGAGTAAACCATGTTATATTATATATACATTAATCAGAGTAAACCAGGGTTATGTTATATATACATTAATAAGAGTAAACCAGGGTTATGTTATATACACATTAATAAGAGTAAACCATGTTATGTTATATACACATTAATAAGAGTAAACCATCTTATGTTATATACACATTAATCAGAGTAAACCATCTTATGTTATATACACATTAATCAGAGTAAACCATGTTATGTTATATACACATTAATAAGAGTAAACCATGTTATGTTATATACACATTAATAAGAGTAAACCAGGGTTATGTTATATACACATTAATAAGAGTAAACCAGGGTTATGTTATATACACATTAATAAGAGTAAACCATGTTATGTTATATACACATTAATCAGAGTAAACCATGGTTATGTTATATATACATTAATAAGAGTAAACCAGGGTTATGTTATATACACATTAATAAGAGTAAACCATGTTATGTCATATACACATTAATAAGAGTAAACCATGTCATGTTATATATACATTAATAAGAGTAAACCAGGGTTATGTTATATATACATTAATAAGAGTAAACCAGGGTTATGTTATATACACATTAATCAGAGTAAACCATGTTATGTTATATACACATTAATAAGAGTAACCATGTTATGTTATAAACACATTAATAAGAGTAAACCATGTTATGTTATATACACATTAATAAGAGTAAACCATGTTATGTTATATATACATTAATAAGAGTAAACCATGTTATGTTATATACACATTAATAAGAGTAAACCATGTTATGTTATATACACATTAATAAGAGTAAACCATGTTATGTTATATACACATTAATAAGAGTAAACCATGTTATGTTATATATACATTAATAAGAGTAAACCATGTTATGTTATATACACATTAATAAGAGTAAACCAGGGTTATGTTATATACACATTAATAAGAGTAAACCAGGGTTATGTTATATACACATTAATCAGAGTAAACCATGTTATGTTATATATACATTAATAAGAGTAAACCAGGGTTATGTTATATATACATTAATAAGAGTAAACCATGTTATGTTATATACACATTAATCAGAGTAAACCATGTTATGTTATATACACATTAATAAGAGTAAACCATGTTATGTTATATACACATTAATAAGAGTAAACCATGTTATGTTATATACACATTAATAAGAGTAAACCATGTTATGTTATATACACATTAATAAGAGTAAACCATGTTATGTTATATATACATTAATAAGAGTAAACCATGTTATGTTATATACACATTAATAAGAGTAAACCAGGGTTATGTTATATATACATTAATCAGAGTAAACCAGGGTTATGTTATATATACATTAATAAGAGTAAACCATGGTTATGTTATATAGACATTAATAAGAGTAAACCATGTTATGTTATATACACATTAATAAGAGTAAACCATCTTATGTTATATACACATTAATCAGAGTAAACCATGTTATGTTTTATACACATTAAACAGAGTTAACCATGTTATGTTATATACACATTAATAAGAGTAAACCATGTTATGTTATATACACATTAATAAGAGTAAACCATGTTATGTTATATATACATTAATAAGAGTAAACCATGTTATGTTATATACACATTAATAAGAGTAAACCATGTTATATTATGTACACCTTTATCAGAGTAAACCATGTTATGTTATATATACATTAATAAGAGTAAACCATGTTATGTTATATTTACATTAATAAGAGTAAACCAGGGTTACGTTATATAGACATTAATAAGAGTAAACCATGTTATGTTATATACACATTAATAAGAGTAAACAATGTTATGTTATATACACATTAATAAGAGTAAACCATGTTATGTTATATACACATTAAAAAGAGTAAACCATGTTATGTTATATATACATTAATAAGAGTAAACCATGTTATGTTATATACACATTAATAAGAGTAAACCATGTTATGTTATATACACATTAATAAGAGTAAACCATATTATGTTATATATACATTAATAAGAGTAAACCATGTTGTGTTATATTTACATTAATAAGAGTAAACCAGGGTTATGTTATATATACATTAATAAGAGTAAACCATGTTATGTTATATACACATTAATAAGAGTAAACCATCTTATGTTATATACACATTAATAAGAGTAAACCATGTTATGTTATATATACATTAATAAGAGTAAACCATGTTATGTTATATACACATTAATAAGAGTAAACCATGTTATGTTATATACACATTAATAAGAGTAAACCAGGGTTATGTTATATATACATTAATAAGAGTAAACCATGTTATGTTATATACACATTAATAAGAGTAAACCAGGGTTATGTTATATATACATTAATCAGAGTAAACCAGGGTTATGTTATATATACATTAATAAGAGTAAACCAGGGTTATGTTATATATACATTAATAAGAGTAAACCAGGGTTATGTTATATAGACATTAATAAGAGTAAACCATGTTATGTTATATACACATTAATAAGAGTAAACCATCTTATGTTATATACACATTAATCAGAGTAAACCATGTTATGTTTTATACACATTAAACAGAGTAAACCATGTTATGTTATATACACATTAATAAGAGTAAACCATGTTATGTTATATACACATTAATAAGAGTAAACCAGGGTTATGTTATATATACATTAATAAGAGTAAACCATGTTATGTTATATACACATTAATAAGAGTAAACCATGTTATATTATGTACACCTTAATCAGAGTAAACCATGTTATGTTATATATACATTAATAAGAGTAAACCATGTTATGTTATATTTACATTAATAAGAGTAAACCAGGGTTACGTTATATAGACATTAATAAGAGTAAACCATGTTATGTTATATACACATTAATCAGAGTAAACCATGTTATATTATATATACATTAATCAGAGTAAACCAGGGTTATGTTATATACACATTAATAAGAGTAAACCATGTTATGTTATATACACATTAAAAAGGGTAAACCATGTTATGTTATATATATATTAATAAGAGTAAACCATGTTATGTTATATACACATTAATAAGAGTAAACCATGTTATGTTATATACACATTAATAAGAGTAAACCATGTTATGTTATATATACATTAATAAGAGTAAACCATGTTGTGTTATATTTACATTAATAAGAGTAAACCATGTTATGTTATATACACATTAATAAGAGTAAACCATCTTATGTTATATACACATTAATAAGAGTAAACCATGTTATGTTATATATACATTAATAAGAGTAAACCATGTTATGTTATATACACATTAATAAGAGTAAACCAGGGTTATGTTATATATACATTAATCAGAGTAAACCAGGGTTATGTTATATATACATTAATAAGAGTAAACCAGGGTTATGTTATATATACATTAATAAGAGTAAACCAGGGTTATGTTATATACACATTAATAAGAGTAAACCATGTTATGTTATATACACATTAATAAGAGTAAACCATCTTATGTTATATACACATTAATAAGAGTAAACCATGTTATGTTATATACACATTAATAAGAGTAAACCAGGGTTATGTTATATACACATTAATAAGAGTAAACCATGTTATGTTATATACACATTAATCAGAGTAAACCATGGTTATGTTATATATACATTAATAAGAGTAAACCAGGGTTATGTTATATATACATTAATAAGAGTAAACCATGTTATGTTATATATACATTAATAAGAGTAAACCATGTTATGTTATATATACATTAATAAGAGTAAACCATGTTATGTTATATACACATTAATAAGAGTAAACCATGTTATGTTATATATACATTAATAAGAGTAAACCATGTTGTGTTATATTTACATTAATAAGAGTAAACCATGTTATGTTATATACACATTAATAAGAGTAAACCATCTTATGTTATATACACATTAATAAGAGTAAACCATGTTATGTTATATATACATTAATAAGAGTAAACCATGTTATGTTATATACACATTAATAAGAGTAAACCAGGGTTATGTTATATATACATTAATCAGAGTAAACCAGGGTTATGTTATATATACATTAATAAGAGTAAACCAGGGTTATGTTATATATACATTAATAAGAGTAAACCAGGGTTATGTTATATACACATTAATAAGAGTAAACCATGTTATGTTATATACACATTAATAAGAGTAAACCATCTTATGTTATATACACATTAATCAGAGTAAACCATGTTATGTTTTATACACATTAAACAGAGTAAACCATGTTATGTTATATACACATTAATAAGAGTAAACCAGGGTTATGTTATATATACATTAATAAGAGTAAACCATGTTATGTTATATACACATTAATAAGAGTAAACCAGGGTTATGTTATATACACATTAATAAGAGTAAACCATGTTATGTTATATACACATTAATCAGAGTAAACCATGGTTATGTTATATATACATTAATAAGAGTAAACCAGGGTTATGTTATATATACATTAATAAGAGTAAACCATGTTATGTTATATATACATTAATAAGAGTAAACCATGTTATGTTATATATACATTAATAAGAGTAAACCATGTTATGTTATATACACATTAATAAGAGTAAACCAGGGTTATGTTATATATACATTAATCAGAGTAAACCAGGGTTATGTTATATATACATTAATAAGAGTAAACCAGGGTTATGTTATATATACATTAATAAGAGTAAACCAGGGTTATGTTATATACACATTAATAAGAGTAAACCAGGGTTATGTTATATATACATTAATAAGAGTAAACCAGGGTTATGTTATATATACATTAATAAGAGTAAACCAGGGTTATGTTATATACACATTAATAAGAGTAAACCATGTTATGTTATATACACATTAATAAGAGTAAACCATGTCATGTTATATATACATTAATAAGAGTAAACCAGGGTTATGTTATATATACATTAATAAGAGTAAACCAGGGTTATGTTATATACACATTAATCAGAGTAAACCATGTTATGTTATATACACATTAATAAGAGTAAACCATGTTATGTTATAAACACATTAATAAGAGTAAACCATGTTATGTTATATTTACATTAATAAGAGTAAACCATGTTATGTTATATACACATTAATAAGAGTAAACCATGTTATGTTATATACACATTAATAAGAGTAAACCATGTTATGTTATATATACATTAATAAGAGTAAACCATGTTATGTTATATACACATTAATAAGAGTAAACCATGTTATGTTATATACACATTAATAAGAGTAAACCATGTTATGTTATATATACATTAATAAGAGTAAACCATGTTATGTTATATACACATTAATAAGAGTAAACCATGTTATGTTATATACACATTAATAAGAGTAAACCATGTTATGTTATATATACATTAATAAGAGTAAACCATGTTATGTTATATACACATTAATAAGAGTAAACCAGGGTTATGTTATATATACATTAATCAGAGTAAACCATGTTATGTTATATACACATTAATAAGAGTAAACCATGTTATGTTATATACACATTAATAAGAGTAAACCAGGGTTATGTTATATATATATACATTAATAAGAGTAAACCAGGGTTATGTTATATACACATTAATAAGAGTAAACCAGGGTTATGTTATATATATATACATTAATAAGAGTAAACCAGGGTTATGTTATATACACATTAATCAGAGTAAACCATGTTATGTTATATATACATTAATAATAGTAAACCAGGGTTATGTTATATATACATTAATAAGAGTAAACCAGGGTTATGTTATATATACATTAATAAGAGTATACCATGTTATGTTATATACACATTAATCAGAGTAAACCATGTTATGTTATATACACATTAATAAGAGTAAACCATGTTATATTATGTACACATTAATAAGAGTAAACCATGTTATGTTATATACACATTAATAAGAGTAAACCATGTTATGTTATATACACATTAATAAGAGTAAACCATGTTATGTTATATACACATTAATAAGAGTAAACCATGTTATGTTATATACACATTAATAAGAGTAAACCATGTTATGTTATATATACATTAATAAGAGTAAACCATGTTATGTTATATACACATTAATAAGAGTAAACCAGGGTTATGTTATATATACATTAATCAGAGTAAACCAGGGTTATGTTATATAGACATTAATAAGAGTAAACCATGTTATGTTATATACACATTAATAAGAGTAAACCATCTTATGTTATATACACATTAATCAGAGTAAACCATGTTATGTTTTATACACATTAAACAGAGTTAACCATGTTATGTTATATACACATTAATAAGAGTAAACCATGTTATGTTATATACACATTAATAAGAGTAAACCATGTTATGTTATATATACATTAATAAGAGTAAACCATGTTATGTTATATACACATTAATAAGAGTAAACCATGTTATATTATGTACACCTTTATCAGAGTAAACCATGTTATGTTATATATACATTAATAAGAGTAAACCATGTTATGTTATATTTACATTAATAAGAGTAAACCAGGGTTACGTTATATAGACATTAATAAGAGTAAACCATGTTATGTTATATACACATTAATCAGAGTAAACCATGTTATATTATATATACATTAATCAGAGTAAACCAGGGTTATGTTATATACACATTAATAAGAGTAAACCATGTTATGTTATATACACATTAAAAAGAGTAAACCATGTTATGTTATATATACATTAATAAGAGTAAACCATGTTATGTTATATACACATTAATCAGAGTAAACCATGTTATGTTTTATACACATTAAACAGAGTAAACCATGTTATGTTATATACACATTAATAAGAGTAAACCATGTTATATTATATATACATTAATAAGAGTAAACCAGGGTTATGTTATATATACATTAATAAGAGTAAACCATGTTATGTTATATACACATTAATAAGAGTAAACCAGGGTTATGTTATATACACATTAATAAGAGTAAACCATGTTATGTTATATACACATTAATCAGAGTAAACCATGGTTATGTTATATATACATTAATAAGAGTAAACCAGGGTTATGTTATATACACATTAATAAGAGTAAACCATGTTATGTCATATACACATTAATAAGAGTAAACCATGTTATGTTATATACACATTAATAAGAGTAAACCATGTTATGTTATATATACATTAATAAGAGTAAACCATGTCATGTTATATATACATTAATAAGAGTAAACCAGGGTTATGTTATATATACATTAATAAGAGTAAACCAGGGTTATGTTATATACACATTAATCAGAGTAAACCATGTTATGTTATATACACATTAATAAGAGTAAACCATGTTATGTTATATACACATTAATAAGAGTAAACCATGTTATGTTATATACACATTAATAAGAGTAAACCATGTTATGTTATATACACATTAATAAGAGTAAACCATGTTATGTTATATACACATTAATAAGAGTAAACCATGTTATGTTATATACACATTAATAAGAGTAAACCATGTTATGTTATATATACATTAATAAGAGTAAACCATGTTATGTTATATACACATTAATAAGAGTAAACCAGGGTTATGTTATATATACATTAATCAGAGTAAACCATGTTATGTTATATACACATTAATAAGAGTAAACCATGTTATGTTATATACACATTAATAAGAGTAAACCAGGGTTATGTTATATATATACATTAATAAGAGTAAACCAGGGTTATGTTATATACACATTAATAAGAGTAAACCAGGGTTATGTTATATATATATATACATTAATAAGAGTAAACCAGGGTTATGTTATATACACATTAATCAGAGTAAACCATGTTATGTTATATATACATTAATAAGAGTAAACCATGTTATGTTATATACACATTAATAAGAGTAAACCATGTTATGTTATATACACATTAATAAGAGTAAACCAGGGTTATGTTATATACACATTAATAAGAGTAAACCATGTTATGTTATATACACATTAATAAGAGTAAACCATGTTATGTTATATACACATTAATAAGAGTAAACCAGGGTTATGTTATGTACACATTAATCAGAGTAAACCATGTTATGTTATATATACATTAATAAGAGTAAACCATGTTATGTTGTATTTACATTAATAAGAGTAAACCAGGGTTATGTTATATAGACATTAATAAGAGTAAACCATGTTATGTTATATACACATTAATAAGAGTAAACCATGTTATGTTATATACACATTAATCAGAGTAAACCATGTTATGTTATATACACATTAATAAGAGTAAACCATGTTATGTTATATACACATTAATAAGAGTAAACCATGTTATATTATATACACATTAATAAGAGTAAACCAGGGTTATGTTATATATACATTAATAAGAGTAAACCATGTTGTGTTATATTTACATTAATAAGAGTAAACCAGGGTTATGTTATATAGACATTAATAAGAGTAAACCATGTTATGTTATGTACACATTAATAAGAGTAAACCATGTTATGTTATATATACATTAATAAGAGTAAACCATGTTATGTTATATATACATTAATAAGAGTAAACCATGTTATGTTATATACACATTAATAAGAGTAAACCAGGGTTATGTTATATACACATTAATAAGAGTAAACCATGTTATGTTATATATACATTAATAAGAGTAAACCATGTTATGTTATATATACATTAATAAGAGTAAACCATGTTATGTTATATACACATTAATAAGAGTAAACCAGGGTTATGTTATATACACATTAATAAGAGTAAACCATGTTATGTTATATATACATTAATAAGAGTAAACCATGTTATGTTATATTCACATTAATAAGAGTAAACCATGTTATGTTATATACACATTAATAAGAGTAAACCATGTTATGTTATATATACATTAATAAGAGTAAACCATGTTATGTTATATATACATTAATAAGAGTAAACCATGTTATGTTATATACACATTAATAAGAGTAAACCATGTTATATTATGTACACCTTAATCAGAGTAAACCATGTTATGTTATATATACATTAATAAGAGTAAACCATGTTATGTTATATTTACATTAATAAGAGTAAACCAGGGTTATGTTATATAGACATTAATAAGAGTAAACCATGTTATGTTATATACACATTAATAAGAGTAAACCATGTTATGTTATATATACATTAATAAGAGTAAACCATGTTATGTTATATACACATTAATAAGAGTAAACCATGTTATGTTTTATACACATTAATAAGAGTAAACCATGTTATGTTATATATACATTAATAAGAGTAAACCATGTTATGTTATATACACATTAATAAGAGTAAACCATGTTATGTTTTATACACATTAATAAGAGTAAACCATGTTATGTTTTATACACATTAATAAGAGTAAACCAGGGTTATGTTATATAGACATTAATAAGAGTAAACCATGTTATGTTATATACACATTAATAAGAGTAAACCATGTTATGTTATTTATACATTAATAAGAGTAAACCATCTTATGTTATATACACATTAATCAGAGTAAACCATGTTATGTTTTATACACATTAAACAGAGTTAACCATGTTATGTTATATACACATTAATAAGAGTAAACCATGTTATGTTATATACACATTAATAAGAGTAAACCATGTTATGTTATATATACATTAATAAGAGTAAACCATGTTATGTTATATATACATTAATAAGAGTAAACCATGTTATGTTATATACACATTAATAAGAGTAAACCAGGGTTATGTTATATACACATTAATAAGAGTAAACCAGGGTTATGTTATATATACATTAATCAGAGTAAACCAGGGTTATGTTATATATACATTAATAAGAGTAAACCAGGGTTATGTTATATACACATTAATAAGAGTAAACCATCTTATGTTATATACATATTAATCAGAGTAAACCATGTTATGTTTTATACACATTAATAAGAGTAAACCATGTTATGTTATATACACATTAATAAGAGTAAACCATGTTATGTTATATATACATGTTATAAGAGTAAACCAGGGTTATGTTATATATACATTAATAAGAGTAAACCAGGGTTATGTTATATACACATTAATCAGAGTAAACCAGGGTTATGTTATATACACATTAATCAGAGTAAACCATGTTATGTTATATACACATTAATAAGAGTAAACCATGTTATGTTATATACACATTAATAAGAGTAAACCATGTTATGTTATATATACATTAATAAGAGTAAACCATGTTATGTTATATACACATTAATAAGAGTAAACCATGTTATGTTATAAATACATTAATCAGAGTAAACCATGTTATGTTATATACACATTAATAAGAGTAAACCATGTTATGTTATATACACATTAATAAGAGTAAACCATGTTATGTTATATATACATTAATAAGAGTAAACCATGTTATGTTATATACACATTAATAAGAGTAAACCAGGGTTATGTTATAAATACATTAATCAGAGTAAACCATGTTATGTTATATACACATTAATAAGAGTAAACCATGTTATGTTATATACACATTAATAAGAGTAAACCAGGGTTATGTTATATATATACATTAATAAGAGTAAACCAGGGTTATGTTATATACACATTAATAAGAGTAAACCAGGGTTATGTTATATATATATACATTAATAAGAGTAAACCAGGGTTATGTTATATACACATTAATCAGAGTAAACCATGTTATGTTATATATACATTAATAAGAGTAAACCAGGGTTATGTTATATATACATTAATCAGAGTAAACCATGTTATGTTATATACACATTAATAAGAGTAAACCATGTTATGTTATATACACATTAATAAGAGTAAACCATGTTATGTTATATACACATTAATAAGAGTAAACCATGTTATGTTATATATACATTAATAAGAGTAAACCAGGGTTATGTTATATATACATTAATAAGAGTAAACCAGGGTTATGTTATATATACATTAATAAGAGTAAACCAGGGTTATGTTATATACACATTAATAAGAGTAAACCATGTTATGTTATATACACATTAATAAGAGTAAACCAGGGTTATGTTATATACACATTAATAAGAGTAAACCATGTTATGTTATATACACATTAATAAGAGTAAACCATGTTATGTTATATACAGTGCAGCTCATGGAAATCAGATTTCATGTCGATGTCACAGATAAAGTCTGAGCTGTGACTTCTGGGCTGTAGATGAGGGATTTGGCAGATCACAGTCAGCGTGTGTTTATCTCTGCCGCCTCAGTGACCTTTGACCCCGCTCAATTGCCTCTCTGAAGGCCAACCCGCTCAGAGCTCAGGACACAGACAGGAAGTGATGTCACGCAACCACGACGACGCGCATCATCAAACTCTGCTCCGGAACGAGAAGCAGCAGAGAAATCAGAATGTCTTTAACGTTATTGTTGGTTTCAGAGTTTGGTAGATTATTGCTGCGCACCAGGATGTCCAGATGATCGAGGGCACGAGATAATCAAATATGGATTATAGAAAAATAAAATCAGTTAAAAGAATTGTGTGTGTTTATGAGTGAATTTAAACCATAATTAACCAATCTATTCTCATTAAAAGAACAAAGTAACAAAGGGTTGTTTATTTAGTTTAGTTTCCCGATAAATTGTTTTATACGGTTTCAGTTAAAGGTTGATTTGTTGTTTTTTTGGCCCAAATCTGAGTCTCATTTCCTCGTGGCTTGGACGGCTGATTAGTCCTGCCACGTATCAATCATAAAACGCACCTACCGCTCACCTGCAGCCGCGTGTGGCTCGTCCCCCGAGAGCAGCATGTTTCCGCGTGTCTAAGCGCGTGGATCTATCATGATATAGTTCCCTCAGTGTACGGGACAAAATGAAAATGGAGAAAGACTGTTCGAGCTGACGCAGAAGAGACTGAAATTTACGGGAGACGAGAGATGCGATGCGATCCGTCGCGCTAATAAACAAACGCACGTGTGTGTTGTATCAGTCCACACGGGGGAGTGTGCATGTGCACGGGGGAGTGGCATGAGCACGGGGGAGTGGCATGAGCACGGGGGAGTGGCATGAGCACGGGGGAGTGGCATGAGCACGGGGGAGTGGCATGAGCACGGGGGAGTGGCATGAGCACGGGGGAGTGGCATGAGCACGGGGGAGTGGCATGAGCACTTCCACCTGAGTTCTCAAATCGCCGAAAAATGGTCCATTACGCCTTCAATGACAGTGATGGCCTCACAGAGACAGTCAACAGCTAATTAGAATAAACTGTTCCATATTCATTTATACGCCAGCTTTAAATGAACTGCAATGTAGATTATGTATTTTTTGTACAGACCTGATGTCGTTTTATTCATTGTTAATATCTAGCTGTATGTATTTATGTTGTTTGAGGAGCGTCTGAACTGCAGCTGTGAAACTGTGAGACGCTAAAGACACAGAAATAATGTGGTGCATGAAAGAGACGTAAAAAGGCCTCGCGCCGCTTCTGTCCGTCATACTTTAGCTCCGCCTCACTTCACCTGCTCGTTTTGTGCACACGCTCTGCAAAACTAACGAGTCCGGTTAGTGGGTAAATGCTCCGTGGGTAAATGCTCCGTGGGTAAATGCTCCATGGGTAAATGCTCCATGGGTAAATGCTCCATGGGTAAATGCTCCGTGGGTAAATGCTCCGTGGGTAAATGCTCCGCGGGTAAATGCTCCATGGGTAAATGCTCCGTGGGTAAATGCTCCGCGGGTAAATGCTCCGTGGGTAAATGAAGACACGAATGATGAATGATATTGAGATCAGGTTTGTAGAGCACAACGTGTTAATATCCCCAAAATAACTCAAGCGCCTTTAGATTTCAGGTGCAATGATTTAAAAGGTGCACTTTATTATTGCTTTGTTTTGAATATTCCACAGTACTAACAGTATTAACAGTATTCCACAGTATTCCACAGAACTAACAGTATTCCACAGTATTCCACAGTACTAACAGTATTCCACAGTATTTCACAGTACTCACAGTATTCCACAGTATTCCACAGTACTAAAAGTATTAACAGTATTCCACAGTATTAACAGTATTCCACAGTACTAACAGTATTAACAGTATTCCACAGCATTAGCAGTATTAACAGTATTAACAGTATTCCACAGTATTAACAGTATTCCACAGTATTAACAATATTAACAGTATTCCACAGTATTAACTGTGTTCCACAGTATTAAAAGTATTCCACAGTACTAACAGTATTAACAGTATTCCACAGTATTAACAGTATTCAACAGTATTGACAGTATTAAGGCAAGGCAAGGCAAGGCAAGGCAAGTTTATTTGTAGAGCACATTTCATACACAAGGCAATTCAAAGTGCTTCACAGCAGGAAAAATGCATTCAAATCACAAAGAAATTACAGAAACAGAAATACAATACAATTAACTAAATTAAAAATTATCAATCCAACTGATTCTCTAAACTAATAAAATCACAAACAAAAGAGAAGAGTGCAAAGAAAAAATCCTTTCAGTCATATGCGCAGCTAAACAAAACTGTTTTTAGCTTAGATTTGAACATTGTCAGAGTAGAAGCCTGTCTCACATCTTCAGGAAGACTGTTCCAGATTTTAGCTGCATAAAACTGAAACGCAGATTCCCCATGTTTTGTCCTGACTCTGGGCACCAGCAAGAGGCCGGTCCCTGAGGTCCTCAGAGTCTGAGATGGTTCATATGGCACTAACATATCCAAGATGTACTTTGGTGCTAGGCCATGGAGAGACTTGTACACAAGCAGAGCTGCTTTAAAGTCTATTCTCTGAGCCACAGGGAGCCAGTGCAGAGACCTGAGAACAGGACTAATGTGATCATACTTCCTGGTTCTAGTCAGGACCCGAGCAGCAGCGTTCTGGATGTACTGCAGCTGTTTTACAACTCGTTTGGAGAGACCAGTGAGCAGGCCGTTACAGTCTAATCTACTGGAGACAAACGCGTGGATAAGTCTCTCTAAATCTGGCTTTGACACTATATTTTTGATTTTGGCAATGTTTTTTAGATGGTAAAAAGCTGCTGATGTTATTGATTTGACGTGGCAATTAAAGTTCAAGTCTGAGTCCATTATTACCCCCAGATTTCTAATTTGGTTTGTAGGTTTTAGAGCGAGACTCTGGAGGTGACCGCTAACACTTTCTCTTTGTTTCTGTGGGCCAAAAACGATTATTTCAGTCTTGTCTGAGTTCAGCTGGAGAAAGTTGTTTTGCCTCCACAAACTGATCTGTTGGATGCAGTGACAGAGTGAATCTACTGGTCCATAGTCACCTGCCGACAGTGAAACATAGATCTGAGTGTCGTCTGCATAATTGTGATAGGACACATTTTCACTGCGTATCAACTGACCTAACGGCAGCATGTAGAGGTTGAACAGAAGGGGACCCAGGACTGACCCTTGGGGCACTCCACAGGTCAGGGTCATGTGGTCTGAGACACAGCTACCAATTTCAACAAAGTACTTCCTGTCTTCCAGATAGGACCTTAACCAGTTTAGGGCAGTGCCAGTGATGCCCACCCAGTCCTCTAGTCTCTGTAAGAGGATCCCATGATCGACAGTGTCAAAAGCAGCACTCAGATCTAACAGAATTAAGACTGAGGCTTTGCCCGTGTCAGTGTTCAGGCGGATGCCATTTGTCACCTTGACAAGAGCAGTCTCAGTGCTGTGATGAGGTCTAAAACCTGACTGAAAAACATCAAATGAGTTGTTTATTAAGAGGAAATCTGTGAGCTGGTGGTAAATAACCTTTTCAAGGACTTTGCCCAAAAATGGCAGATTAGAGATGGGCCGGTAATGACTCAGTACTGCGGCATCAAGACTGCTCTTCTTTAGGAGAGGCTTTATGACCGCAGTTTTCAAAGACATTGGGAATGTTCCAGATTGAAGCGACATGTTAATTATGTGAGTGAATGGTGCTAACAAACTGTTCAGCACAGACTTTAGAAATCTGGTGGGTAACACATCAAGGCAGCATGTAGATGAACTGGTGATGATCTCATGAACAGTTTTGTCAGTTACTGGTGCAAAGTGAGTTAGCTCTAAGTGTCTTGGTGGTTTTAGGGTAATTTTTTGCATTGTGGGATTTATAGCATTTTTAATGCCCTGAACTTTGTCATTAAAGAATAATGCAAACTCATTACACTTGGATGTGGAAATGAGTTCTAACGGCAGCTGAGCTGGAGGGTTTGTTAATCTGTTTACTGTGGCAAACAGGACACGCGAGTTGTTACTGCAGCTTCCAATTATTTCAGAAAAATATCTTTCCCTAGTTCTACATAAGATTAGGTTGTACATGTTCAGCTTTTCTTTGTAAATCTCTTTTTGAACCTGGAGCTTTGACTTGCGCCATTTCCGTTCGGCCCTGCGGCACTCCCTTTTCTGTGCCCTGACCGTACAGTATTCCACAGTATTAACAGTGTTCCACAGTATTAAAAGTATTCCACAGTACTAACAGTATTAACAGTATTCCACAGTATTAACAGAATTAACAGTATTAACAGTATTCCACAGTACTAACAGTACTAACAGTATTCCACAGTATTAACAGTATTCCACAGTATTAACAGTATTCCACAGTACTAACAGTATTAACAGTACTAACAGTATTCCACAGTACTAACAGTACTAACAGTATTCCACAGTACTAACAGTATTAACAGTATTCCACAGTATTAACAGTATTCCACAGTACTAACAGTATTAACAGTATTCCACAGTACTAACAGTATTAACAGTATTAACAGTATTCCACAGTATTAACAGTATTCCACAGTACTAACAGTATTAACAGTATTCCACAGTATTAACAGTATTCCACAGTACTAACAGTACTAACAGTAGTCCACAGTACTAACAGTATTAACAGTATTAATAGTATTCCACAGTATTAACAGTATTCCACAGTACTAACAGTATTAACAGTATTCCACAGTATTAACAGTATTCCACAGCATTAACAGTATTAACAGTATTCCACAGCATTAACAGTATTAACAGTATTCCACAGCATTAACAGTATTAACAGTATTCCACAGTATTAACAGTATTCCACAGCATTAACAGTATTAACAGTATTCCACAGTATTCCACAGTATTAACAATATTAACAGTATTCCACAGTATTAACAGTATTCCACAGTATTAACAGTGTTCCACAGTATTAACAGCATTCCACAGTATTAACAGTATTCAACAGTATTGACAGTATTAACAGTGTTCCACAGTATTAACAGTATTCAACAGTATTGACAGTATTAACAGTATTCCACAGTACTAACAGTATTAACAGTATTCCACAGTATTAACAATATTAACAGTATTCCACAGTATTCCACAGTATTAACAGTATTCCACAGTATTAACAGTATTAACAGTATTCCACAGTACTAACAGTATTAACAGTGTTCCACAGTATTAACAGTATTCCACAGTACTAACAGTATTAACAGTATTCCACAGTACTAACAGTATTAACAGTATTCCACAGTATTAACAGTATTCCACAGTACTAACAGTATTAACAGTATTCCACAGTATTAACAGTATTCAACAGTATTGACAGTATTAACAGTGTTCCACAGTATTAACAGTATTCCACAGTATTCACAGTACTAACAGTACTAACAGTATTCCACAGTACTAACAGTATTAACAGTATTCAACAGTAGTCCACAGTATTCCACAGTACTAACAGTACTAATCGTATTCCACAGTACTAACAGTATTAACAGTATTCCAAAGTATTCCACAGTATTAACAGTATTCCACAGTACTAACAGTATTAACAGTATTCCACAGCATTAACAGTATTAACAGTATTAACAGTATTCCACAGTACTAACAGTATTAACAGTATTAACAGTATTCCACTGTATTAACAGTATTCCACAGTACTAACAATATTAACAGTATTCCACAGTATTAACAATATTAACAGTATTCCACAGTATTAACAGTGTTCCACAGTATTAACAGCATTCCACAGCATTAACAGTATTAACAGTATTTACAGTATTAACAGTATTCCACAGTACTAACAGTATTCCACAGTACTAACAGTATTCCACAGTATTAACAGTGTTCTACAGTATTAAAAGTATTCCACAGTACTAACAGTATTAACAGTATTCCACAGTATTAACAGAATTAACAGTATTAACAGTATTCCACAGTACTAACAGTACTAACAGTATTCCACAGTATTAACAGTATTCCACAGTACTAACAGTATTAACAGTACTAACAGTATTCCACAGTACTAACAGTATTAACAGTATTCAACAGTATTCCACAGTACTAACAGTACTAACAGTATTCCACAGTACTAACAGTATTAACAGTATTAACAGTATTCCACAGTATTAACAGTATTCCACAGCATTAACAGTATTAACAGTATTCCACAGTATTAACAGTATTCCACAGTACTAACAGTATTAACAGTATTCCACAGCATTAACAGTATTAACAGTATTCCACAGTATTAACAGTATTAACAGTATTCCACAGTATTAACAGTATTCCACAGTACTAACAGTATTAACAGTATTCCACAGCATTAACATTATTAACAGTATTCCACAGCTTTAACAGTATTAACAGTATTCCACAGTATTAACAGTATTCCACAGTACTAACAGTATTAACAGTATTCCACAGTATTCCTCAGTATTAACAATATTAACAGTATTCCACAGTATTAACAATATTAACAGTATTCCACAGTATTAACAGTATTCCACAGTATTAACAGTGTTCCACAGTATTAACAGCATTCCACTGTATTAACAGTATTCCACAGTATTAACAGTATTCAACAGTATTGACAGTATTAACAGTGTTCCACAGTACTAACAGTATTAACAGTATTCCACAGTATTAACGATATTAACAGTATTCCACAGTATTCCACAGTATTAACAGTATTCCACAGTATTAACAGTATTAACAGTATTCCACAGTACTAACAGTATTAACAGTGTTCCACAGTATTCACAGTACTAACAGTACTAACAGTATTCCACAGTACTAACAGTATTAACAGTATTCCAAAGTATTCCACAGTATTAACAGTATTAACAGTACTCCACAGTACTAACATTATTAACAGTATTAACAGTATTAACAGTGTTAACAGTATTCCACAGTACTAACAATATTAACAGTATTCCACAGTATTAACAGTATTCCACAGTACTAACAGTATTAACAGTATTCCACAGTATTAACAATATTAACAGTATTCCACAGTATTCCACAGTATTAACAGTATTCCACAGTATTAACAGTATTAACAGTATTCCACAGTACTAACAGTATTAACAGTGTTCCACAGTATTAACAGTATTCCACAGTACTAACAGTATTAACAGTATTCCACAGTACTAACAGTATTAACAGTATTCCACAGTATTAACAGTATTCCACAGTACTAACAGTATTAACAGTATTCCACAGTATTAACAGTATTCAACAGTATTGACAGTATTAACAGTGTTCCACAGTATTAACAGTATTCCACAGTATTCACAGTACTAACAGTACTAACAGTATTCCACAGTACTAACAGTATTAACAGTATTCAACAGTAGTCCACAGTATTCCACAGTACTAACAGTACTAATAGTATTCCACAGTACTAACAGTATTAACAGTATTCCAAAGTATTCCACAGTATTAACAGTATTCCACAGTACTAACAGTATTAACAGTATTCCACAGCATTAACAGTATTAACAGTATTAACAGTATTCCACAGTACTAACAGTATTAACAGTATTAACAGTATTCCACTGTATTAACAGTATTCCACAGTACTAAAAATATTAACAGTATTCCACAGTATTAACAATATTAACAGTATTCCACAGTATTAACAGTGTTCCACAGTATTAACAGCATTCCACAGCATTAACAGTATTAACAGTATTCCACAGTATTAACAGTATTCCACAGTACTAACAGTATTCCACAGTACTAACAGTATTCCACAGTATTAACAGTGTTCCACAGTATTAAAAGTATTCCACAGTACTAACAGTATTAACAGTATTCCACAGTATTAACAGAATTAACAGTATTAACAGTATTCCACAGTACTAACAGTACTAACAGTATTCCACAGTATTAACAGTATTCCACAGTACTAACAGTATTAACAGTACTAACAGTATTCCACAGTACTAACAGTATTAACAGTATTCAACAGTATTCCACAGTACTAACAGTACTAACAGTATTCCACAGTACTAACAGTATTAACAGTATTAACAGTATTCCACAGTATTAACAGTATTCCACAGCATTAACAGTATTAACAGTATTCCACAGTATTAACAGTATTCCACAGTACTAACAGTATTAACAGTATTCCACAGCATTAACAGTATTAACAGTATTCCACAGTATTAACAGTATTAACAGTATTCCACAGTATTAACAGTATTCCACAGTACTAACAGTATTAACAGTATTCCACAGCATTAACATTATTAACAGTATTCCACAGCTTTAACAGTATTAACAGTATTCCACAGTATTAACAGTATTCCACAGTACTAACAGTATTAACAGTATTCCACAGTATTCCTCAGTATTAACAATATTAACAGTATTCCACAGTATTAACAATATTAACAGTATTCCACAGTATTAACAGTATTCCACAGTATTAACAGTGTTCCACAGTATTAACAGCATTCCACTGTATTAACAGTATTCCACAGTATTCCACAGTATTCAACAGTATTGACAGTATTAACAGTGTTCCACAGTACTAACAGTATTAACAGTATTCCACAGTATTAACGATATTAACAGTATTCCACAGTATTCCACAGTATTAACAGTATTCCACAGTATTAACAGTATTAACAGTATTCCACAGTACTAACAGTATTAACAGTGTTCCACAGTATTCACAGTACTAACAGTACTAACAGTATTCCACAGTACTAACAGTATTAACAGTATTCCAAAGTATTCCACAGTATTAACAGTATTAACAGTACTCCACAGTACTAACATTATTAACAGTATTAACAGTATTAACAGTGTTAACAGTATTCCACAGTACTAACAATATTAACAGTATTCCACAGTATTAACAGTATTCCACAGTACTAACAGTATTAACAGTATTCCACAGTATTCCACAGTACTAACAGTATTCCACAATATTCCACAGTATTCACAGTACTAACAGTACTAACAGTACTAACAGTATTCCACAGTACTAACAGTATTAACAGTATTCAACAGTATTCGACAGTATTCCACAGTACTAACAGTACTAACAGTATTCCACAGTATTCCACAGTATTAACAGTATTAACAGTATTCCACAGTATTAACAGTATTCCACAGTACTAACAGTATTAACAGTATTCCACAGTATTACACAGTACTAACAGTATTAACAGTATTCCACAGTATTCCACAGTATTCCACAGTACTAACAGTATTAACAGTATTCCACAGTATTCCACAGTATTGCACAGTACTAACAGTTTTAACAGTATTCCACAGTATTCCACAGTATTCCACAGTACTAACAGTATTAACAGTATTCCACAGTATTCCACAGTACTAACAGTATTAACAGTATTCCACAGTATTAACAGTATTCCACAGTATTAACAGCATTCAAAAGTACTAACAGTACTAACAGTATTCCACAGTACTAACAGTATTAACAGTATTCCACAGTATTAACAGTATTCCACAGTATTAACAGTATTCAACAGTATTGACAGTATTAACAGTATTCCACAGTATTAACAGTAATCCACAATATTGACAGTATTCCACGTTATTCCACAGTATTCCCAGTATTCCACAGTACTAACAGTACTAACAGTATTCCACAGTACTAACAGTATTAACAGTATTCCACAGTATTAACAGTATTCCACAGTATTAACAGTATTCCACAGTATTCCACAGTATTCCCAGTATTCCACAGTACTAACAGTACTAACAGTATTCCACAGTACTAACAGTATTAACAGTATTCCACAGTACCAACAGTATTAACAGTATTGCACAGTATTCCACAGTATTCCACAGTACTAACAGTATTAACAGTATTCCACAGTATTAACAGTATTCCACAGTACTAACAGTATTAACAGTATTCCACAGTATTAACAGTATTCAACAGTATTGACAGTATTAACAGTGTTCCACAGTATTAACAGTATTCCACAGTATTCACAGTACTAACAGTACTAACAGTATTCCACAGTACTAACAGTATTAACAGTATTCAACAGTAGTCCATAGTATTCCACAGTACTAACAGTACTAATAGTATTCCACAGTACTAACAGTATTAACAGTATTCCAAAGTATTCCAAAGTATTCCACAGTATTAACAGTATTCCACAGTACTAACAGTATTAACAGTATTCCACAGCATTAACAGTATTAACAGTATTCCACAGTACTAACAGTATTAACAGTATTAACAGTATTCCACTGTATTAACAGTATTCCACAGTACTAACAATATTAACAGTATTCCACAGTATTAACAATATTAACAGTATTCCACAGTATTAACAGTGTTCCACAGTATTAACAGCATTCCACAGCATTAACAGTATTAACAGTATTCCACAGTATTAACAGTATTCCACAGTATTAACAGTGTTCCACAGTATTAACAGCATTCCACAGCATTAACAGTATTAACAGTATTCCACAGTATTAACAGTATTCCACAGTACTAACAGTATTCCACAGTACTAACAGTATTCCACAGTATTAACAGTGTTCCACAGTATTAAAAGTATTCCACAGTACTAACAGTATTAACAGTATTCCACAGTATTAACAGAATTAACAGTATTAACAGTATTCCACAGTACTAACAGTACTAACAGTATTCCACAGTATTAACAGTATTCCACAGTACTAAAAGTATTAACAGTACTAACAGTATTCCACAGTACTAACAGTATTAACAGTATTCAACAGTATTCCACAGTACTAACAGTACTAACAGTATTCCACAGTACTAACAGTATTAACAGTATTAACAGTATTCCACAGTATTAACAGTATTCCACAGCATTAACAGTATTAACAGTATTCCACAGTATTAACAGTATTCCACAGTACTAACAGTATTAACAGTATTCCACAGCATTAACAGTATTAACAGTATTCCACAGTATTAACAGTATTAACAGTATTCCACAGTATTAACAGTATTCCACAGTACTAACAGTATTAACAGTATTCCACAGCATTAACATTATTAACAGTATTCCACAGCTTTAACAGTATTAACAGTATTCCACAGTATTAACAGTATTCCACAGTACTAACAGTATTAACAGTATTCCACAGTATTCCTCAGTATTAACAATATTAACAGTATTCCACAGTATTAACAATATTAACAGTATTCCACAGTATTAACAGTATTCCACAGTATTAACAGTGTTCCACAGTATTAACAGCATTCCACTGTATTAACAGTATTCCACAGTATTAACAGTATTCAACAGTATTGACAGTATTAACAGTGTTCCACAGTACTAACAGTATAAACAGTATTCCACAGTATTAACGATATTAACAGTATTCCACAGTATTCCACAGTATTAACAGTATTCCACAGTATTAACAGTATTAACAGTATTCCACAGTACTAACAGTATTAACAGTGTTCCACAGTATTCACAGTACTAACAGTACTAACAGTATTCCACAGTACTAACAGTATTAACAGTATTCCAAAGTATTCCACAGTATTAACAGTATTAACAGTACTCCACAGTACTAACATTATTAACAGTATTAACAGTATTAACAGTGTTAACAGTATTCCACAGTACTAACAATATTAACAGTATTCCACAGTATTAACAGTATTCCACAGTACTAACAGTATTAACAGTATTCCACAGTATTCCACAGTACTAACAGTATTCCACAATATTCCACAGTATTCACAGTACTAACAGTACTAACAGTACTAACAGTATTCCACAGTACTAACAGTATTAACAGTATTCAACAGTATTCAACAGTATTCCACAGTACTAACAGTACTAACAGTATTCCACAGTATTCCACAGTATTAACAGTATTAACAGTATTCCACAGTATTAACAGTATTCCACAGTACTAACAGTATTAACAGTATTCCACAGTATTACACAGTACTAACAGTATTAACAGTATTCCACAGTATTCCACAGTATTCCACAGTACTAACAGTATTAACAGTATTCCACAGTATTCCACAGTATTGCACAGTACTAACAGTTTTAACAGTATTCCACAGTATTCCACAGTATTCCACAGTACTAACAGTATTAACAGTATTCCACAGTATTCCACAGTACTAACAGTATTAACAGTATTCCACAGTATTAACAGTATTCCACAGTATTAACAGCATTCCAAAGTACTAACAGTACTAACAGTATTCCACAGTACTAACAGTATTAACAATATTCCACAGTATTAACAGTATTCCACAGTATTAACAGTATTCAACAGTATTGACAGTATTAACAGTATTCCACAGTATTAACAGTAATCCACAGTATTGACAGTATTCAACGTTATTCCACAGTATTCCCAGTATTCCACAGTACTAACAGTACTAACAGTATTCCACAGTACTAACAGTATTAACAGTATTCCACAGTATTAACAGTATTCCACAGTATTAACAGTATTCCACAGTATTCCACAGTATTCCCAGTATTCCACAGTACTAACAGTACTAACAGTATTCCACAGTACTAACAGTATTAACAGTATTCCACAGTACCAACAGTATTAACAGTATTGCACAGTATTCCACAGTATTCCACAGTACTAACAGTATTAACAGTATTGCACAGTATTCCACAGTATTCCACAGTACTAACAGTATTAATAGTATTCCACAGTATTCCACAGTACTAACAGTATTAACAGTACTCACAGTACTAACAGTATTCCACAGTACTAACAGTATTACACAGTACTAACAGTATTAACAGCATTCCACAGTATTCCACAGTATTCCACAGTATTCCACAGTACTAACAGTATTAACAGTATTCCACAGTATTACACAGTACTAACAGTATTAACAGTATTCCACAGTATTACACAGTACTAACAGTATTAACAGTATTCCACAGCATTCCACAGTATTCCCCATCAAGCAGCGCATTAACTTTAAAATACTCCTCCTCACCTTCAAAGCTCTTCACCACCTTGCCCCCCCCTACCAGTCTGACCTCCTCATCCCCCACCGCCCCTCCCGAGCTCTCCGATCCTCCTCCTCTCTCACCCTGACTGCACCAACATCCCGACTCAAAACTTTTGGCGACAGAGCATTCTCCCGAACAGCACCCCGACTCTGGAACTCCCTCCCCCAACCTGTCCGCCACTCTCCCTCACTCACAACATTCAAATCCCGCCTCAAAACATACCTCTTCACCCAAGCCTTTGACCTCCCCTACCCCTAGCCTCCTCTACCCCATTGCCTACTCTTCTACCCCCTGTTACATCCCCATCTTTTTCTCTCTACTTCTTCTGTCTTGTTCATTTTATCTGTATATTAATGTGTATTGTACGTGTTGTCCCCCCTGTCTGTAAATACCCCCCCCTTTTTTATTATGTTCAGCGTCTTTGGGTCACTGAAAAGCGCTATATAAATAAAAGTTATTATTATTATTATTCCACAGTATTCCACAGTACTAACAGTATTCTAGAGTACTAACAGTATTCCACAGTATTCCACAGTACTAACAGTATTAACAGTATTCCACAGTATTCCACAGTACTAACAGTATTAACAGTATTAACAGTATTCCACAGTATTCCACAGTATTCCACAGTACTAACAGTATTCCACAGTACTAACAGTATTAACAGTATTCCACAGTACTAACAGTATTAACAGTATTCCACAGTACTAACAGTACTAACAGTATTCCACAGTACTATCAGTACTAACATTACTAACAGTATTAAACATGTCCATCTCGCATTTATTCAATAACGAGGGTTTTTATTGCTCGAATACCTTGATAATGCCTTGATTGCTAAATGTGAGTTTGGGGTCTCCGCAGATCTGACCAGTAACTTGACCAAGTGGCATCACCTGCTTGTCTCCATGGAGAGCTAATACGTTTAATGCCCTTCTGTGGGACATTACAGGCAGTAGCAGAGTAGTAAGTGTAGTTGACGATATTATCCGTTAACTTGGGTTCGGGAGCAGGACCACGCCTCAACCTCTTACTCCTCCAGCAACCACACCTCTACTCTTTAACCACGCCTCTAATTACGCATATATATATATATATATATATATATATATATATATATATATATATATATATATATATATATACATACAGGCCAATCCCAGCATCTCTTGTTGCCTCTGTTCTTTCGACCCCGCCCTCCCACCCGAACACATTACCATCTACAGAGGCGGGGTTCTGAATCGGCTGATTACCCAAGACGGAGCCCCCATCCTGAGTCTCTACCCAGCCAACTCTCATCCATCCATCATCCATCCATCATCACTATTATCAATAAACATTCTTTCATATTCCATTGTTGTGGCTAGTGAACCTCTGGAGAAGGTGGCTCTACCAGAGAAGTTACAGTATCTTGTGCACGTTTAAGCTCAAACTAAAATAACGAGCTGACTAATACGTAAATAGATGTATTCAGAGGCTCATCAAACTGACTAGGCCTGTGAGAGTGTATGGTGTTCTCGTGCCGTTCTCGTGATGTTCTCGTGCTGTTCTCGTGGTGTTCTCGTGCCGTTCTCGTGCCGTCCTCGTAGTTTTCTCATGCCGTTCTCGTGACGTTCTCGTGGCCTTCTTGTGGCGTGCTCGTGGCGTGCTCGTCTCGTGCCGTTCTCGTGGTGTTCTCGTGGTGTTCTCGTGGCGTTCTCCAGGTGTTCTCCTGGCGTGCTCGTGGCGTTCTCGTGGCCTTCTCGTGGTGTTCTCGTGGTGTTCTCGTGGCGTTCTCCAGGTGTTCTCCTGGCGTGCTCGTGGCGTTCTCGTGGCCTTCTCGTGGTCTTCTCGTGGTGTTCTCGTGGCGTTCTCCAGGTGTTCTCCTGGCGTGCTCGTGGCGTTCTCGTGGCCTTCTCGTGGTGTTCTCGTGGTGTTCTCGTAGTGTTCTCGTGGCGTTCTCCTGGTGTTCTCCTGGCGTGCACGTGGTGTTCTCGTGGCCTTCCCGTGGCGTGCTCGTAGCGTGCTCGTCTCTTGCCGTTCTCGTGGCCTTCTCGTGGTGTTCTCATGGTGTTCTCGTGCCGTCCTCCTGGTGTTCTCCTGGCGTTCTCGTGACGTTCTCATGGCCTTCTTGTGGCGTGCTCGTGGCGTGCTCGTCTCGTGCCGTTCTCGTGGTGTTCTCGTGGCGTTCTCGTAGTTTTCTCATGTCGTTCTCGTTACGTTCTCGTGGCCTTCTTGTGGCGTGCTCGTGGCGTGCTCGTCTCGTGCCGTTCTCGTGGTGTTCTCGTGGTGTTCTCCAGGTGTTCTCCTGGCGTGCTCGTGGCGTTCTCGTGGCCTTCTCGTGGTGTTCTCGTGGTGTTCTCGTGGCGTTCTCCAGGTGTTCTCCTGGCGTGCTCGTGGCGTTCTCGTGGCCTTCTCGTGGTGTTCTCGTGGTGTTCTCGTGGCGTTCTCCAGGTGTTCTCCTGGCGTGCTCGTGGCGTTCTCGTGGCCTTCTCGTGGTGTTCTCGTGGTGTTCTCGTAGTGTTCTCGTGGCGTTCTCCTGGTGTTCTCCTGGCGTGCACGTGGTGTTCTCGTGGCCTTCCCGTGGCGTGCTCGTGGCGTGCTCGTCTCTTGCCGTTCTCGTGGCCTTCTCGTGGTGTTCTCATGGTGTTCTCGTGGCGTTCTCCTGGTGTTCTCCTGGCGTGCTCGTGGCGTTCTTGTGGCCTTCTCGTGGCGTTCTCCTGGTGTTCTCCTGGCGTGCTCGTGGCGTTCTCGTGGCCTTCTCGTGGTGTTCTCGTGGTGTTCTCGTGGCGTTCTCCTGGTGTTCTCCTGGCGTGCTCGTGGCGTTCTCGTGGCCTTCTCGTGCCGTTCTCGTGGTGTTCTCGTGGCGTTCTCGTAGTTTTCTCATGTCGTTCTCGTTACGTTCTCGTGGCCTTCTTGTGGCGTGCTCGTGGCGTGCTCGTCTCGTGCCGTTCTCGTGGTGTTCTCGTGGTGTTCTCCAGGTGTTCTCCTGGCGTGCTCGTGGCGTTCTCGTGGCCTTCTCGTGGTGTTCTCGTGGTGTTCTCGTGGCGTTCTCCAGGTGTTCTCCTGGCGTGCTCGTGGCGTTCTCGTGGCCTTCTCGTGGTGTTCTCGTGGTGTTCTCGTAGTGTTCTCGTGGCGTTCTCCTGGTGTTCTCCTGGCGTGCACGTGGTGTTCTCGTGGCCTTCCCGTGGCGTGCTCGTGGCGTGCTCGTCTCTTGCCGTTCTCGTGGCCTTCTCGTGGTGTTCTCATGGTGTTCTCGTGGCGTTCTCCTGGTGTTCTCCTGGCGTGCTCGTGGCGTTCTTGTGGCCTTCTCGTGGCGTTCTCCTGGTGTTCTCCTGGCGTGCTCGTGGCGTTCTCGTGGCCTTCTCGTGGTGTTCTCGTGGCGTTCTCCTGGTGTTCTCCTGGCGTGCTCGTGGCGTTCTCGTGGCCTTCTCGTGGTGTTCTCGTGGTGTTCTCGTGGCGTTCTCCTGGTGTTCTCCTGGCGTGCTCGTGGCGTTCTCGTGGCCTTCTCGTGGTGTTCTCGTGGTGTTCTCGTGGTGTTCTCGTGGTGTTCTCGTGGCGTTCTCCTGGTGTTCTCCTGGCGTGCTCGTGGCGTTCTCGTGGCCTTCTCGTGGCGTTCTCCTGGTGTTCTCCTGGCGTGCTCGTGGCGTTCTCGTGGCCTTCTTGTGGTGTTCTCGTGGTGTTCTCGTGGTGTTCTCGTGGTGTTCTCGTGGCGTTCTCCTGGTGTTCTCCTGGCGTGCTCGTGGCCTTCTCGTGGCCTTCTCGTGGCGTGCTCGTGGCGTGCTCGTCTCTTGCCGTTCTCGTGGCCTTCACGTGGTGTTCTCATGGTGTTCTCGTGGTACTCGGCCACTGCTTCCCTCCTCGGCGTCATTAGCTCCGCTTGTCGTGAACGCTCTGAGCCTTTAACGTCTCCATCTCCATCTCCCGATAAGTTCCGGAGGCCGATCCCGCGTGCCGCCGATTACACACGGACACAATCACCTTCTCCATCTGCTCCTCTGCTCGGGCTGATTCGATATGAAACGTCCACGAGCTGTGACTAATCCAGCCGGAGATGTCGCCCGCGCCCGCTGTTAATACTCATTATTGTCCCGGCGTGGAAAATGTTAGAGACGTAACTTTCCCTCATTACGTATGCGCCAAAAGTGGTTGAGAAAATATGTGTTATTCCTGCTTAAGACGCGCAGAGCGAGCAGAAGTGTCCGGGCGGTGCGTTCAGTGCGCCCGGGACATATTAAACACTAATCCTTTGAGATGACGGAGAAGATGGTGTTTGTCTTTGGACTCTGCAGCTCCACTCTCCACGCCTAATGAAATGTCACTGTGTACAAAGTCAGACTTAATAGTCATATTTCTACCAGCACCTATTCAAACACGCGCCGCTTTAGACCATAACAAAAGAGACTGCAATCGTATTTATTTTTCCTGTGTGCTGTAATTGTGTATTCATATTTAATTTTCTTGAGGAATGGACTCATCCGCGCCTCTAAGCCAATAAAGGAACTGTATATACATAGTCATTTCAGCAGTGGAGATTAAAAAAAGCAATACACATGATTTTGACGTCCGTCTGACACACATACAGACCCCAGACCAGCAAAGAGTCGTATTATGTGATGGAACCATTTTCACTAGCACAATAATGACCTAAAACAGAGCACTTTATACGATCTTATGGCCTTATGGTGTGCGTGTTCTCATGCTGTTACACACTCATACTCTCACATACTCATACTCTCACACACTCATACTCTCACACACTCATACTCTCACATACTCATACTCTCACACACTCATACTCTCACATACTCTCACACACTCATACTCTTACATACTCTCACACACTCATACTCTCACATACTCATACTCTCACACACTCATACTCTCACATACTCTCACACACTCATACTCTCACATACTCTCATGTTCTCATACTCTCACATACTCTCATGTTCTCATACTCTCACATACTCTCACATACTCTCATGTTCTCATACTCTCACATACACATACTCATACTCTCACATACTCATACTCTCACACACTCATACTCTCACATACTCTCACATACTCTCATGTTCTCATACTCTCACATACTCTCATGTTCTCATACTCTCACATACTCTCACATACTCTCATGTTCTCATACTCTCACATACACATACTCATACTCTCAAATACTCATACTCTCACATACTCATACTCTCACACACTCATACTCTCACATACTCATACTCTCACATACTCTTTTGTTCTCATACTCTCACATACTCTCATGTTGTCATACTCTCACATACTCATACTCTCACATACTCTCATGTTCTCATACTCTCACATACTCATACTCTCACATACTCTTATGTTCTCATACTCTCACATACTCATACTCTCACATACTCTTATGTTCTCATACTCTCACATACTCATACTCTCACATACTCATACTCTCACATACTCTTATGTTCTCATACTCTCACATACTCATACTCTCACACACTCATACTCTCACATACTCTCACATACTCATACTCTCACATACTCTCATGTTCTCATACTCTCACATATTCATACTCTCACATACTCATACTCTCACATACTCTTATGTTCTCATACTCTCACATACTCATACTCTCACACACTCATACTCTCACATACTCTCACACACTCATACTCTCACATACTCTCATGTTCTCATACTCTCACATACTCTCATGTTCTCATACTCTCACATACTCTCACATACTCTCATGTTCTCATACTCTCACATACACATACTCATACTCTCACATACTCATACTCTCACACACTCATACTCTCACATACTCATACTCTCACATACTCTTTTGTTCTCATACTCTCACATACTCTCATGTTCTCATACTCTCACATACTCATACTCTCACATACTCTTATGTTCTCATACTCTCACATACTCATACTCTCACATACTCATACTCTCACATACTCTTATGTTCTCATACTCTCACATACTCTTATGTTCTCATACTCTCACACTCTCATACTCTCACATACTCATACTCTCACATACTCTCATGTTCTCATACTCGCACATACTCTCACACACTCATACTCTCATATTCTCACTCTATCATACTCTCATATTCTCACTCTATCATACTCTCATATTATCACTCTATCATACTCTCATACTCTCATATTCTCACTCTTTCATACTCACATATTCTCACTCTATCATACTCTCATATTCTTACTCTATCATACTCTCATATTCTTACTCTATCATACTCTCATATTCTCACATTCTTACTCTATCATACTCTCATACTCTGTTATTCTCAATCTGTCATACTCTCATACTCTCATATTCTCACTATCATACTCTCATATTCTTACTCTATCATACTCTCATACTCTCATATTCTCACTCTATCATACTCTAATATTCTCACTCTATCATACTCTCATATTCTTACTCTATCATACTCTCATATTCTCACATTCTTACTCTATCATACTCTCATACTCTTATATTCTCACTCTCTCATAGTATCATCCTCTCACTCTCGTGCTCACTCTCTCATAGTATCTCACTCTCTCATAGTATCATCCTCTCACTCTCGTGCTCACTCTCTCATAGTATCATCCTCTCACTCTCGTACTCACTCTCTCATAGTATCATCCTCTCACTCTCGTGCTCACTCTCTCATAGTATCATCCTCTCACTCTCGTACTCACTCTCTCATAGTATCATCCTCTCACTCTCGTGCTCACTCTCTCATAGTATCATCCTCTCACTCTCGTACTCACTCTCTCATAGTATCATCCTCTCACTCTCGTGCTCACTCTCTCATAGTATCATCCTCTCACTCTAGTACTCACTCTCTCATAGTATTATCCTCTCACTCTCGTGCTCACTCTCTCATAGTATCATCCTCTCACTCTCGTACTCACTCTCTCATAGTATCATCCTCTCACTCTCGTACTCACTCTCTCATAGTATCATCCTCTCACTCTCGTACTCACTCTCTCATAGTATCATCCTCTCACTCTCGTGCTCACTCTCTCATAGTATCATCCTCTCACTCTCATACTCACTCTCTCATAGTATCATCCTCTCACTCTCGTGCTCACTCTCTCATAGTATCATCCTCTCACTCTTGTGCTCACTCTCTCATAGTATCATCCTCTCACTCTAGTACTCACTCTCTCATAGTATCATCCTCTCACTCTAGTACTCACTCTCTCATAGTATCATCCTCTCACTCTCATACTAACTCTCTCATAGTATCATCCTCTCACTCTCGTGCTCACTCTCTCATAGTATCATCCTCTCACTCTCGTACTCACTCTCTCATAGTATCATCCTCTCACTCCCGTACTCACTCTCTCATAGTATCATCCTCTCACTCTCGTACTCACTCTCTCATAATATCATCCTCTCACTCTCATACTCACTCTCTCATAGTATCATCCTCTCACTCTCGTACTCACTCTCTCATAGTATCATCCTCTCACTCTTGTGCACACTTTCTCATAGTATCATCCTCTCACTCTCGTGCTCACTCTCTCATAGTATCATCCTCTCACTCCCGTACTCACTCTCTCATAGTATCATCCTCTCACTCTCGTACTCACTCTCTCATAATATCATCCTCTCACTCTCGTGCTCACTCTCTCATAGTATCATCCTCTCACTCTCGTACTCACTCTCTCATAGTATCATCCTCTCACTCTCGTACTCACTCTCTCATAGTATCATCCTCTCACTCTCGTACTCACTCTCTCATAGTATCATCCTCTCACTCTCGTGCTCACTCTCTCATAGTATCATCCTCTCACTCTCATACTCACTCTCTCATAGTATCATCCTCTCACTCTCGTGCTCACTCTCTCATAGTATCATCCTCTCACTCTTGTGCTCACTTTCTCATAGTATCATCCTCTCACTCTCGTGCTCACTCTCTCATAGTATCATCCTCTCACTCTCGTACTCACTCTCTCATAGTATCATCCTCTCACTCTCGTGCTCACTCTCTCATAGTATCATCCTCTCACTCTCGTACTCACTCTCTCATAGTATCATCCTCTCACTCCCGTACTCACTCTCTCATAGTATCATCCTCTCACTCTCGTGCTCACTCTCTCATAGTATCATCCTCAGTATCATCCTCTCACTCTCGTACTCACTTTCTCATAGTATCATCCTCTCACTCTCCTACTCACTCTCTCATAGTATCATCCTCTCACTCTCGTGCTCACTCTCTCATAGTATCATCCTCTCACTCTCGTGCTCACTCTCTCATAGTATCATCCTCTCACTCTCGTGCTCACTCTCTCATAGTATCATCCTCTCACTCTCGTACTCACTCTCTCATAGTATCATCCTCTCACTCTCGTACTCACTCTCTCATAGTATCATCCTCTCACTCTCGTGCTCACTCTCTCATAGTATCATCCTCTCACTCTCGTGCTCACTCTCTCATAGTATCATCCTCTCACTCTCGTGCTCACTCTCTCATAGTATCATCCTCTCACTCTCGTGCTCACTCTCTCATAGTATCATCCTCTCACTCTCGTGCTCACTCTCTCATAGTATCATCCTCTCACTCTCGTGCTCACTCTCTCATAGTATCATCCTCTCACTCTCGTGCTCACTCTCTCATAGTATCATCCTCTCACTCTCGTGCTCACTCTCTCATAGTATCATCCTCTCACTCTCGTGCTCACTCTCTCATAGTATCATCCTCTCACTCTTTCAAAAGTCCAGACTCTGTAGTCCGATCTGAGCCTGGCAGAAATGTGCCACGTGGAGCTTTTGAGTTGTACTTTGTGTTGGTGAGTTTGGATCTTATTTTCTCTCCGCACATATTTGCGGCTTCATCTTATTAAACAAATGAGGCCGTGTTGAATAAGGATTCTATTATCACAAGATTAGTGTGGCGTTGTTGATATTATCTGTGACATAAAACTGCATGGCCTTGAGTTAATTAATTTACAATCCTTTTCAAATATCTGAGCAGCTCCCTCCTAAAGGGCGTTGGCTGGCTGTGTGCAGGGCTTTAACTGCTCACACTTTCAATTAAAATGCTCTCCCAAACTTCAATCCGGATCAACTTTGGACTTTTGGTCGTTACATCTGAGGTTTCTGCCATGTTCTGACAACATGCTTCAGTAAGTTTGGAGATAATCGACTATAACAGAGCATAGTTTGCACAGACTGTTTCCATTCCTCTATGTATTTGTTCACTTTTAATGACATTGGCGGGACACATTGGCCGTGTTGGCGGCGTAAAGAACAAACAGGTGGCGGTGTTTCATTTGCAGAACTCCCGGGCTGAGCACACGCGCTTTCATCATTATTCATTAGATGTGCGTGAGCTGATTCTTCCATTTACACTTTGCACAAGTGGCTGATGGATTTTTACAGCTGTAAAGTAGAATAAGTGTGAGTCCAAGCAGAATGAAGATGAATGTGTGGTGCGGGCCGACAGCAGAGGATCCACTCCATCTTCACATGGCGGTCCTGTGTGGCATGATATCTGATCATCATTTTCCCTGACAGTGATGGAGCGCACGCCGCGGCTCCGCTCCGGCTCCGCTCCGGCTCCGAGCTGTGGGTAAAGGAACCTTCTTTCCATAATATTGTCCATTCGTCACTTCCCAAACTGTCAGCGGCCCTTGAACCCGCTGACGTTGATCTAGGAGACACTGGGAGGGGCCCGGCTATTCAAAAGCTCCCCACACTTAGCCTGCATTACTGGGCTGATATGATCAGGGACCATGGGACTCCAGGGAGGCCATGGAACCAAATGGGCCCCGTGTCTGTTAAATAGGCAGACAGAAGTGCTTCATTTCCCTGCACCACAGGTTTATGAGCTCAAAGCCGTAACGTGACATCTTCAATCTAAATGTCTCCACCTTTTGTAATATATTATCTTGTTTCAGGACTTCAATCACAAGAGATGGAGCTGCCAGGGGCCACAAGAGCTGCCAGGGGCCACAAGAGCTGCCAGTGGCCACAAGAGCTGCCAGGGGCCACAAGAGCTGCCAGTGGCCACAAGAGCTGCCAGGGGCCACAAGCAAAGCTGAGCATGACACGCCTCCACTACATATATATACATATACACATACATACACACATAAACACACACACACACACACACATACATACTTATATGTATACACATTCATACATATATACATACACATACATACATATACACACATACACATACACACATACACACATACACACATACATACATACATACATACACATACACATATACACACACATACATACATACATACACATACATATACACACATACACATACACATACACACATACACACATACATACATACATACATACATACACATACACATACACATATACACACACATACATACATACACATACATATACACACATACACACATACATACATACATACATACATACACATACACATATACACACGCATACATACATACACATACATATACACACATACACATACACACATACACACATACATACATACATACATACATACATACACATACACATACACATATACACACACATACATACATACACATACATATACACACATACACATACACACATACACACATACATACATACATACATACATACATACACATACACATACACATATACACACACATACATACATACACATACATATACACACATAAATACATACATACATACATACATACACATATACACACGCATACATACATACACATACATATACACACATACACATACACATACACACATACACACATACATACATACATACATACATACATACATACATACACATACACATACACATATACACACACATACATACATACACATACATATACACACATACACACATACATACATACATACATACATACATACATACATACATACACATACACATATACACACACATACATACATACACATACATATACACACATACACATACACATACACACATACACACATACATACATACATACATACATACACATACACATATACACACATACATACATACACATACATATACACACATACACATACACATACACATACACACATACACACATACACACATACATACATACATACATACATACATACATACATACACATACACATACACATATACACACACATACATACATACATACATACATACATACACATACACATATACACACACATACATACATACACATACATATACACACATACACATACACATACACACATACACACATACATACATACATACATACATACATACATACATACATACATACACATACACATACACATACACATATACACACACATACATACATACACATACATATACACACACATACATACATACACATACATATACACTCTCTTGTTGACTGTTGATATACATCCCATCACTGAATATTTCATTCAGATGAAGTAAAACAACAGTTTGATTGGATCATAAATATAGTTCTGTTGTAGATACATTATGTCTGACGCTGTAGCTGCAGTTTTCATTCTGATGACACCTTAATGCTGTCTCTAAACGTGTGTGAGGAGTGTTGTCTCTCTGGGCCCCGAGAGCAGAACCTGGATCAGGTGAACAAAACAAGACAGCTGGCCCTGATCCGGGGATCTGAGGTGTGCGAGGCGTCTGTGTACTGTGGGCCCCTCTCTGGGCCCTCACTCGGGGTCTGGCCTTAATGGAACAGGGCTTTAGAAGTTGTCTGGAGGCGAGCGCTGCTGTGTCAAGAGCCCTCCACAAGCACACAGCTAATGGCAGCGCCGCAGTGCGCTAACCCGGCAGCGACAGGAGAGCAAAGCAATCACCAGAGCTGATTTGAGCAGCTTTCATGTTCATCCCTGGGCCTCGCTCAGCAAATCTTGACCTTAAAAAGACAGTTATTCCATTTTTCTTTGAGACAACTTCATCAGTGCCTGAAAGGCTGACAGCCGGGGGGATTTCCTCCAGGCTTCTGAGGTTTCCTTTAGCTGCTCTTCCATCAACCTGCTGATATATGTTTTATATTTGTAACTGGAGGCTTTGGGGACAACACGACTATGAAGGGAAGATGCTGCGAAACGAAAGAATGTTCTGTGGAAACTTTGTTCTTTGACTCAATGGAGGTGAAGAAAGAGTCAGACCTGCCTCTGCTCTTTGCTCCTGGAGTCACTGCACGAGACGATCGAGCTAACGAGCAGGTGACGATGACCACGAGCTCAGAGACACGCCCACCACTTTGTCTTCATCTGACACATAAAGACAGTGTCCACAGTGTCCACTACATTGTTGGGGGAAATGTGTTTGATAAAATCCAGGACCAAGAACAGACATTTCATCTTGAAATGCAGTTTAAAATAATAATAATAATGATAATACATTTTATTTATAACGCACTTTACATTCGAATGGAACCTCAAAGTGCTAAATAACTAATCTCTCATCTAATAACAGATGAGAGAACATTGTGAATAGGTGTACGTATGCTAACGCTAACACCTTCAGCTACATGACGTATGCTAACGCTAACACCTTCAGCTACATGACGTGTGCTAACGCTAACACCTTCAGCTACATGACGTATGCTAATGCTAACACCTTCAGCTACATGACGTGTGCTAACGCTAACACCTTCAGCTACATGACGTATGCTAACGCTAACACCTTCAGCTACATGACGTGTGCTAACGCTAACACCTTCAGCTACATGACGTATGCTAATGCTAACACCTTCAGCTACATGACGTATGCTAACGCTAGCACCTTCAGCTACATGACGTATGCTAACGCTAGCACCTTCAGCTACATGACGTATGCTAACGCTAACACCTTCAGCTACATGACATATGCTAACGCTAACACCTTCAGCTACATGACGTATGCTAACGCTAACACCTTCAGCTACATGACGTATGCTAACGCTAACACCTTCAGCTACATGAGGCACAGACAGAACTGTGGTAAGTGTCTGGTATGTTAACGTAACATATGAACAGTTATTCAGATAACTATAGCATAAAGAACATGCTAACATGCTAACATGCTAACAAGTTTAGCAAAGCATCAGTTTTACCCCAAATCACTAAATCCATTGAATTCTTCTTCCTCTGTGTCACTTCTAAACAACTCCACAAACTCCAGAGGAAGAGGAAGTGCAGATTCTTCTTCTGCGTCGCCTAGAGTCTAGAGCGCCCTCTTGTGGTTGTCAGTGTGAGTTACAGTGTGTTATAGTCCGGGAAATGTAAACGTGCTAAATGCATTGATCTTCCTTGTAGTAAACGAATGCTAATCCTTGATATGCTGATACCCGGCCACGCCCTCTCCTGTCCCCCGTACGTTGTCAGGACGGTCCCCGGACGCGCTCCTCTGCAAACGGCTCCGGTGTGGACCACAGTTCTGAGCTAACAGCCGAGCCATTACCTGATGTGGGCAGAGCGGCCGCCGCAGTCATCCCTCTCCAGGGGCCCCCCAAAGTGCCACAAACGCCTGCTCCGTGGCGCCCCCCAAAGTGCCACAAACGCCTGCTCCGTGGCGCCCCCCAAAGTGCCACGGACGCCGCGCGGCTGTAAATGTGCGCAGCGATGGCCGGGATTCTCTCTCTGGCACATCGCTTTAAGAAACTCAGCCATCACCGGGGCCCATCTCCGGAAGAGCTAATTAAATTGGTACTTTTTACAAGTCTTACTCAATAAATCGGAATAAATTAACAAGACATTACTACGGCTGCTACATTAAATTTGCATTTCGCCTTTAATGAATATGCAACTGCGAGGGAAAAGGTCTGCCACTGTGAACCCTGGTGAATTAGCATAACTACTTCCAGCATGTTCCTTAAATAATGCTCTCATTTGCACATCACTGAGTGGGCTAATTCTGGCTTTGGAGAGGGCCGCCCTGTAATTAAAGAATCCCACTTTAATTTTTAATGAAGTTTATGCGACATCAATCCCGCCGGTAATGAGGGCCACGCGGAAACAAAAAGGCGACTAATAATTCAATTCATCGCCCAGTTTGAGGGATAATAACTGTGAGGAGGAATTACGTGACAAATTATTAATTAAGAACGCGTGGTCTGGCGCACGGGGGGCCACGGCGGAGCGGGGGGGACGCTGTTCACACGCCTTCACCTCCACGGACACGGGACAGACTCCAACTGACTCAAGGTCAAAGAGGTCACCGCCAGGTTCAAGTCGTTATTTCATATTTATTTTCCTGTCAAACATGTGTATTATTAACACTTTGAAAGCACAAAACCCTTTTATTTTACCTGAACCATTAAAAATGGCCGTGTTATGAAAACATTTAGCAGAATTATAAGTTTCTATGTGGTTTTGGACTCCGCTTTATGGATATTAGTTAGCGAAGATGATCGGCCGTAAAAGTCCATGGGAAAATGTACTTCCAGAACTGACTTTGTTTCATTTTGATTTTGTGTCACGTTGTAGTTTCTCTTTTGCAATCACTGCAACACGAGAGTGAGTCCTGGTCCCAGACTCACAGTAATGTCTCGTACTAATCATGGAATAACATATTTATCAAGAGTTGGCCATATCAATACTTTGGCAGATTATACAGTAGTATATATATACTTAGTTATTTGGGCTATGAAACTAGTGAATACTTTTGAGCGATATGAGCCACACTTGATCACCAGTGTTGTGTAGCGTCATTTTTAAATGTAACACGTTAAGTTACTGCTTAACGCGTCAGAGTACTCTTGTGTTACCAATAATCAACATTAAAGTATAACCTGTATCGTTTGCAGACAATCCCTTTGCGTCGCTGAACACAGGAACATAATCATTAGAATAACACATGAACATCCAGAGTAAATGTGTTTAATGAGCTTTATTCCTCTTTTATGTGGTCACATGACACAGTACGATGCCACACAATAAACACGTGTCGACCTCGAGCAGTGAAACACGTGAGCAGCGACGCAACAGAACGTGTTTCAGCTCTTTACTTTATTTAACTCAAACTCACACGTCACATACATTTACTCCTCAGATACAAGAGGGAAAGGAAAATAGACCTGGCTCTGGGATCACGATGAGATAAAATGAGCTTTATTTGTCCCACAAAAATTGGGGAAATTTCAGTGTTGCAACAAATGTTAGACAGGTTTATTTACAGCTGTTGTGTGGACAGAAAATATTGCACCTGTCACTGTATTGCACATGATTATGACAGTATTGCACGTGATTATATATATATATAAATATATAAATATATATATATATATATATATATATATATGTATATATATATATATATATGTATATATATATATATATATATATATATATATATATATATATATATATATATATATATATATATATATATATGTATATAGATAGACCGGATATGGATCCGAGACCAAAACCTAAGGCGTTACTGATTTTTTTTTTTAAGTAACTTGACAGCACTAGATTACATAGTTGCACAAAACTAACACGTTTACATCCCTCGTTTCTCTAACACGTTGTGCCAACTCTGATGATCATGACACTGCATTTCATTTTAGGGAAGAAATGACAATATGTTCTATTTCAATTAAGTTTACAAGACCCCATAAACTCACAAACCATAACTGAATAAGTTTCCCCGTCTCCAGTGCGGGGCGTGTCCAGTGTGGGGCGTGTCCACTGCGGGGCGTGTCCAGTGTGGGGCGTGTCCACTGCGGGGCGTGTCCAGTGCGGGGCGCGTCCAGTACGGGGCGTGTCCAGTGCGGGGCGTGTCCAGTGCGGGGCGTGTCCAGTGCAGTCTGTGTAGCAAGCACGTGGTCTAAGCCTCTGTCACATAATGGCTGCTCATGCTGCTAATGGTCTCTGTAATTAGCAGCTCTCCAGAACACTCCCTCTCGCTCTAATCAGTCTCCAATTTGCTTAATCAGCGTTTTAATTGAAGCAATTGGCTCTTAGCAGAGGGCCACTCAAGCGTGGGGCTCCCGGCCCGCACGGCTGTTCCACACATGCACCACTAGAGGGAGCTGTGACAGGCACGTGAGGGACGTGAGAGGACAGTGTGAGGACAGTGTGAGGACAGTGTGAGGCAGTGTGAGGACAGTGTGTGTGAGGACAGTGTGTGTGAGGACAGTGTGAGGACAGTGTGTGTGAGGACAGTGTGTGTGAGGACATTGTGAGGACAGTGTGAGGACAGTGTGTGAGGACAGTGTGTGTGAGGACAGTGTGAGGACAGTGTGAGGACAGTGTGAGGACAGTGTGAGGCAGTGTGAGGACAGTGTGTGTGAGGACAGTGTGTGTGAGGACAGTGTGAGGACAGTGTGTGTGAGGACAGTGTGTGTGAGGACATTGTGAGGACAGTGTGAGGACAGTGTGTGAGGACAGTGTGTGTGAGGACAGTGTGAGGACAGTGTGAGGACAGTGTGTGTGAGAACAGTGTGTGTGAGGACAGTGTGAGGACAGTGTGAGGACAGTGTGTGTGAGGACAGTGTGAGGACAGTGTGTGTGAGGACAGTGTGTGAGGAAAGTTTGAGGACAGTGTGAGGACAGTGTGAGGACAGTGTGAGGACAGTGTGAGGACAGTTTGTGTGAGGACAGTGTGTGTGAGGACAGTGTGAGGACAGTGTGTGTGAGGACAGTGTGAGGACAGTGTGTGTGAGGACAGTGTGAGGACAGTGTGTGTGAGGACAGTGTGAGGACAGTGTGAGGACAGTGTGTGTGAGGACAGTGTGAGGACAGTGTGAGGACAGTGTGTGTGAGGACAGTGTGAGGACAGTGTGAGGACAGTGTGTGTGAGGACAGTGTGAGGACAGTGTGTGTGAGGACAGTGTGAGGACAGTGTGAGGACAGTGTGTGTGAGGACAGTGTGAGGACAGTGTGAGGACAGTGTGTTTGAGGACAGTGTGAGGACAGTGTGAGGACAGTGTGAGGACAGTGTGAGGACAGTGTGTGTCCTCTGTGTGGAGACTGTCCTCAACATGTATGAAGATCTATTTGAGCTGTTTCCTTTTTACATCAGTTTATTGATTCACAAAATCAAATAAATTAAAACCATCACCTTTTTTTATAAATTATCAAATATGATTTTCTTCAACTCGTATAATATATATATATATATATATATATATATATATATATATATATATATATATATATATATATATACAGATATATATATTATATATATATATATCAAATCAAATCAATTTATTTTTGTAAGGCCCAAAATCACAACAACAGTTGCCTCTGAGGGCCACAGGGAGAAATGAATCAACAATGTCTGTGGTGGCGATGGAGTCAGACAATGTCTGTGGTGGCGAGGGACGATGTCCCAGGGTCCTCTGTCCTTAGACTCTCCTTCTCGGCCAGGAAAAACTACAAAAAAAAAAAAAAAAAAAAAAAACCTCTTTGGGAAAAAAGCGTAGAAACCTGGAGGAGTTCCAGTGAAGGAGAGATCCGACTCTCACAGACGGACAGACGGACACGAGGAGACTGGAGCTGGACCCACTCTTCAGGCAGATGAGGGACCGTCTGAGTCGAGCTGGACCCACTCTTCAGGCAGATGAGGGACCGACTGAGGCGAACTGGACCCACTCTTCAGGCAGATGAGGGACCGACTGAGTCGAGCTGGACCCACTCTTCAGGCAGATGAGGGACCGACTGAGGCGAACTGGACCCACTCTTCAGGCAGATGAGGGACCGACTGAGTCGAGCTGGACCCACTCTTCAGGCAGATGAGGGACCGACTGAGGCGAACTGGACACACTCTTCAGGCAGAAGAGGGACCGTCCACACAGGGCAGGGACACTTCACCAGGGGAGGGGCATCTGGGTCCACAGGTCCTCAGGAGTGAGAGAAAGAAAAAGAAG